>NC_141704.1:41180717-41780717 GCF_971803275.1 Cyanistes caeruleus | reverse complement strand
CTGTTGTTTTGCACTGGAATAAATTAAGCGGACAGAGATTGGCAACACACTGGGTTATAATTTGAGTTTCCTGTTTTTTAAAATCTTTTTAGAAGATGCAAATTTAAATGCCTGCTGTTTATTATAATTTGAAAATGATGTACATGAATAAGTTCACTCCAATAGAAGCCCTGCAAGTTGAAGTAAATTGTACTGTAACTGGTGCTGGCTGAATTCAAAGAGGAAATGATAAAGGACATGCTTTTTTCAGGTCGATTTTTTAATATGGGAATCATAATAATAGTATGCATGAAGATACTAAAGATGTGATATTAACTATAGTGCTTTATTTCACTGGAAAAGTTATCCACTGATAACACACTTGCCAGAAACTTCTTATATGTGAATTTTAAACAGAATTTAACTGCTATTTCAATTACAATTACAGAAGCTTTTCTTAAATATGAATGACTGCTACGTATCACAGTCCCACTGTGGTAGTGCATATTTCTGGGAGTTACTGTGTTTCTCTGTGACGTGTTTTTCCCCTCCCCTCCCTTATCCCTGAAACGTTACCCTATTGGTTGGCGCTATATGTCCCCCCGCCCCTCTCCCGAGGTTTGAAAGAGTCCGGGAAAGGGTAACCCGGCCTCTTCTCTCTCTGGCAGCTAGCCAGAATAAACATCTTCTGATCCCCTGGAGGGAGAAGCAGCACCTTTTGGTCTTTTCTCGGTCTCGAGGAGCCTCTCTGACCCCTCCATTCGACAGAGCTAGCGTGGATTTACTTCGGGGGGCAAAGAGAAGGTCTCCTCATCCCACACATGGTTTTCTGAATCCAGCTCATTTACAAAAATTTTCTAGTGTTTATTCAGAGAAAAATTTGGAGAAGAATTTCTACTAACAGCTGTTTGGAACAGATACACTCATTCAGTAGAATCATACATCTACCTATAATTGACAAAGCTGTATGACATTAACATAAGGAACTGTATTCACAGGGGTTTATTTTTGGTTTTGTTTGGTTTTTTTGTTTGTTTGTGTTTTTGCAGGTTTTTTATTTTTATTTTTATTTTAATTTCTCTTATCATACCAAACAAAGCTTTTCATTGGAACCTTTCTGCAACCAACCTTTTTTCCCTGATTTTTTTTTTTTTTAAATTTTACATTATATTTCACTACAATAGCAAACCAAAAAGCTGAAACTGAAAAAAGTATTTTGATTGCCCTGTAATATATATTTGTAAATTGCTTCCACCAAATTGGTTTTTTTTGGGTTTTAATAAGGAGCTGTTTTTCAGAAACTTTTATTTTATTAGAATTTTCCCTAAATTTATGAACTCTTAGAACCTTTACAAATGAACTTTTGACTTAATAACAGTTTAAATGTAGTAGCTTTAACCATACTATACCATGAATATTATGGTTTGTCAAAACGAAAAGGTCATTTATTAGGGGCATAATAAAAAAGAGCTTTCAAAAGGGAAAACAAAGATGTTAAGAAACAGGAAGCACAGCACCCCATTTTATGGTATTTATATGAGTATACATACTCATGTTTCTTTTGTACTAGTTGTTTTGCTTGGAGACAGTTTGATAAAGTTAGGAGAATCTCTTTTTATTTTGAGCAGAACAAGTTAGGCCACCATCTCATTATTAACTGTTAAACACAAAGTACCTTATCTATTTCTTAGTTATATATAGCCCACCTGTTTTAATTCAGGCAAAATTCCCACTTAAATTAGAAATTTTCTTGCATTAAGGACTTTGTGATTTGGCCTTTGTTGCCAGCCCAAATTAATAACTCTTGTAGCTTCAGATTGCTCAGATTTCTCCTTCTTCACGAGAGGGTGGGGCAGGTTTAGTTTACCCAAGGGGTTGATTATATACAAAAGCTGTTCTCAGATATGAGCAATGGCTTAGATTTCATAACACAATCACACCCTAACTCCTAATGCAACCCCGTTAATACCCTGCCCACCCTGTTTTACCACACTTCCATAGTTATGCTGCTGAAAGAAACAGGAGAGATCAGTAAAATACAGATATTTCTAGATGGAACCTGTTTCCTGTTAGTGTGGCTATGCCGAACACGTCTCTGGAGATACACGTTACAGCCATCCAATATGCCATGATGTCAGAGTATAAAATCTAGTAAACCAAAACACAGGAATATGTAAGTTACCACATAGGAGGAGCTGAAGAGCTAGTCCCTAAGAAATCTCATATAATTCCTCTTCCAAAAGGCAGGAGGTGAGAAGAGGATCTGGAGCAGATGTGTGAAGAGTGTCAGAACTCAGCAAGCACCATCACAGTTACAACAAAAGATCAATGTACAAGGAATCGAAGCTAGTTGAGAGACAAAGCATCTGCAGCACAGCTGGATTTACAGGGCTGAGGCATGTCATTTAACGTGGAAATGGGAAGAAGCTGGGCAACTCCATCCCTCCCAAAGCTAGGGAGTCTTTCCTAGAGAAGAATTGTTTATTTTGCAATTAAAATTTGTTGATGTACGTTAACATTAACTTTATATTCATATTTACTTTAACCGGTAAACTGAGAGAAGTATCTGTAAACAATATAAATTTACTTTAAGATTTGACTTAAAGGAAATTGCATGCTAATCTGCAAACTATTAGAACAAATTTGTCAAATAGCATAGCTTCCCTTCTTGTTGGCAAAAAGAGCAGATCACTGCTAATAAGCCTGCATTTGTCATTAAAAAAAGCCCAAAGAGCTTTGTGGTTTATTAGTCAAGAATGTGCAAATAATTTATATTTTATTTGTCCACTTTAATCGTCTGTCATTGAAACTTTTGAATAAATTAAACTATACCTCTATTTCTCTACTACTACTGTCATTTTATAATACATCTCTTGCATGGACAATGTCAGACTGCTTATAAAAAAAAACAATGGAAAAAGAAAACAATGGAAACAAAATCTGCTGGGAAAATATATGCTAGAGAAAGGAGAACAAGGAAATTATGCACACTGTAAAATGTATATTAAACCAAAAGAGAGATTTCAAATACAATTTCAGAGACATTATCTTCAGAACAAAAGCAAAAAACTAAACCCACAATATGATTAAGTTTATATAAACCAAAATAAAGGGAAATGACACTTTATTTTTGTGACAAATCTCAGTGCAAATCAATGAAACTATGATGTGACTTCATAAACCTTAGTTATTTCTTGAGTGTTTCAAGTAAAATTGGAACTTTCTGTGAGTGGAAAAACTTAATTTAGGGGCAGAAATAAAAGTAAAATATCTCATTCATGGACTGGTTAAGCAACAATAGTCATAAAGAGGAAAAAAAATAAATATTCAGAGTAGCAGGGTAGGAGACTTGCTGGACTATTCTTCATCTCTGGCTAACTTATATAGAGGGGACAGGTGCCTGGCTTAATTTTCTTCAGGTATGGGCTTGCAGGAGGTGGTTCGGGTCACGTGCTACAAAACAGAACAGACCTAATGAGCTTATAAAGTCTTTTAAATTGAAAAAACTGAGAGAAAAATGCTCATGTAGTCCTCCATTGAGTCCATCAAAGAACTTAGTAGCCTCTGATGTTTAAAAAATTATATTTCTAAATTATTATTTTTTTAATATTTATTTTCAGTACCAAGCATGATTTTCTTCCCATGGAAAGCAGGAAACTCAGGACTATAGATATAACTTTGAGTCCAAACATCATAGTCTTCCTCTGTCATCTTTATGGTTGAAGGCAGGTTTTGCAGTCTATGTTTCAGTATTCATCACCTGTGCAGTCCTGGAAGAACCATGGAACAACCAAACATAGCAGTAAAAACAGAGCAGTCAGTAATCAGCAGAACGGGTAGAAGAAAAACACCAGAAAGTTTCAGAGAGAGAATGCACGTTCAAGAAGATGCTGCCACTTTAGCACACAGCAAATGTCTCTGCAAAAGGGAAGGGCTGGGCAGTCATTTGAATGATTCTTTCAGCCTTGGCTTCATGCTCTTTGTATCTATTGAATCCATACCTCCTGCCTTTGTGTCAGCAGAACCTTGTATTGAAAGGCATTCAGAGCACCAACTTCAGGGGTCAGCAAATTCAAGTATATACATTCGTCAGTCTTCTATACCTTATAATCACTCAGCAGTACATATAATTCCTGTTCCTCTCTCTAGTGACCTGATGACACATGAAATAAGAACAACTGGTGGCCAGTATAGAACCTGAGTAACAGTCTGTGGTGAGAGAAAGACTTGGACTTCCTCATAATAAGAATGAAAACCACAACTGGAGATTGTAAAAGCTGCCAAATCTCTACCTCCCTGCTGTCAGGAATCAGCTGATGTTGCCTTTTTAAGTTTCCATGCCATCTGCTTGCTTCCTTTGCATTTTCTCCCAGGTGCCAGCTTTTATAGCTATATTTAAAATGACACCGGAGATTATTCTTAATTTTCTTTTATTGAAGATTCAAGTCAAGGCTATCATGATCAGTTTACTATTTTCTGACATATCAGTCTAACTCATTGCTATGGGGTTACTTAATCACATCAATCACATTCACCTTTCATTTAAAATGGCACTTCATCAGTGTGACTGTAAATCTATGGTCAACAACAGTTTCATCCATACTGGAGAAGACAGTAGCTTAGACAGACACTTGCTCATTGTCCTGTGCTCCCTGTAAAATGAAAATTAACCTATTCTTTTTTCAGATTTGGAAAGTACAAGGTATTTTGATTTGTAGCATGGAAGATAAGGATGTGATGGAGACCAAAGGCATTATAAATCATTAACACAGTTGATCACATCTCATCAATTTGACATATTACTAATACGACCTAAGTTGTTCTACCAGGTATCTTTGCATTTGGGGTGCATGACAGATACAATATTATTATTTATTTTATTCTATTTTTCTGTCTTGATGCTATCAAAGGTTTTTGTCAAGCATACTGAAGCTTTTAAAATCTGAAAACCTGGAAAAGTGCTTAAGGTTTCAAATATATAGGAAAGTTATACAGACTTGAATTATGTCAGTTAAATTATTCTGATGACATATGATTTCAAGCTATTATTCCTCTTATGAACATTCTTATTCTAGGCTGAAGAGGCTGATGTCACTTATGTTTAAGCTTAGGCAAAAAGCTATGCACCATTTAGTATAAATGTGAATCCACCCAGGAAGTCTTACTGAATCTGACTGGCATGAAAGGTCTTTTTATCATCACGGACATGCTTTACTCTCCTTCTGGAGGCTTTGACACTAATGGATTTTATCAAAACCATACTTTTCCATTAATGCAGCCTTTCTGGTTTGGTGGCAAGATAGACTCTGTCACTCTGTTGAAGTCACCCATCAACTTTTTTTTTAATCACCATTGTCTCTTCAATAATAAAAGTGACAGTTGGCAAATTTATCTACTGAAACATTTGATGACCATTGGCATGACTGTGTAAGAGAGCAGTGTATAATTAATCAGTCAGTAACAATAAAGGCGGTTTTTATAGCTACCAGATGGGTAGTTTATATATATGTTTAAATGTGTCCAGAATCTTTTGTAACAAATTGAACTTAGAATTCATTTTATCCTTTAATATCATCAAGCAGTTTGAAAAATTGCACTAAAATACAAAGGACAGTAATAGTCTTCTGAGATAAGAGTGATTACAATGTGACTTACAATGTGTTTGAAATATGCATCTCAAGTTTTGGCAGTGACATGGCACCTATATTGAAAAAACTAGAAACACCTCATAAAAATTACAATTCCAGTGCCTTTACCAAACCAAAACTCATACAGATTGAAGTTCTGCAATAGTGTTTTATTTATCTAATTTTTCAGAATATTAACAGTTAATCTAATACAGACAAATCTGCTAAATATTAAGCCTGAGAAATCATATTTCCTTCATGAGAAATAATGCTGAATTTACATTTTACCCTGCAAAGAAGGGAAGTTAATTTTACTTTTCTGCTTTTGCAGCATGTACAACTAGGAAATTAAAAGGTGTAGCCCCTGCTCCAGGATATACTGAGGTTTAAACTTACAAAAGATTCTTTAAACTCATCTAATTTTTCTTCATTTTAGACCATTCTGTCAGTGCTTTAGTATGATAAGTATTATTTTGTATAAAGTCTGCAAAAATAATCTTATAGGGAATCCTATTTCCATTAGCTTTTTAAATTCCCAAAAAGAACACTATTCTGATTTTCATTATGAGGCTGTTTGCTTTCAAAACTGAGCATTTATTAGCATGTAAAACAGAAAATGAATTTTTATACAGCTTGAGGTATATATATATATATATATACATGTTTTTTTAAATGAGCATGAAAACACTGGGAGTGGCACTTGCTGCTTGTAATACAACCTAAATTATTTTCCCCACATGAATGCCTGTGTTGGAAGAAGATTAAAAAAAAATGTGTTGATATCTGTCTATCGAAACCAGATGTGGAAGGTCTGCCCCTGGTGCAGTTCCTAGTGCCATTTTTACAATGGATGATCTCAATTATGAGCCCAGTCTTTGAATGTCAATTGTCACTACAATACATCCCCTGTTTAGATATTGAACATTATAGAGACAGATGAGCAACTGAGATCTTCTAAATTTGTTTTCCTAATGTGCTGGTCTGAGTTGGAACTGCTTTGCTTTAACAAAATATAAATGCAACATGGAAGGTCAGTGGTTTAGAGTAGGGGTTTCTGTCTTATTCTTTTTTTCATAATAAATCTCCATAAAGGTTACAACTCACTGAATACCAAATACAGGCCAGAAAATCCTACAAAATAAATTAATTGCAATCATCTAATTTTTACTATGCTTTACTAAATCGTAATCAACTTCAATCATAATATATTAATAAAGTAGTAATGACAAAAGAAGGTATCAAAATCAGAAAATTCCTCATGAAAATTCAGAAAATTAGCATGAAAGAAGGACAACATAGCTCTCAGTGAGGACAAGTAATATCCCTCTGAATATTAGCAAAAAGTGAATAAAAATGAAGCAGATATTGTAGCAATAGCACATATGTGTATGAGTGTGCGTGTGTATGTATATTTATGGACATATTGGTTTAAATACACATATATTAGTATTTATTGTAGGAAAACATTACTGCATGGTGTTTGCTTGTAGATTAATGATTGCCTGGTATAATTAATGACACTGACTCTACATGTTTCAGTAATGATGTTATTTATGGGAAGCATATGGGATCAATGGTGCTTGATTGATGAAATATTTGCAGGTTCAAGTATTCTTTTTTTATATTTTAATTTACTTTGAAAACAATTTACAAATATGTGTGTTAGTTATATTTCTATTCTATTTATTCTGTGCATTCTATTTGCATGAATGCATTTCTACAAAACTATAATCAAATTCACATTCAATGTCTGGAGTATCATTTCCTTTGGATGATAGAAATGAAAAAAGTGGAGGAAGTTAATCCACTAGAAACATGTCAGATGATTACATTATATACAGGCCTTAATAATATTCAAACACATTTAAAATTATTTCTTTTCCATGAGAAAATAGGGAGATATCAAACCAAAAGGGAAATGTCACATAAAATGCATTTAAATTTTTCCTTAATATGTGACTTGAGATGGTAAGTTTAAAGTGAGAAAAAAACCAATTCAGTATTGGATAGAAGGCTAGATCTTCAATTAGTGCATGTAATTTAGGCAAACTTTTTTAATCCAAGGGGGAAAAAAGACTCCAATCTTCACTTCTTGTTGGCATTTTCCTGAACATATGTGAACCAGTTTTCAGAATACATTACATCCTGACATATATAATATTTTTAGTACCATTTTTAAAAGGACGTGGAGAGTTTCTGTCATGAAATCACTGAAAATAAATTAGAAATAGAATCAAAGAATGTAATGCAGAGTCATGAATTTCCTTGAAGAATGGCAACTAGGAGAGATGTCCCTTCCTTTTCCCTGACTAGGATGCATGCTTATACCACTGCCATAAACCTCTGGCTCCTTCATGAAATAAAACTCCATGAACTTCCTGATCAATAGACCTAAGAGGACACACTGAATGCTTCTCCTTAACTTAGGAACCCAAATATCTCTCTGCTTTTTGTTTTACTGAAACACTTAAATTTTGCTTAGCAAAGCAAGTTTTTTGGAAGGAGGAAAATATTAATACAAACGAACTGATCTATTTTTTATATCTTCTCTAAGTGATGTAAAATGTTTAAATTGAAACATTAAAAAAATCACATATATAAAATTTCCATATGATATCATGTCTGATATTGTATCTGATATCCAGTGATATTAAACATATCAAATAGTTCTGTCTTAATTTTTCTTAGGAAGTTTTGATTCCTAATGCCAATGAACTGTTTTAGGCTTTCTATTTGTTCATTTAGCATTTAGCATTTAATTTCTAGTAGTTTACAACTATGATCTGTGTGTCTCACAGAACGTTTTAAACACCTGTGTGCACTAATTTTGTTCATTTATCTGATTTTAGGAACTGTAAGGAAAAACTGATCAAAGAATGAAAGGCTTGTCTCCCTTAAATACAGTCTGCCTGTAACACTGATTAAGAAAAGGACTCAGTACATATTTAAATTCTCTGAAAGTAAATGAGACTGATTCAAAGTTTTGTGTAAATCAGGGCCTCAGCCTCATAATTATAAGTTCTTTTGATTTCTTTTTCAGGAAGCACTGCTGGTGGAAGCATATGTGAAGGGTTTTTGCTTTTTCATTTCTCCAGAACACACTGGCCTACCCAACAGCAAATTAGCTGCATGGACATGAGTTCACCTATATGTTCTGGTATCAAATTCAATTATCTAATTATAATATGTAGTTTCTGTTGTAAAATACAAAAATTATTCTTCAGTTTTGCAGTGTTCTTAATTACTTTAAAAGACCATTATATTGCTGCAGAGCTGCACTGCTCCTTCTCTGCTATCACTGTGTAAACAAGTACTAGAAGATGCCCCACAGAGACTATATTTTAATGAATTAGGAGAATAGCACGTTTTAAATTCCTGGTCTTTTTGCTACATATTTTAAATGCTGTCTGTCATCTAGGGGATTTAGTTTTTGTCTTTAAGAAAACAATGGCTTTAGCTGTAATAAATCACTCATTGTACACATTATAGTGTATAGTATACATACATATACATATTAGAGTGCTTTGTGATGAAACTGATATATCACCAGGTGCTGAAGTAACTGCTGGCCTGAATTTGCACCTGATAAAAAGTAGTCATCTGTACAGTGGATGTCATCAAGACTTCTAAATATTTTGCAGAAGATGAACAGCTTATACATAATTTACCAAGTGGTATTTATAAAAATACAGAACAGCCATTCTCCAGAAAGGAAACCCATACATTCATGATAACAGAGTGGAAATGTTGTTCATTTTGATAACTCTATAGCTCACTCAGTTTAAAAATCAGTTTATCTTTCCAGTCTCCACAGTGGATAGACATAGGAATCATGAAAATCTTCCAGGTATGCTAGAGGGGAATCTGACAATGCAAGGTTCCTGAATCATTTGATCAACTAGAAATAAACATGCAAGGAGCAAAAAAGATTGATAAGTTGACTGCAAAATCCATTGAGTCAAAATCCTTGTTGTTATTTGAACAGCAAGCAGTCATACTGTTAATATTCTAACCCCCTTGAATGTTACTCTGTGCAGAAGATTCCAAAAATAATTATAGGGGTTTTGAGGTGGGGTTACTGGATTGTTTTTTGTTTATTTGTTTGTTTGAATTTATTTTTTATTTCTTAATTAATTCTCTGTCCATGAGTATTTGCACAACACTGTCTCCTCCTGGTGTTTGCAACTACTTCTCATTACTAGAGATTCCTTTCCTGAAAGATCTTTTCAGTCATACGCCTTTGCTGTTGATGTCAATGATGAGGTGGATACCTGGGGTATCTACAAATATCCATCAACCACAGATGGCCAGAGAATCACAGTGAATCAGGAACAGGAATTAAGAATTTTTTTTTCTCTTTTGCCTGCAGATTCTTTTCTCACCATGTTATTTTACCCAACCTTTTTTCTTAAGGATTTACACTGGATGGATTCTGTGGGTCACCTCCTCCCTCTACTGCATGTACCCCTGGGAACAAGGTGGCAGATTGAATGGGGCTGACAGTTATGGTACTGCTGCTCTGATCCAAGGTTTCAAGGAGTGACTTGGAGAGGTGCACATCCTCCTTTAGAGCCAACCACATGGAGCTTTAGGATGCAACCAAAGGCTGTCATTCTTCTCTAGCAATACTCAGACTAGATTTGGGAAGAAAAATCTGCACCTCGCTAAAAATTCTGTGTCTCAAACTCTGTACTTTATTTCACTAAGTTAATGAGTTAATACTATATTATCATGTTAGCAATGTTAGCATTACATTATCACGATGTATAATCAGTGAACTATTTAATTTTCCAAGACTACCTCTGAAATAATTATTGTATGTCTAGTTGTGCTAAACTACATTTTAGTGAGGGAATGAACATGGTGGAAAGCTAATGAAGGAGCCTGAGAGAGATCATAATCTTTCTTTTTAGTATGATGACTTAACAATAATGGCATGTAATTTAACCAGAACAGATGCCAGATTCTACACCCAAGATAGAATAACATCAGACCCAAGCATAAATGGGAACAGGAGTGACTGGAGAGCAGCTCTGCAAGAAGGGGTATGGGGAGGCTGGTTGGCTGCAGGCTCGACAGGAGTCAGCAGTGAGTCCTGGCAGCCCAGAGGGAAAGATACATGCTGGAGTGCATCAAACGCTGCATGATCACTGGGGAAAAGACGTGATTATTACACTGTACTCGCTGTTGATGCAGCCTCACCACAAGCAGTGGATCAGGGCCCCACAGTCTAAGAAAGATGTGATGGTCTTTTACTGTGTCCAAAGGAAGTGATAAACAAAGCGGGTGAAGGGGCTGGAGGAAATGTCCAGTGAGGAGCAGAGGGCAATTGGGCAATTTTGAGCTTGTCCAGTTTGCAGGAAAGGAGGCTGAGAGACTTCACTTCTCTCTACATTTTTCTGAGGCAGGGACATCACTTCTGCCAGGTATCCAGTGGTAGGACTCGTGTAGGTAGTTCAAAGCCACACGAAGGGGAGGTTTAGACTTTTCCTTAGGAAACATTTCTTTACCAAGAGTGTCAAAGACTGGAACAGGCTGCTTAGAGAGGTGATCAATGCTCCAGGCCTGTCAGTGTTTAAGAGGCATTTGGACAATGCTCTTAATAATATGTTTTAACTTTCAGTCAGTCCTGAAGTTCAGGCAGTTGGACCAGACAACTTGTGGGTCCCCTCCAACAAAAACTACTATATTTATTTTATTTATTTAATTCAATATGATTCAATTCAATTAGATTCCAGATTAGTTATGCATTTACCAACATAGCCAAGGTAAGGATGGGGTCCTCTTGACTGAGGTTTATTAAAGGAATATATTTAGCTGGAAGGTTGTTTTTTTTAAAGTAGAGATATAATTCAGATGAAATATTGAAAGACTATTATATAGGGAAAACTAGATGTAACCAAGCTTTATGAAAAAGGCTATTTTTCCCTCAGAAGATACATTGAATATAACAGAAAACTGAAGGCATTGTCAACTGAAGTTGACAATCCTATGAATAGGTGAAGAGAGACTGTAGAAAATGGAATGAAAAAAGTAAGTAATTTAGAGTATTACAATGGGGAATATAGAGATTTCATCTTTTAAATGATTTCTAAACAGCTTCTATAAAAGGCAGCAGAACAAGAAATATCTGCTCTTGTATTCCAAGAAATATTTTTGACTTTTAAATGGAACATAGCAACAGAATCTGAAAATCTATTTACATGTATTTGTGGATTTCAAAAGACAAAGAATATTATCATTATAAGCCTTAATACAAAGGGCTTTGGAATAAATTCAAGAAATAAAGAAAAGGAAGAAGTAAAAACAAAATGTAAATCCAGGGATAGGGCATGTAATTACTCTGGTTAAAAAATTAGAAGTCTTTGTGGTAAACCATTAATACTATAAACTTATGTTTGGTTAGAAGAATGCTTTTACTCTTGATTAAAATCCTGTCAGGGCTTTCAGTGTTGTAATTTTCCTAGATGCCTAGATCCAGCTTGTCAAGTTTCATTTGCTTGCAAGGAGAAACTAAATTTGTCATCCATCTGAAACAGCTAACTGGGAAGAAGCAGATGAATTTGATGGAAGCATAGAGAGCAGAAAATCTGAAACACAAAGGAAAAAATTCCCCTTCCTTTAGCAAGACTGCTTCCTCTTCAACAGACCTGACCTGTCATAGGGCTTTTATAGCATAATCTTTGGCAATACCCAGGACATGAAACTCATAAAAGCCTCCCATATAAACAAATAGAAAACTGGAAAAATACATCTTGATTATGTTTTTTCCAGAAAAGAACGTCATGTGAAATAAAATTTTGGGATTTTGGTTTTATTGCTGTCTAATTTTCCATGTACTTTTTTGTTCTCTTTCAGGACAAAAAGCAAAACAAAACCAAACAAACAAACAAATGAAACCCCCAGCAAAACCACCAGGGATCGTGTCTTACACTTTTTGTTTTCTGAGAAAAGACTAGTATTTTTCATGCACTTCTTTTTTTGTTAAAATCAGTAGTGGTTACGAAAGTGTATCAGGGAGAAGATAGCACTTACTGATACTTAGAACAAAACTAAACACTTAGTATGAAAAGGATTCTCACTGCCATAACAGCTTTGTAATTGTACTCTCCTTGCCTCAGATTAGACCCTTTCTACTCATCTTAAAGTAAAATAGTCTTTTCCACAGCTCTTTTTGTGTTCAAAAGCAATGTTAACTTACACTATATCATAGTGCACCATACTATATCTGCCATTCATAATGGCTTGCATGGATTTGTCTCCATTTCCCAATACTTTAAGAAGAATCTTAGTTTCTCTTCATATCAGAGCCATTTTATGTTTCGAATCATCTTTGTCTTCTTACAGATTTTCATTTCTCTCAGCAATATCTGTTTTGAAGATATGGCCCCAGTGAATTTTGTCAGTGC
Organism: Cyanistes caeruleus; assembly: GCF_971803275.1. Taxonomy (NCBI): domain Eukaryota; kingdom Metazoa; phylum Chordata; class Aves; order Passeriformes; family Paridae; genus Cyanistes; species Cyanistes caeruleus. Next base: position 41,767,702 of record NC_141704.1, on the reverse strand, counting down.
TATAGACCTGAGCTTTCAGATGTGTCATTTGCTCAGCTGAGGCTCCTTGACATACGCAGACTTGACTACACCTCTGCAGGTGTACTACACCTATCTTCATCTGATACAGAATATAAAAAATAATCCAGAAATAGTAAAGTACAATATGTTAAAAATTAGGCATAAGAGTAGTTAGAAATATTCTAACATGGGGAAGTTTTCTACACAAAATATTTAACAAAAACATTTAATAATACAACAGAAGGCACGCACTGGGTATTTGCATCATTATATTGATCAAAAGGGTTTATTCTCAAAAACAAGTAATACGGAATGTATAAATACCTGAGATGCTACATACATGTGATTTAATAAAATTAATATATTTAATAAAAAATATAATTAATAAAAAATTTAATAAAATTAATAAAATTACTTGAGTACTGTGTTAATAATTCCAAGGCTGATGATCCCCATTTGGGCCATTCACTTAAGAGACAGACTTGATGATCCTTGTTGGGTCCCTCCTACTCAGAATATTCTGTGATTCTGTGACTTTTCAGAGATGTGGCTGTGACACGTCAGCCAGGCCTCATTTATGAAATTGCTTAGGAATGGTAAATGTAAAACTAACTGGAGACAGTTCCATAATGGATATTTCTTGTTCCATTCACAAAGTTACATGCCAAAAGACAGTAAGAAATGATCAAACTGTTGGTGAATATTTGACATAATGTGCAGTTCCTTCATATGTTGCTTCAATACCAGATCTCTTGGCTCCTTATTGAGGTGTGAATATTTCAGTTCTGATGAATAGACACTTTCATCTGATGTTTTTGGTTGCTTCATGCTGGAGTGAAATGCGTGACTGAACATTTGCAAGATTTGGCATCAAGAATATTAAGGTCTCCCATTGCAATAGACTAAGATACATGAAACACAGATGACATCACTCTTGAGCTTCCAGCCAGTTTCCAGACAAATCTTGTGGAACATATCCAGGAAGTGAGTGCCTATGATCAGCTAAATATTCTTTCTTGCCAGTGTTTTCTCTCTGACTAGAAAACTGGCAAAGAATCAGGAAGTCTTAATGTGGTTTTCATGTCAGGTGAAGAGAAATAAATAGACTGTTTGAATGTTTGAGTCAAAGGGCATACTAATGATATTTAAGCAGACTATCTGAACTATACCATTTTGCTCCAACTAGCAGAATCTAGTATCTAGTTATCTTGTATCTTGAAAAGTTACAAAATGTCATTCAGGGAGCTAGAGACATTGATGGGAAGCTAAAACCTGCTAGGATTCTGACCTCTGAAGATCATAACCACAGGTTGGAAGGAGCTCACAAAAGCCACAAGAGCACTTTTTCACCAGCACCATATGAGAAGTCTTTAAAATAAATGTCTTCTCCTTCTTCTCTAAACTGAAATTGATGCCTTTATTCCAACATTTTTTTACTAAGCTATGCCATTTAAAATTTTTGTCTCTTCTCCCAAAAATTTCCCATTTTTAAAAATGTATGTGAACTATAAGGGTCAAAACTAGACACCGTGGATGACCCCACCTGAGAAAACTTCCCTCTGTATGTGCATGTTCTCTAGTGATATTATGGGGTTGATATCGTGTATCACACTACTGGTTTTTGTCTTATTTACATATAGGTAGATATTTTCTTTGTACTACTTGATTCAAGTTCTTAATCTAAAATATAATTCTTTAAATTCTCCTTTATGTTGTATTTGTTTTTTTTTTATTTGAAGTCTAAATTTTAAAAGATCATATTATGATCCTGTCTTCAATAACTTACAGTCCTTTTAAAACCAGCCTAGTTTGATGCACAAAAGGTATAATTTTTCTGTCTGCTACAACATCCATGGCATTTTCAAAAATGTTGACCTGAGTATGACCTAAAATACATCTGCACTTTGCCTGTCCTTCTCCTGTGCTTGTGAGTGAGGGACGGACTAAATTGTCCTTTTATATTTCAGATTTAGTACAAAGCTTGACTATCTTTTACATCATGGCAGTGGTTGGGTTGAAGTAGGGAGATTCACATAAAACATGCTTGAAATGTCTGTATTGTCTGTGTCCTGCCATTACTACTTCTTTATGGTTTTGTTTATTGCAAATTGTTTAATAACTGGCTCCAAAATATTGAAGGAGACAAAGTTATGACAATTGGCCTGTTACTTGCAGTGTTCTTCCTTGTTCCTCTCTGTTGCTTTCTCTTTCCTGTGAAGATGGAAACATGAAGATTTTGAATATTTCAAACATCTTGATTAATTTGTTACTATTTAACAGTCATAATAATTAATGAATTTTCCTATTCCTTTGCTTTTATCTTCCTTTTAAATATAAGTAGAATTTTTTTCCTGTTTTTCTTTGTATTCTCTACTAATTGACACTTATATTACATTTCAGGGTTTCTGGCTTTGTCTCTGTGCACTTACTGTATTTCCTGGTCAATTTGCCAAATTTCTACTTTTGTATACTACCTTTTGACTTTTCAGTCATGTCTTGCATCTGATGCACATCTTGTTTTGCTGGAGGGGAACTACAGGCTGAGGAGGGCTTTGCCCCAAGTGGGAATTATGATATAGTAAAAATACAGGCCTTAATGTGTAATGTGAATGTAAATGGAGTGTCTCCCTGGTTCACATAAAACAGATTAATCTGCAGGCTTTCTATTATGCCCCATGCTATTCCTCAGGGAAGAATATATGTGGATTCCACACAGGTTTTTTCTTAAGTTCAGGATCTGACTTACCAAAAAACCCCAAAAAATCCCAAACTATCAAATCAAATAAAAATAAAAACATCAGTCCTTCATTACCAATGTTTATTTTATCATCATCATCATCATCCTCATCAATCATCATTTATTTAATTTATTTCATATTTAAAGACTGATAAAACTTGGAAATTCTAAGAAAAAAATATTTCCCCCAAAATAGGGATGAGGATAAATATAACTAATACTGATATACATGCTTCATCATGAAATGTATGTTCTGAGTTACACTTTTGAACAAAAATTTTACTTTTATTTAATTATATTTTATTTATATTTATATTATATTTTATTAATTTTATTTAATTATAACCAAAAATTATATTGATTTAATTTTTATTAGTCTAGTGGAAAACATTCTGTGATTCAAGCAGCTAAATTTGACTGGTCTTTTGGAGGACCAAATTCACTTGAATCAGATGATATATGAGGACAAAGAGAGCATGGATGTAATTTTGGGCACTACTTTTCTTTTTCTTTTTCCTTCTAGGAAAATAATGTTTTTTTCCAAGATAATGAACCAATAATTTCAAAGGGCTGATCTAGTAAATTGCTTCTTACTCTAAGCTTAAAGTGGAAATGTCTGGTAGACTTTAGGAAAAAAGCCTTCTACTCCATTACCTCTACTCCTCAATTCCTTTGTAGCTTTCCATAATGTCAAACAGTTCACAGGTATTTAAAGTGATGAGAATGTTCCAGATATATTTTGTATTCTGATTAACTTGCAGACTCTGAACATTTAGGTAAAGAATGAGACCATTTCTACTAAATAATAGACTCTGCTTGTATGGAAACAAATCTATTAAAAACACTGCTATTGAAGTAACAGAATTTAAAACCCCACATAGTCAGGGATTTTTAAGAATTCACCTTTATATTTTTAACTGCAATATATTAATGGATTTGAATTTGATTTTTATATCTGTTAAGGTTATTTTTAGATTGTATTGGCTTGTAGAACAGATGTAAGACATATCCCAAGATATATGCTGACATAAACAGCACTCTGAGTATCTAAGCTTTCTCAGAAAAGCCTGTGTCCCATGGCAGTTCCCAAGTTAATGGAGATGATGATAGCAGCTTTTTCCTCCATGACTGCTACAGGTGCTGAGTCTCATCTCCTTACTGCAGCCCAGGCTGCTAGTGAAAGTACCCCACCAGAAAACAGCTGGGTAAATATGTAGACATTGGGGTTCCTGGACACTTCAGACTCATGTAATGGAACATAAGTTGTAAGTGGGAGGCTCTTTCTGCCAAAGATGTCTTTCTTTCTTTCCCCAGCTTTGAATAAAACTTTTAAATTGTCACAGTGAAAGAATGCATACTTCCCATTAGACTAAAATTTCAACTCCTTGTTTAGTTGCTTCATATACACATTTGGAAAAGGACTGGACAAGAATAATTCCATGACAGTGATGCAAATTAAATGTAACTTTACTAAAGTAAATGGAACCATGGCATGGCAAGGCTTGTGTAACTATGGAAATCAGGCCTCAGACAGTACTATTTTATTACCAATTAAAGTACAGAGGGAAAAAGTGAAGGGATACTTAAATAAATTAAACTTTAATTCATTCTGAAATCAAACAAACTCTTCAGAAAAAAATTAAAAGGTGTGAAAAAGAACTTATATGCAAGATTCAACAATACAATTCAAAAGATTTTGAATGAAGCCCATCTCAAAAGAAAAACTTTTCTATAATTTTTATTAAGCACATGAAAATATAGTATTTCTCTGAAAAAGTAGACATGAAAAAAAAAAGAGGTTTATGTGTTTGTATCTATAACTTGGAGGAAGTGATGAAAGAGCCCAGATGATTCTCCTTAAATGTCCTTATCTTATTCCTGAACTACTATCAAGTCCTTGTAAATCTGTGCTGGGTAGGCTTTTTTAATAGAACTAAGGACTGATTTATTTTTGTATGGAAGAGGATTTTGATAAATTTCCGATTTTTTTATTCTACATTTAGGCAGCAAAATGTAGAACAGTGGAAAGCTATGAGGACCAGAAGACCCAAATGGTTAGGAAACAAGAAAGATTTTCACTTTGACAAGGCAGCTAATGCTGTCAATGGTAGCTGGCAAGAGGATGTAGCATTCATTGAGAAAATTACAGTGGAAAGAGCAGCTGGTTTATAAAGCAATTAAAGCAATTTTGTACAGAGTTTCAGCTTCCTTATCACAGGAAAATATTTTCTAGCCTACAAGCACTGTATTTTCCATATCAGGTGCAACCTTTAATGTCTTAAATTTGCTTTTAATGTAAGTTTTGGACCAAGTAAATAAAAGATTAAAAAATTACATCATGTAAGTATGAAAATATAGATCCTTTACACAGAAAACATTCAGACAGAGGTACTACTATTTCCAGTGCTGCATGAGTAAATACATTTTAGGATATATGTAACTTATGGGCTTATTTAAAATTTGTATGAAAATATAAGTTCTACATTTCTATTTTATGAAAACTATTTGTATCTAACATTGAAAAATTTTGGAAATAATAAATCCAGTTGAATGCTTGACCTTTCTGTATGAAAATCCATCTTCTAAGAAGAAGACGACAAAGGCAAGCTGCTGTCTCTAATGTGAAAAATAACAAAAGCTAGCTTGCTACTCTGCAGTGGTGCAAAGACATGATCTGATCTAAAACAGTGATTTCCAACTAAAAAACATTTCTCGTTTCTCAGGTTCCTTGATATTATTTGCTGCTGCCACTCCTCTGTGTGCTCCGTGTCACTGTATTGTTCCTCTGCAGTAAATGACCTACAGCACTCCCAGAAAAACAGGAGATGTGGCACAAGAAAGCAGTGCTGAGGGAATGTCTGTGGTTTATATTTACATACCAACTGAGCTGGAAGACAAAGGACAAGATCATACTGCTGAAGCTGGAAAAGGGAAATGAAATTTCTCTTCCTAAAACTCCATTCATCAGGTGGGGCTTGATGAGCTCAAGGTTTATAGAGTAGAAATTGAACTCAAGATTTATAGTTTGGGAATAGCCAGAAGATACAAAGGAGATAAATAACCATTAAGCAACACCACCCCCTGGAGGGATCACAAACACCTGGTCTGGGAAAAGATTGATAACAGGACTAAATTAGCATCAAAGGCGAAGGGATAACAAATAAGAGATCATATACTAAGAACTGTGTCATTTAAGGTCCATGAACAAGAATTTCTTTGGGTTTTATCTGTATAAATATAGGAAAAATGGGAATATTTTCACTGCCCAACCCAGGCATGTGTCTATGAAAGAATTTCTATTGCACATCCTGGCCAGATTAATGCCTAAACTCCATAACACTGAAAAGATATTGTTGGTGAGTATTTTCCCTGCAGTTGCAGGGAATCACAGAATGTGCAGGACAAGCAGGGCATCAGGCCAAGACAACATGGGGTTAGAAAAGAAGGATCCTGCTTGACCTGCCTGACCTTTCATGGCAAAGTGATCTGCTTAGTGGATCAGGATTGTCTCAAACAAAATCTTAAACATAAAATTTTTATGAGGTGTTAATACTAGTGTTAACTAAACCAATTCCCATTTCAGTGTACTTCAGCTGTAACAATTAGGGGAATATGTTACAAGAATGCCGATTCTTGGAAATGGCTCATATTTAGATTTAATTAGCTATGAGAAAATTTTTAACTTTGACATTAGGGATAGGAAAAGATTGTCAAAGGTGAAAAGCTACTGCACTCTTAATAATTCTATGAAGATTTTCAAATTCTATCATTTGAACAGAATTGTAATGCACCTACAGTCTTGGAGGAAAACTTTAGATATAGAAAGTGAATTAAAATATATAACCTGTGATGGTCTAAATGACACCAAACACTGAGACCAAAAAAATTTTAGAAAGTAATTTTCCATTAAAGTGGAAGCATTTGGTAATATGTAAATGACATTGATGGTTTGTGAGACTGAAATGTTAATGGTTAATGGTTCAAACAATTGGCCATTTGCAAAAGCTGTGTGTGCTTTGCTGAAGATGTGAGAGGTGACAGCCTAAGTGCATAGGGCTGAATACCTGAGGATGGCAAATAAATCATCATTTGTTAAGCTACAAGCCAGATTTTGGGCCAGAGAAGGGAAGAAGTCCTTAAGAAGTAGATCCTGAGGAGGGGTGGTGCTTTTTACCATGCTAATGTCCTCCCTCACACAGCTGGCTCAGGTGTGAAAACTCCTCTGGAGGAGATATTGAGGCATTCACATGTAAAGCTGAAGGGATTCATCCTGTCTGATGGGGTGTAACTAGCTCAGCTAAGCTGATGTGAAGCAGCTGTCATATCTTAGAAGGTGTCATAAACCATCAAAGACGCCTGAGGTGTCACCAGACTCATTTCTGGGGCTTTTTGCCCTGTACACGATCCACAGTCTGATGGAATTCAGCCACCAGTGTTGTATCAGACAGTGTAAAACACCCCTCCCAGTGGAGTTACCTGGGCATTCCCACACAGCCTGAGCATATATTAACTCATTAAATGTTTTGTTTTATGGCCTCTTCCTCACCCCTGAGGGATCAAGAGAATCACTTTGACTAAGGACATCTAAAATCAAACCTTGCCACTTTATCCATGGGTGGTAATATCTTTCCACTGTTATCCTCTCTTTTTCTTTCTTTCTTCTCCTAACTTCTGGAAATATATTGCAAGCCAGATGAAAAAGTTCCAGTCAGTGCCTCAGTGAGTGCATAATTGTGTCTGGATAAATTAAAGTTGGCTATGTTAAAGTCTGTCAAGTGCTCTACTTTCTCTGGATGTTGTTTTAAAATTTGCCATGTACCTTATTTTACCTTAATGTTGGGAAGTCATAAGTAAAATTTTGTTATTGAACTTCCTGAGAATGTTTCCTCTGTGGACTGCCCAGACTGAATTAAAGTAGTTCCTCCTAATCCCACTGAGTAGAAGACATAATGTGGTTTTAGAAAAATTAGATAGAAAAAAACTCCAAACAACAAGATCTAGCATACACTTATTGATGGTTCACCATCTAAAATACACACGAAACATCAAAGACACCAAAATATAGCTAAGATGTCCTCCAAATCCAGATATCAGTAAGAACAACAAGGGTACAAAGGTTTCAAAGCTTCACAAAGGTCTGCATTGGATGAAAGAAAATTAATCAGCCTTCACATATATTTTGATCTACATCTCTGAGTTTAAAATACATCCTTCTATAAGGTAGAATTGAAAGAAACGTACATGGATATAAATTACTTGACATTTTCTCAGTAAATAACTGAAAAGGTATTTTACACAAATGTGTTGTTTTGTTTAGGATTTTTTTTGTAATTATATATATGTATGGGGGAATCCATAACATTAAATAGTCTCAATTTTATATTTCTACCCCTGTGTGGTGGTTGACATTAAACCACCTGTAGATATTTTTAAACTGAATTATTCTCTGAATTTTCCTTGGTTAGTAAAAGTGTGTTTAAAATATTTGTCATTGCTTTGTTTACACACACCCCCCATACTTGTTTCTTTTTTATTTTTTTTCCTAGATGACAGTTCAGTTGTATGTCAACTATTGTACTTTATTTGCCAATTTGGTTAGCGTATGGTTTTTGTCACCCTGCAACAGGCATTACTGAAGTCTGATTAAACTAATCAATTCCAAAAGAGCTTGGAATTCATCTAGGACACTGCTCAGTAGGGATTGTAGGTTGTATGAAAGCAGATATCTGGGGACAAAGCCTTTCTACTTGCTTTCTAGTCTGGCCTTTCTTCTTCCTCCTCTTTCCCAGTGGTCAGCTGCTTGCTGTGCAGCTGGCTTCCTGACATGAACATAGATGTTTTTCAAGTGGTTTGCACAGCATATGTTTTCAGCTGAGGTTTCCAAGAAATTTTGCCTGCAAAATTAGAACAACTCACTTGAGACTTCGGTCAGTTCCAGAAAAAAAACCCAAAACATAATAAAAAAATCCAGGAGAAATTATTTTCATTAGGAGATCATAAAACTTTGTCATGACAAAAAATTTGAAGGCTGATGTTTTGGGTGTTGGGGTGTGCTATCCCAATAGAAGAAACTGTACAGATCAAAATGTAGAAATGTATTTTACAACAGATTTATGTTAACTACTTTTTATGTTGAACATAAAAATTGATTTTTATTGATTAGCAATAGTAATGAAAGAACATTGATAATGTGCATCTTGCATAGTTAGCTTTTGCTGGTATTTTCTGTCTGTAAATTGACTAGGTAGATCACCCTCAGAGAACTTTCTGAGTTCCATTATGATATTATTCCCAATGAAAGATACATTTTTAATCTCTTTGATCCAGAATTCAGAAAAGACAATAGAAATCTCAGCTCAGCAGCACTTTCCATACAGGAAAAGGTGACATACTGCACACATGCTTTTTCAAAAGGTCAAATCTGTCTGTCATAATTTTCATAAAATGGCACAGGCAAGGATAAAAATATGCAGATATTTAATTGTGCTTTAGTAGATTATTTTCTTCTTTAATAATAGAATTCTCTTTTTGCTGTTTGTTTAATACTTCTTCAAGATTTTCAGATAAATTAGATAATTACAGACTAAATGGAGCAAATCAGTATGACATTTTTCATGTCATAATATGATATTAGTAATTTCCTTTAGATTATGATTCTGATTAGCTTCCTTTGAGTTGCAGCTAAGCAAACACTAATTATTGCTGATTTTTAATAATTACAAAATTAAATTTCCAAGTCAGGGTTTTGTAAATACCCTATTCAGAAAAAAAGTTCTGAGTTTTTCTTATGAGTTTAGTGAATATACAGTTTGGTTTGTTGTTCCTAGAAGAACAATGTTCATTTAAATAAACATTATTATGAATTGCACCACATCTTTGCATCCCTGATGAGCTATTCATGTTTGAGTGACATTAAGATATGATAGAAATAAAGACACCCATGGTAGTTATTAGGATACAATGTCCCGAAACTGTGAGCAGTCATTTCTGCTTGTTCTAAATAATTAAATATCAGGTCTTTGTCTGATATATACACAAATCAAGGACAGACTTGAAAGAACATCATTGAATAACATACCATCAAATAAATCTTAAGGAAAATTAATATTTTATATAATTTAATATCCTAAACAGTAGCTAGCTGTTGAATAATGCTGTGGGTATTTTCTTAACATTCTTCTTATGCTGTATTACCTCACCTTAGTTATCTGTGTTTCCCGTGCTCACTAGCATACTAGCATTTTGTCTGCTCTGTATAGACACTGGGACAAAAGCAAATGTTCCTTTTTTCCTACCTTAAATGACCCTCTGGGGTGACAGTTTGATCAATAATTTTCTCTTTAGATCCCCTTTTCAAAAAACCCAAGGGACTGTTAAACCTACTTTTTTTTTTTTTTTTCAATCAAATCCCTGTGGATTGAGATAGTTCTCATCTGCTGTTTCATTGCTTTTGGAGTTTTATATTTCCTTTAAAACTTCCCTTTTATTCTGTTGCACATTTAATCAAATGCAGCTAAAATAACAAAGCAGACCTGATTAATTTATTGTTGCCACACAAGAACTGGAAACAGCCTCTAGGCAATGCATTTTTATCTCTTATGGGTAATAAAGCATTCATACAGAAATGTATTTATTTAACCTCACACATGTTGTTGAGCAATCTTATTTACAGTATGCAAAGTTCATTTTCTGAGACACCACAGAGCAAGTACACTTTAATGTACTACAGAAGAGTTTAGCCATGTGACTCCCATAAAAATAAGTTAGAGTTTTGTGGCTATCCATGAAAACTTTTAAGATCATGCCTTTGTTTGATCAGTTACTGCAAAAAAATCATCACTGAGATAAGGAATAAGATTCTGACCTATTTAGTTGTAAATTTTATGGTCTGATTTGTTGGTTTATTGAAACTGATTTATTGGAAAACTGATCTGGGAAAAAGCTATTCCTCTAAAATATTAAGTTGGAGTGTTGAATGGTAAATGCTAGTTTTTATTTATTACTTCCTTAAGTAAGCAAGCAAACTTTTTAGTTGCAATATTTCTTATAAGTGGATAAGAGATTATAATGATATAATCAAAGTCTGTCCTCAATTTTCCAGAAGTCCTTTCCTTTTAGGTCATACCCTCAAGCAGGGAAGAATCCAAGATACTATTCTGAGATGTGGCTATTAATTTCTAAAAAAAACAACCAATCTGAGCTTTTCTCAAATTAAAATCATAGCATTGGTTTCCTTCTATGTAGTTCCTTATTTGACTCATACTCACCTTTTTCAATAGTGAAAAGTAGCCATTTAATGTGGCATGAAGTAATAATTTTCCTGTACTAAATCTAGTAGACTATTTTCCCTTTCCCTCTAAATTTATTCAAATGCCATCCTTGTGAAATCTTACTTATTTATATTTTTGCCCATCACCTAAGGTAAGACTAATGTTCTTCTATGGAATCTCAGCTAAAACTACCAGATTCATTAATATCAGACTTTAGATATCTTTAGATATTATATTTAGTTTTTGATATTTCAAAATCCTCCATCAGAGCATTTTGTTCTCTCTAGTACAATTAGACACTGACACACAGGTACTTACGCCTATATTCAATGTCTGAGTTTAGATTAAATTATTTTCTTTAAAAAACCCGAACAAACCAAAAACCAAAAAGAGCAATAGTTGCCTCTCCCTGTAGAATCCAAAGTTAATTTGAAAATGTTGGAGGAATAGCACCCACTTTCTCAGTTTTTCTTTGGAAAAAAACAATCTGAAATGTCATATAGTTAGCTTACAGCCCAAAATCCCAGAATTGCTCCAAAACAAGGCACGTGGCATGAGAACACGCTTCATGGAACAAGAAACATTATTGTAGCAATAAGCAAAATTAATGCAGAGTTTTACAAGGTCTTCAGTCTCTCTCCTGATGAAAAAAATAAAGGCCCATTAATACTTAAATCAACATTTCTTACAAATGCTGGAATAGTGTTTGTAGCCTCAGCATCAGACAGGATTACATCTACATCTCTTAATGATAACATGCAGTGAAACCTGAGGCTGAAAGTATATTTACTTTTTGTGAATGAACAAGGAGGAAAAATGAATTGTTTTGATCCCTTCTGACAGACATAACCATAAAAGAGGACTATATAACAACTAGAGAAACAAGCAGAAGTGTCTGACTGAAACTGAGCAGCTCAGGTTCTCTGAGCCAAGGTTCAGCACCCAAAGTCAGGGGAACTCTGCAGAAAAGAGAGCTCTATTAAAAAGCAGAAAATGGTCAATTGGAGACTAATTGCAGCAATATCCCTCCAGGTGTGGGTCATTGGACACAACTATAAGTGAAAGTGCCATGTATTTTTTTGGGTAATTGTTCGCAAAGGGAACACTGGGGAGGTAGAAATTTGAAAGTGGAATGAAAAATGGACAGGAGGAGGATCACGATTGCTCTCCTGATGGAAGGATGAATTTTTTTCCCTTCTCTTTTTTTAGTTTCTTTCTATTCATTTAAATTTTCTTCTTACCTTACCAGCATGCAAATATGAAATATTTCTTGAGCTATATATGGACTTATAATTTTAAAGATGAATGATTTGTACTTTGTTGTTTTTCTTTTTTTTTCTTTTTTTTTTCTTTTTTTTTCTTTTTTTTTTTTTCTTTTTTTTTTTTTATGTCTACACAGCTACAGCAGAGGCACCTAAGTGGGCCTATCTAGTCAAGAGCTCAAAAACTTTTTATGGAAACAGTTTTATTTGATGGACATTATCATTAAGTCCTCAGAAAATATAGAAACAATTTATATATTAAAAAAAAATGAAGACTGATGTTTTGTTATTTGATCTGTTCTTAATATAAAGTGAATAGAAGAAGAAATAGCGTCCTATCCATTGACCATGGTTGCTATAACTCCTGTTTATGTACAGTGCTTGTGATACAAACATCAACATCCAACATTTTTTCCCTAGAATTTAAAAATTAGTTTTAATTTTAGTCATTACCCCTGCTTGGCACAGAAATAATGGGTTGCACTTTTTAAACTACTTTCTCTTCTCTGCAGCAGTGTGTAATTATTAAAACAAATTTTATTAAGGAATATTTCTCAAAAACAATTGTCCAACCTGCAGTGAGCAGAAAAACAGCACATGCAATATTCTAGCAGTTTTTAGGAATAAATATTGATTTGTAAAATCATCCAGGGGATGGGAAGTTACACTGAGAATTTCTAACTTGCTTACATGGCAAACAGCCAATGGTCTGTAAGTCTGATCTGCAGCAGATAAAGTAAATAAAGAGGGCAATTTAAACCCCACCATATTTCTGCACAGCACAGCTTATATAATAGACTTAAAATTGTTTGTAGATTGTATTAGCAGAGTTCCACTCTTTCAGGAAGAGTCTAATGGGAGTACAGTTTTATTGAAGATAAACTTCTAGGGAGGTTAGTGCCTCAGCACTTTCTACTTCAGATGAACTCTTCTCCACATGACAGCTAAGAAAATGACAGGGCAGAGGATGATTTTCAGCAAAGATTAGCAATGTGGAATCATGTGGCTGACAAGAGATACTGCAAATACAATCAAAGTTTTCTCTGTGTAAACATCAAAAGTCTTATTCTTAACTCACCTAAAATCATTGGGTTATGAAAATTGCCTTCCTTTCCCATCTCTCTGACCTGCTGCCTATGCCTCTATCCTAAAAGGAAAATAAGACTCAGTGGTTCCCTTTGCCACATAGGATGTGTTTGCATTGCTCTGATGCCAATGGGGCAGATAAGCACAAAATACTATATACTGGAGAGAGTGCAGGAAATAATATGAAAAACAATGTGAATTATTTAAACCTAAATTCTGGAAGTAAGAAACTTCACAAAAGATTCAATTTCCTCTGATCCCAGGTAAGTCAGTTTGAGAGAATTATGAAATTTGTAGTTGTGGTTACTCCCTGTCACAAGTTATGATTGAACATGCTTGAAGAATGCCAGTTATCCTAAACTGTTTTTCCTCCATTCAACCACAGAATAAATCAGCTCTGCCTTATTTTATAGAGAAATTAAGTGTTAGAAGAGAGAGTCTTTTAAAATGACTCCTTCAATTTTCTTTCTTGCAAAATAATTTTGGTTATTTGTGAAACTTGAATACATCAAGGTGTTCATTGACAACTAACAGCTTTCTTGTGTCTGCACAGAGTTACAGTGCACTTGCACTGTTGGGGTTGATGGGAGTTCAGTCAAACACATGTTTGAAAGCAGAGGAGAGTGTTCCAGACTTTTAATGTGAAAAACAGCAGAACATGTACCATTTATTCCAGAGTATAAGAAATAGAATCATTTCCCTCCTGTCCCCATTTGCTTGAGAATGTGCAGATGTAAATTACGTCAAAATATGGGGAGAAAAAGGTTGGAGGGAAAGTAGAATTATGAGCATGCAGAATATTTTCAGATAAATGGACACCCACCTTTTATGATTTTATTTTTAAAGAAAGGAAAGAGGCATTTATTTGAGGCAGAGCTAAGAGAGCACCTGGTGAGCAAACTTATTAAAAAAATCTATAATGAAAAAGTCCTTTTGAGTTGGCCAAGGCTTACAAATCTTGAATGAAACAGATTGAAGTAAATGGAAACATTTATGTAAAGGGGAACAAATTATTCCACTATCAGCAACACTAGTAAAACAGTAAATCAGATGAAAATAGTTAAGAAGCTCAAATGTCTCAGTCATGATTGGTTGTCTGTGAGGCTTGGGATTACACTGGAAAAGGGAATAAAATGAGAGTTTTAAGTGACAGGTTTTTGGAAAGGATAGGATTGCAGACACCACCAAAAGGAAGCTCTTTTCCAAAGAAAATTCACATTTTCAGGCAAAGCTGCTGTTCTTCATGGAATATCTCCATCCTTGCTAATGGAAACCTGTAGTATTTATAGTCGGTCCTTGTGCTGGTTTATGGGAGTACAGCTCTGTCATTGCCCCCCTCTATGCAGACATTGCACTTAGTGGCCATTCTGTTCCTCTATAAAATCTTGAGGGAGATTTGATCTCTCTGAGTTTTCAGGCTTGCAGAAGATTATCCTGTATGTCTCCTTTTCTTAACCTTCCTCTTCTCTTCAGCAAATGCCAAAGTCCATTGCATCTTTCTTTATTTTGTTCCGTCTAATAAAGCAAGAGACCCCTCAGAGATGTTTAACAGAAGTATTCAGTGCTGGTCATCCCTCTGATTTTGTTTATAGTATTTAGTTCTATGAGGCAGTAACTATGCAAAACCTGTCAAGGACACAGCCAAAAGAGTTGTGAGTGAAGGTGGGATAATTGAAGCTTTTTGGTACCCAGCTTACTCTAACTTCAAAACCAGAACGTACACATGCAGATTATGGAAAAAATGCAGTCCATATTGATGCTGAGCTAGAGAATGGAGTCTGATAAAATAAGGTGGGCTGCCTGACACTGTAAATTATTCATAAGCAAGCCAACAGCTGTAATTCAGCCACTTACAATTCTGAGAGTGAACACAGCCTGAATTTAGATTGCAACTTTCCTTCTGCTTGTGCTGGAAAACATCAAGGCCCTTTTTAAAGGGCCATAGAGTCATGGGACATGGAAGGTATCACTGAGTTGGAAAAGCAGCCTAGGCAGGCTAAGCACAGATGTTTGCATGCTTGATGACACATGACCTGTTAATAAACCCAGTTGTGCCCTTCACATGTGTCCCAACAGAAGCAATGGATAAAAATATGAGCAAGAAAATGTTGAATGTAAATATTTGGATTCTCTTTCACATGGCTATTTTGGAAGATGTGATGCCAGAAAAAGATAACTTTCTCATTTTTCCTTTAACAGACTGTAAAAGCTAGTTTGGAACTCCTGCTCCTATTTTTCTTTTTTCACTTCCCACTGTGATTCCCGTGACCCTCTTGGAAACTTTTGTTCATTCCTGATTGTCCTAGAACTTCCAGTGTCTTTTCTTTTGGTATCAGCTTTCCCAGAGATAGATAAAATGGTTTTCTGAAATCAAGTCTTCCTCACCCACTGCTTTTGGATCTCTTTTTCCATATCAGCATTCTTTTGCCTTTGAACCTTCTTATTGTATAAAAAATTTATTTCTTCATTCACCCTGATCCTCGTACATATTCCCAGTAGGCTGCCTCCCAGCTCCATAACTTTCATTCACATGTATTTTTTTTATGTTCTTCAGTTATATTTCTTAACTTCTTTTGTTGTTACTCTAACCATCAAATGAAGACATCTTCATACAAAAAATGGCATTTTCCTGCTCTCTACCTTAACCATATTGCAGACATTTATTTTTTTTTATCCCACTAGAAGTTGTGTAGTATTACTCATCTACAGAAAGGAAGTCATCAGTAATGACTTAAATATGGACTGATTTTAACAAAGGACAGAAAAGCCTGCTCATTGCAGAATGACCAGCTCACATGTAGGCATTAATGATGATTAGTTGCAATCAGGAGCACCTCTTTAGTCTTGAAATTCAGGTACAGATTCTGTTATAAGGGGAAATGTAGCTCTTCATAAGGACCATATTTTCCACTGTATATTGTAAAAACCTGGTTCTGACAATCCCAGTTGCAAAGCTTAACCAGGTAAATCATATCTTGTAACTAGTGTCACAGAGAAAAGAATCCAGTAGTGTATATTAATTTTCAAACCTCCATGTGCTCTTTGTGCAGTGTGTCATTATGTCAAAAGGTAGTAAATCTAAAAATAATAATGCAGTAGTGGCTATATTAGCAATGCAGTATTCATTTGGCTCCAAATGGATATATGTGCAAAAGGTTATTGTGTTTTGGTCATCATACATGCAATTTTTTGAATTCTGAATATTAAAATAGAAGAGGTAATTTCACAATTATTAATTTTTGTGTATTTTTTCTGACATGCTTCCCTTTATTTTTGGAAGATAAGTAATTTTTTTTTCTTAGTGGTCAATAGCTGTTGAGGGAAATTGTTAAAATTTGTAAATGTTGAATTGTTGAATTGTCTTGAAACAAAATTTTGCAAGAACTGGTAGCAGAGCAAATTTTTATAGACTGCAAGAAACATTGCCTAATTTAAAATGAAATCTGCATTTTATCCCTGTTTCTTTTCATTAGCTTCAAATAAATTTCACTCACCTCTTTCAGACACCAGCTCTGGGTGTGCTTCTGCCACAGGTGTATCAGTTCTTTATGTGCCATTAATGTCCCACTAGAATGCCAGCAGAGGGAAACAAGTTAGGGGCAGCTCTTCAGCAATTTGTGACCACACAAATATTTTGAGTACCAATAAGCCCACTGAGGTATAAAACCCTGTGGTATGTGTCAGTGTTTTGCTAGTGTGATTTCAAAGATCTGTATCTCATGTGGTTAATTCCATTTTGGAGCTGAATATTTTTACTATTATTTTTATTATTATTTTTATAGCAGATCTCATAGTATCAAATAGATGGCACAGCAAGGTCAGAACCCACAGCTCAATAGTGTTTCCTTGAGAGACCTAATTTTCCTATAGCAAATTGCCTTTTACAGAGAACAGGATTTTGCTGGAGATAATAAATAAAGAACAATAAATGTAGTAAATTATGCATAATGTTTTTATCAGGAAGGACAACAGCAATTAAATTTACCTTGTTTTAAGCCCTAAAAAGATGACTCGAAGAAGGACAATGAATTTAGTTATATAATATAGTGTTGTATTATAACACTAGCTGTTATAGTGTTATTGTCATATTGTTACATTGTTATAATGTTATATTAGTTGTATAATATGGTGTTACTGTCCTCTCATTAAGAAACACCCAGTTTGGAGAGCAAAACTTGTTAGAGTAGTAGAGCTGAGTAAATACGAATTAATTACAAAAAAGAAAATTATTTTGGAAAATATGTTTCAGTTTGATGTTTTCCTTCATCTCTGTCACGTGCTCTTTGGTATTGGATGTAAGTCTTTTTTCTCTCACTGTTCTGTTTCTGTATAGACAGTTGGTGCTCAGAAGTTCTAAAGCTTGTTTGATATTTTTTTAAAGAGTATTCTTACAAACTGTTGATGACTGGTCACATTATTCAAGTATTTTTGGTATTTTACGTCTGAAATTTACAATTATTGTTTAATGTATTTGCAAACTACTTTGTTGTCATACTGTCACCAGAAGTGTTCTTTAGATCCAAACCTATGTCTGGCATTGTTTCCTTCCTTCTCAGTTCCATATGAGCTGATTTTTAATTGTTGATTTTAAAGTGTAAGAATGATTCACAGCAGGATGTTCCAGAACCACAAAAGGAGTATGACTGTTGTGTTATTTTATTTTCAAATATTAATTTCTCAGAAATTTTGGATTTTGGCTAATGTTCCTGACTCACAAAGCAGCATGTTTCTATTCCTATGATGCTAAAGGTTCATAAGAAGCACAGCATACATTACAGTGGTTGTTCAGATTTATCCTTAAGGATTATAAACTCTCTGGCATAGCAATTCTACAGTCATTAGATAGACAAAAGAGATATAACAAGGAGCTAGTAGACATTACTCATGACTAATGCTAAAGGTCCTGAGCAGTGTCAATTACCATTATGATCAGGGATGCAAAAGTGCTAGGATAGCAGAAGTAAAAGGAAAAGATTAAGTAGACAAAATTTAGCTTTTTAGTATCTTTTAGGATGATGTCCATTGGGTTCACAGCCAGTTATTAAAATGCCTAACTTTGAAAATTGTAGTACTTCAAGAAATATGTTCTGTATCCTCCAAAATGCAGAAGGGAAAATGTCATGTAGTCATGCTCAACCCTCTGCTTTTCATCAAAATTCTATATGAATTTCATGTATATTTTATTCTGATGCTCTATTAGTTGCTTATGATGATTCACCACAGAAATGAGTAATTCTAGGATATAAAGAGTTTTTTTGTTAAGTGTGGTAGTGGTTGCTTTTAAGCTACATTTATCATTTAGACTTTTAACAGGCTAAAATATAAGAAACAAGAATAGAAGATAAACATACAAAATACTTTCTAAAATTAGTTTTATTATATAGAGTCGTTAAAAGGTAATAGTTACCAAACCCTGGCCTTGGAATTAAGCTCACAGATTACATCTTAATAGTACAGTAGGAGAACTGCGTGAAATTCAGTTCCATAATAAGAAATGTAATTTAAAGGGGATTAAGGCTGGTGTGATATCCACTCAATGCAAGGAAGGCAAGGAAAAGCAGGCCAAAAGAAAGCTCTCAACTGTTAACTTAAAAACCACACAGTAAGTTTCCACTAATACAGAGTGCTTCAGCATATTCTCACATTCACCATCAGGCAATAAAACATACTCTGTCTAATATATCAATCTTTAGTAGAAGGATCTACCTTCCACTCACAAGGCATTACTTAACCTCATTACCTGGCCTCAACTTCCATTAAAGAAGCATTTTTACCTGAGTATAATTAAGACTGGGATATAAAATTCCTTTTTCTCCTAAAAGCATTTTTAAGGCATAAAAATGACCATTTTGAGGAACATACATTTCAATATTTAAACTTGTACTTTATCATCTGTCATAGTAGACAAGAATAAAAATATTTAAAATTAAATCGAAATCATGTCTTTCCACCTCATTTTTCTTCAGAGAATGAGTAGATTAGGTGTGGAATATACTTGAAGAGATTCATTCACCCTGGTTTGAGACAGGGCTATCAAGACTTAAACCATTTGCAACAAGCCTGTACATTCTGTAATTGCCATTAAAAAAAATCTATTCTTGTGCTTCTTTCAGAAATATCTTTCTAATATTTGAACTCGGTTTGCTTCAACACAGGAGGTTTATTATTTTTTGTTGTATTCATAGTGAACTCACAGCTAATGAGAATGAGACTATTCATGAGGTAAGAAGTCATATAAGAAGTGACAAACTAATAATAATTAAATGAGAGGAATCATTTTAGGCTGCATCTGAAGCTATAAACATAGGGATTGTTGTGAAAATAGATATTCTCTAAATTATCTGAATCTCCAGTCTGAAAATCAATTCCAATTGAGGTAGAATGTCACAGAGTTAGTTTGGTCTCCAGCAGAGATTTGAGAGGTACCCTATAGTTTGCTGCTAGGAAGAAAAAAAGCCCCATGAAATTGAAGTTTCTTATTGTTTATAGTGATGAAATTGATACCTGTTTTTTAAAAATCTTCGACAACCAAATTACTTAGATTTTCCAGACCTACCTGGTCCTGTGAAATTCTCTTTTTCAGCATTCTGAAATACAACTAACTTTAGGATACCTTGGGAAGACTTAAGGGTAAATAAAATGAATCTGATTAAGGATGTTTCATGCGTTCTTTTGGCTTTTTCCTTGATTGTTATTGTGTGCTGCATGTTAACCATCTCTATTACCCAAAATGGCTTTAGTGTTTTCTTAACATTCTAAATGGCTGACATACTTTCATAATAGGCCACAGGCTTGGAATAACGTACTTGATTCCAAGTTTTTAGGGATAAGCACAAATAAATTCTAAAGCCACCATATGACACCATGTTTATCTGCAACAGCAAAATGATATTTTATGCATGTATGTCATTGTGGTTTGGCTTGAGACTTAGTTAAGCAATTGGTAAATGTGTCTCTTGGAACTAGTTCCTGGCCTTGAATGCAAATTACTTGTTTCACAAAATTAAGATTTCCTGCTGGGAAATTTGGTAGTTTCAAATGTGCTTTGCCACCTTAATGGCTATCGACTTACACTCAGAGGAGAAGCAAAAGCATCCATTATACAATGTAGTGTACATAATACATGGCAAAGAAGGCCATGTATACTTCTGAAATTAGCAAATTTGAGCAATTCAGAAGGACAAAATTAGATGAACAGGAGATAAACAGTACTGGTAAACGCTTTACTCCTTAGGAATTGTTAGTTTTAGCAAAATTGATACCAAAGATTGCTATAATTTTAACTTTTATTCCTGGGTCCTGCTATCAGATTTAAATGCACTGTAGTGTGAATTCCAGAATAGGACCTAAAGATTTGATACCACCTCTTGTATTACCTTTTTCCCTATGACTGTTGGCAAATCACTTATCCATCCAAAGGTATGAAAATCATCTTCTTATTCATGCCATGGGGTTTGACACAACTTACTCACTAAAATTTACTAGCACAGAAAAATAATATAATATAAAATAATATAGAATATAATATATATATATATATCATATCATATAAATGGTGGTTTATAAATGCCTTCCAAAATACGGTTCTTTGAAGGAGATATTTTAAGATTCTCAATTTTTACCAGTTTTATACTTTAACATTTTATAGATGGGTATGTCAGAGGCTGTAAAAATTGCTTCAGAAAGATTGGTTTGTTATCTGTAAGTATTTACTGTATCTGTTATACATTGTGTCGTATAGCTGTCAAACATTCATATAGTGGGAAGGGCATGGATTTTTTGCTACATAAAACATGTGCTACATAAAACATGCACATTTAAGAATGTTCTACTAGTTTGAATCTGTTAAAATCAGTTTTTCTTTCCCTGTGCTATATTTGTTGTACCAATATGAAAACTTCTATTCACCACCATAACTGCTGATGGTATGAAACATAGCTTCCTAAAAAGTGTACAATGGAGTATTTTGTTTCAGCATCTGTTATATGTCAGTGCAGAATTTCAAGGGTAGAAGATTGTGTAATCTTTCTTTGCAGAAGGCATCAGTCATGAAGAAGTGAGACAGAGTTAAAGAATTAGCCTTTCTTGGCTCTCACTGAATCTAATTCAGGAATTCATGACCCATTGCCATCATTGTTGTACTTATGCCAGCTGGTTCTGATTATTAATAAAAGCAGCTTTGCATGCTGAACATATAACAATAAACTATTGTCATACGAAGGAAGCTCTTTTGCTTCTCAGGGATATAAATATCCATATAATAAAAGTAAGGTGGCTTCAACTTCACATGTTGCAGAGAACAAATAATAGCTCATCAAGCGTACTACAAATGGAACTTGGATATGGAAGGTACCCTTACCAGGACCAGTGTGATTTTCTTCCCCTTTTTTGAAGTGAGACATGAGAGGGGTAAAAAATTTACAGTTCTTACTCTTCTCAAATGAGCTAATTCCAGGAACAGACACTTTTGAACAGTTTAGGAAAAAATTTTGTCACACTATACCTTCTTACCCTGTCCTAATGTCAGATACGATGAGTTATATTTCCCATCACCTCCTCATTGATTTTAAACCAGACACCATGAAAATCTTGGATTCCTAGCAAATAATAAACTCTTTTAATATTTCCATCAGGGAATGATAAAATCAAGTATGTATAAAAACATCCCCTTTAGCATATGAAAGCATAGAAGCATGTGAACTTATACAATAACCAGTAGATACCTCATTTTGAGTACATTCACATATTGACACAACAATGTATGCCAAATAAAACTCTCATGAAGCCTGGAACTCAATAAGACAGTGTAATAAAATCTAGGATACAACTTCCTGAAGTGGGGTCAAAATCATCATGTTCTACTTGGAATTGCTCTGGAAGAGTAAAATCCCTAGAAAAGATAACTAGATATCTAAAGAAATAGTTGAAGTAAAAAGAAACTTTATCTGGCATATGGCACTTGGCATTTGTCACCTGCAAGACATAGGTAGAGGTGCAAGTTTTCTAAACCTGAAAAGTAGGGGAAAATATACAAAGATTTTGCAGTATACTGAAATAACATTAACAATCCATTTAGCAAAGTGCATGTTCAGTTTCTCATATTTCTGTAGTATTTTTGGCTGCACAAAATTTTGGCTGTTTTTTATAGAATTCATAACTGAAACAAAGGTTTATTAAATGTCACAGAAAAGAAAAAAATCTAATTATTGTTAATGTGGTATTGATAATTTATGTCAACATTACTGTAAAAACTGCAAAGTGATCCAGTATTTGGTCATAGTTCTGACACCAATTTTTTCCACAGAGTGAATTAATCCTATGAATTTATAGCCAAGATGAACACAATGTAAGCCAGAGGAAGAAATGAATGAAGGAAACATAAAGCTCACTTGCGTATTCCCATGACTGTATGGTGTTCCCTGGGCTGACCATTTCATCTGGAATTAGGGTGTCTATATGATCAGCAACACATCAGACCATCAGCTCGTCTCTAACCTTTATCTGGATCTTCCAGGCAAGAGTCCCAGAGCCCAGAAATTGAAATCTCCTTACCAAAGCTTCACTTCCCACCAAAAGATCCTTTTTATTACTTTGAGCTTATCAGATTTCTGTGGCCAGGAGGAACCATCCTAATGACCTTGTTGGCCCCGGAGACTATATAGTTTCATTCACTGACTCCTATAACAGCCCACGGATTTTATGTTTGAACTAGAGCATTTCAAAGACAATAGTGTTGATTGAGACTCAAAATAATATGAACTATATATTATATATATACATATATATATATATATTCATATTATATATGAAGAATAGACAGAAGAGGAATCAAAGACTGAACTATGGATAGCTATAATCTATATAATGGACTATAACTGAGTCCTTGGTAACCCATCCCAATAGATGGTTTAATGAATTTCCTCTCTGTACCCTTTAAGACAGAACAGCAATATGTGACTCCTTTCCCACAGTAATCTGAATGTCCACGATAACAGTGTGCTAACAGTAACAGCACTTAGGTCAACTTTATCCACAGGTTATTAACTTCCAGAATATTTTGCTCAGACTATCAGGTAGTTGTTGCTCAGGCAGTAAGCACACTCAAACTTATCAGGCAGATAATTCTAAAGCAGGATTGTCATTATGTGTCTCATGTCACAGGGGTAACAGGCAAGCAGGAGCCATAAATCCACTTGCAGACAGTTTTGCAAGGTTCAGCACATCACTCCTCTTGTCTTCTCAACCAACCAGCTTTGAGTCCAGTCCCAGGAAGCATCTGCATAAGCAGTTTGGTGACAAACTGAATAATTCCTGTTGGAATTACAGGGCTTGTTAGCAGAAGCAGCTCACTGTACAGCAACCTTGCCATGGGTGTGCCCTAATGTCACTCTAGTGAAAAATCCTGCTGCTCATCCTCTTCCTGATGGCAACATCTGGGAAGGGAAGGGAAGGGAAGGGAAGGGAAGGGAAGGGAAGGGAAGGGAAGGGAAGGGAAGGGAAGGGAAGGGAAGGGAAGGGAAGGGAAGGGAAGGGAAGGGAAGGGAAGGGAAGGGAAGGGAAGGGAAGGGAAGGGAAGGGAAGGGAAGGGAAGGGAAGGGAAGGGAAGGGAAGGGAAGGGAAGGGAAGGGAAGGGAAGGGAAACTAAGACTAATGCTGGAACATATCATGATTGCAGCACACAGATTACTCTCTTATCATTTGCAGGATGAATAGGGAGCTATTATGTTTGGCATTAGAAAGGAGAACTATTTCACTGTCCGATACTTCCTGGATATGTTTTTCTAGTCTAGGACATAAGCCCTTCACTCATTGCTCTCCTGTATTACTGACACTAGTATTAAAATTATTCCCTCCTTACATCATTGCTAGAAGGCAATTTTGAGGAGTGGGAGAACTTTCTCAGACACATTGCTTCCTCTCTGAAAAATGTGATAAATGTGGTATTTCTCTTTCCCTTACCAAAGACAGGTCATGTTTCAAGCATATTCTATAAGTCAAAGAGAAGAAAAAGGAAAATTAAAAGGAAAGCGAAAGGGGAAAAAAAAGAAAGGAAAAGCAATGAAAAAATCAACTGTGGATACAGTTACTCTTGTAAAATTTAAGAAAACTTCTACCAGCAGAGATACAAGGCATTCCTCAGGCAAAACTTCCTCGGAGACATAAGAGTTTTGCCTTTTGTTTTCTTCCCTCTCTTTTTCCTTTCTATTTTCTTGATAGAGAGTAAATTATATATTGTTTATTTAATATAAAAGTGGATAATTACAGCATTTAGCCTTTGATTTTCTAACTTAAATTGCCAGTTTTAGCCCTTGTTTTTTTTTGTTTTTTTTTTTTGAAAGAAAAAGACACATCCTCATAGGGAAAAAAGATAAAGTAGTATCAGAAAGGGCAGCATAGGCTTTAACATTCCATTTGCACATGCATCACATGAACTGCATATATAACACTCCTGATGCTGCCAATGAGAATTTTAAAGTGGATTTGCAGGTTACTAAGTGTCTGGCCTCACCTTCAAGACTCACAACCACATGAGGTCAGTAAAAATGGTGCCACGGGATTTAATTCTATCCCACTTTCTTTTGATAAAACCACTGAACCTGCTCATCATGGAAAAAGAAACCAACCTAGAAACTCCAGACAGAATCTTTAAGATGGCTATTGTTAGGTTTGTGGCAGAGAGAGGTATGAAGGATTTATATGTGTCCCTGAACTAGGAGGTGTAGGAAGTCTCTATTCAAAGATCTTGCTTAGGCTCCTCTGCTGTTTTGTCTTGACCAAGACACAACAGAAATGTCTTAAGTGAACATTCAGCTGCTACTCTAAGTAATAGAGCAGGGTATTGGGCCAAGAAGTGAGAGACCTAATTTCCAATTTCATCTTCAGAATCTCACACAAGTCAGGACTGCCTTGCCCATGGGACTGCAACCTGTGCAGTTGCCTTCTACAGTGCACTAAAAAGAGCAGGCATCAGCAGAAGAGCAAATAAAGAAGGAAACTTTGTGGCTAAACCACTGATTGCAGAGTATGAGCTCCTACTTCCAAAATTGCTTTCTTTTTAATGAATGTTTATGTGGAGGAAGGACTTCCAAGGAGTAGGAACTGAAACCTCAGATGCTCCCCATCTCCATTTGAATGCAATGAGGGAGACCTTTCCCAAATTCCTGTACCCCTATCAGTATTTTATTCCCAGCTCTGCACTGGCCACCCTTTAACCAACAGCAGAATGCTCTTACTCCCAGCCCACTCAAACACAGCGTCTTCACAGCATGATTCTTGTGGAGAGTCATGTGGAAGTCCCCAGGAAGATCCTCCTGATGCACCACAGATCAATTCAATGCCCTTAGCATGTGTGTCTCAGTGTACTTACTGTATCATAACCTGCAGAAGAGTAAAGCATGGAGAAGACTCATTTTCTGAGTGAGATAATGGCTTTAAACAGTCAACTAGGCATTTCTAGAAATCATGTCTTCTTGAAAAAAAAGAGACTTTAAATGGCTTCCTAGTCAGTTCAGTGAAAGTATTTCATTGCCTTAAATTTCAATGTCTTTAGAAGTTTCTGGCTTAAAAATTTGAAAAATAGATTTAGATAAAAGAAGCAGGACCAACTTTCCTCCAAATACGTTCAAATAACACATAACCTCTGACAAGCTAGGAGAATTTAACTGTATTTTTTCTTCCTTTCCTTTCCTTTCCTTTCCTTTCCTTTCCTTTCCTTTCCTTTCCTTTCCTTTCCTTTCCTTTCCTTTCCTTTCCTTTCCTTTCCTTTCCTTTCCTTTCCTTTCCTTTCCTTTCCTTCCTTTCCTTCCCTTCCCTTCCCTTCCCTTCCCTTCCCTTCCCTTCCCTTCCCTTCCCTTCCCTTCCCTTCCCTTCCCTTCCCTTCCCTTCCCTTCCCTTCCCTTCCCTTCCCTTCCCTTCCCTTCCCTTCCCTTCCCTTCCCTTCCCTTCCCTTCCCTTCCCTTCCCTTCCCTTCCCTTCCCTTCCCTTCCCTTCCCTTCCCTTCCCTTCCCTTCCCTTCCCTTCCCTTCCCTTCCCTTCCCTTCCCTTCCCTTCCCTTCCCTTCCCTTCCCTTCCCTTCCCTTCCCCTTCCCCTTCCCCTTCCCCTTCCCCTTCCCCTTCCCCTTCCCCTTCCCCTTCCCCTTCCCCTTCCCCTTCCCCTTCCCCTTCCCCTTCCCCTTCCCCTTCCCCTTCCCCTTCCCCTTCCCCTTTCTTCCCCTTCCCCTTTCTTCCCCTTCCCCTTTCTTCCCCTTCCCCTTTCTTCCCCTTCCCCTTTCTTCCCTTTCTTCCCTTTCTTCCCTTTCTTCCCTTTCTTCCCTTTCTTCTTCCCTTTCTTCCCTTTCTTCCCTTTCTTCCCCTTCTTTCTCAAAGGCTTTATTAAAAGACTACATGTCACACTATCAATATTATTAAAATATCTTCATCAGATAAGCCAAAAATTTCATTATAAATTACAGAACCCTCAAACAGAGACTATAGGTTATATATGCATGCTTTTTAAAAAAATAATTTTGATTCGTGTAACAATCTTTTTTGTCATTTTCATGGTTTAAATAATTACTCAAAACAAGCAACAAAAAAGCAACACACAGGGCAGCTGAACATCCTATATTCTACATAAAAATGGTGTCCTTTTATTGCCTACTTTTTTATCATGTAATGCAACTGTGGCACAGGATATCTCTCATCAAGACAAAGTAACAACTCAGAGAAAAGGTTGTGTTGTATTCTCTCAAGTTTATCTCCAGGAAGTGTTTTTGAAACCTCTGGGATTGAGCTAAACAGAAAGACACAGCTAACACAACTGATTCATCTGAACAGAAACACAAATGCTTTATTTGTTTTAGCAATGTCTCACTGATGTTCAGAGAGTCTATAAGGCTTGGTTTGAGTCAAAGGCCACTGAAATCATGTCAAGACTTTCATCAGCTCTGACTTTCAAAAGAGGCTTGTTTTGAAATCAAGTGGAGAACTAGAGTTATGCCAAATAATAGATAAGATACAGGAGGTGCATCCGGAGCTCTTTCTAGTAACACAAGAACAAAACAAGTTTAGGTTAAATTGAGAGACATCTTAAAGTAATTTTAAAATATGTTCTCGTTAATTTGGAGAATTGATTAGTTAAGGTTCCTTGAAACCAAGATGTACTATTAAAAAAAAAAAGGAAAACAAATTTTTTTTAAAAAATAAAAAGTTTTATGAAGTAAACCCCTAAGGAGGTAGTGATAGTTAATTTCCACTTCTCCTCTAACTCTTCTTTTGCTCGGTGATGGTTTATTTTCAAAGAGAATGAAAACAGAGACTAAGAATTTGAGAGTGATTAAGAATCCAGAAAATACGGAGAATAAAATGGAATCTGTGCCAGAATATCACTTAAGACAGGGCTGAGGTGAGAGTCAAATACAGCACTTTTATAACGATAAAGTTCATTTGAATAGAACAAACAAACAAATGTATGCAAAAATGGAAGACCCAACTTTAAAAACCTGATGGATCTGAATGCAGAACATTGGAGGGTTAAAGAAAGAAATACGTTCAAGAAAATTAAAATTAGAACCAAAAAATATCTTATTGGAAACAAGGAAAATATGTATTTTCCCAGAGGGGACACAGACAAGTAACTGAGAATTCCCACATATATAGAGTCAATAAAAGAAAAATATAGAGGAATCTAAACTCTAAATTTTCATACAGAAATGAACACATTGAAAGGGTTTGTTGAACAAGGCTTTTTCCCTTGTATATTACACTGACGGGTTTTTGAAGTGACACAGCTGACTATGTATCTTTCTAGTTCTGCTGACACAGCTTGTTTTCTCAAGATTTCCAGCCCAGAAAAAAGCTTCTTTGGAAAAAAACTCTTAGATATTTTGAAAACCCCCAAGAGTTTGCCTGTAAGAATGTAATTCAAAAAATCTCAGGCTTGACTGCCTGATTTAAAAAAAAAAACACAAAAAAACAAAAGCAAGCACAAAACAAAACCAAAAAACCTACCACAATTGTTACTTGTTGCAAAAATGCTTAGGTACAGACATTTTTCATAGGTTCAAGACAGTACAAGTTTATAGGAAGGCTGGGGTTTTCACCCATCTGTAAAATGTCAGTTCTAGGGAGGATTAACCTGTGGATGTCTTGGTTTTGACACCATATCTCTATTTTTTATCAAACATACCAAGAGCGGTGTTATCCCATGCAGTCTGTATTGCTTTGACTGAAGACATCCAGTGTAAATGTTTGAAGCTTGTGCAAAAGTACTTGAGCAAGTACTCTTAGAACACCTTGAAAAACTGATTCAAGAATAATTTCACTATTACAGAATGACAATTATAGCACTCTTAAAGTGCAAACAAAAACTGTATTGCAGGAGATGAACAACTGTATTTTAAATCATCAGACATGACTGGCAAGATAATGGCAATTTAGGTTTGCCGACATGAGTGGGAAAATAAATATTTTAATAAACAAGTAAACAAGTAAAAAAACCCCACAGAAGTTATTTTTTAAGGTAATTTCAAAAACTGAAATTTCATTTTTTTATTACCAAGTGTGAGCATATTGTGTTCTGGCTATAGTCTTTTTAACTGTAAGTATTACCATTAATATTGTATGGAAATGAATACTGATATTTTTCCAAAGCTAAAATGTCCCAGCAGGTAATAAAATCCAAATTTAAATCATAAGTTATATAAACATTTTTTTAATCAAATGCATATTTTTCTATTGCTGCTTCACAAAGTTTTTCCTTTTATCTGTCTTTTCTTCCTGAGAGCAGTGCAGCATAAGCTAGTTTACTGATTGCTGTACTGGAAATATTTTAAAGAAAAATAAATAACTTGGAGTTTTTTGTTTTTTAACTTGGAGTGAATTGTCATAACTTATCATCATAGAAATATTGTGCATTTTACTCAAAGTAAAAGACAAAAAATGCTAAAAGTAAATACTGATTTCTCTGCATAAAGTTATGGGAAGAGTGGGAAGAGGGCCAAAAAAAGTACCGTAGAACAAAATGATTGCATGTAATTTTTTATAATAACTATAACTATAAAAATATTCTAATTAATAAGGAAATAATACATGAAGAACTCCTGGCAAAGCCTTACCCATGCATTTTTTTACATGAAAAGGCATGACTCAATTTTAAAAATTCTTCTTACATAAATCATAAGATTTAAAAATTATTGTTATGTAAATAAGAGCTTTGCCTTTCACATACATGATTTAAGAACTTATTTTCTTTTTACAACTATGTATATTTTTTGCTTTGTTGGAATGTGTCCCTGATAATAACAATTCCAGAAGTATAAATTGATAAATTTTGGCATAGTTATTTTCCCGGGCAGGGTTCTCCAATAATGAAATAAAAACAATGGAGTTTCTCTGCATGCATATGATGATATGTCTTGATAACACTACTGGTAAATGTGCATCAAAGGAAAGAACATGTCATCCTGGATCTGTTCCAATACACCAAATGATTTCTAGAAGCCACTCTTAAGTCTCTGTTATTTTTGTTGTTAAGTAGAGGTGCCATTTAAAAAGAAATGTCAAGTCCCTTGGGCTGAAAGCAGAAAAGCTATACAATGCCTGTCCTGCTTGTGAACTCTGGTAAAGACCAATTAAGCTTTCCAGCAATACCTTGTATGTTTCCCCAAATGTAAAGGACTTTATTATATCTGAAGTTTTCTTGCTTTTTCTCTTTTCTTTCTCGTTGCCTTCTATAATAATTAGATCTTGGGAGACAGGGCAGGAAGTCCATACTTTCCTTTGGCAATCCTGATTCTCTCCTTGCATTTTTGTGTAGTGGAAGCACACTATAGCCTTACCTCAAAAAATTATGTTGGAATATTTATAGATCCTAAAGATAATGTAGCACATCAAATGTTGCTACTTGCACCAGGGTCAGGGCTGGGGGATGAAGAGATGGAGAGCAGCCCTGGGAGAAGGACTTGGGGTGCAGGTGGGTGAGAGGCTGGACACGAGCCAGCCATGGGCACTCCCAGCCCAGAACACCAAACGTGTCCTGGGCTGCATCCAAAGCAGCGTGGGCAGCAGGGCCAGGGAGGGGATTCTGCCCCTCTGCTCTGCTCAGACCCCACCGCAGGGCTGCAGCAGCTCTGGGGTCCCAGCACAGGAAGGACATGGAGCTGCTGGAGAGAGTCCAGAGGAGGCCACCAAGATGATGAGAGGGGTGGAGCACCTCTCCTTTTTGGAAAGCCTGAGAGAATTGTGATTGGTCTGAAAAGAGAGAGAGAGAGAGAAAGAGAGAGAGAGAGAGAAAGAGAGAGAGAGAGAGTGGGAGTACCTGAAGAATACCATACCTGAAGACACCCTGCAAGAATGGTGGATAGACACTATTTACAAGGGCATGTAGTGACACAGTAAAGGGGAATGGTTCTAAGCTTAAAATGTAGGTTTAGATCAGATATTAGGAAGGAATTCCTGACTGTGAGGATTGCCCCCAAAAGCTGTGGATGCCCTATCCCTGGGAATGTTCAAGCCCATGTCGGTGTTGGGGCTCTGAAAAACCTGGTCTAGGGAAAGGTGCTCTGGTCATGGCAGGGAGGTTGGAAGCAGGTGGTGTTGAAGGTCCCTTCCAACCCAAGCCATTCTAAGATTGTGTGACTCTCTGAAACATTGAACAATTGAAGAATTGTCATCTTGAGCTGTGAACTAAGCAGGTTCTGCACACTGTATATGAACATTACTTGCAGGTTTCATCTAGAAAACCTTTATTGATAAAACAATGGTTTTAAGAAGAGCTTGCATACAATAGGAGATGGTGTACAATAGGATTTGGTCAGGTCCTCTTTCTTAGGATTTGAGTCAGTCTTGAACGGGTATCTTGGAATGCTAGAAAGAACATAGTGTGCCAGCCTGGGTTAACTTAACTTTCATTTAGGAAGAGGGCTGAACTCCACACAACCACCATGTAGAGAACATGGAAAGAGATTCTTTGGTGCACATAAACCTTTAAGGTGCAGTAACATAAATTCAGCAGTAGTCTTTAAAATTTAGAAACACCATTGTTTGTGGTTAGTTTTGTTTTTTTCTTCCTATCAATTTTGCTTTCTGGTTAGATTTGAACTGGAAAACAGAACAGACTCTTCAAGTTTCTCCTTGCATAAAAATACTTCATACTAGACACCTACCTCTATGGAAAAAAGTTCACTGCATCCTCTATATTCTGCCATCATTATCCCACTGAGTCTTCCTCCCTCAAATATCCCAAATTTTCTTTTTCTTGCCTTGAACCAGTATGTGTAACTCTCTCCTCAAGCTTCACATTGTTGAAAAATCATTCTGTTTTTTTCAGTTAGGGATTATGAGGTTTTTTTCCATCTGGGTTTTGATGCTTCTTTTTTTCTTTTTTTGGTGGTTTCTTTCTTTTCCCCTGATGACCTTTTCTTACTTTAAGCATTTTGAAATGAAAAAATGAGAACCGTAATTATGTTGCAGGCCATAGGCACCATGAACTCTCCAGAATAAACAGGGATGAGCACTGTGTAGCACAGAGCTTGCCAAATTGAAACACAAAACACTTTTTTTTTTTTTTTGAGCACTAAATGCAGCAGAAATGGCAACTTTTCCTTAAAATAACTGATAGGAACTGAATACGACCCATACAATCTTGGACATTTGTAGCAGAAACCAGTTGTTCAAGTATAACATAGCTAAATGGTGTTTATATACAACTGGATGTCCAAAAATACCTTTGTATTGATACATGCAGACAAATAGAGTGAGGGTGACACATCTGCCAAGTTGGTAAGTATTTACTTTCAGGTTAGACAGTTTGCTGTGAATCCTATTGATGGATTTGAAATACCTAAACTCCATGAGATGAACTCCAGCCCAACAACTTCTTTTGTATGTGAACAAGTGTACTAAGCAAGAAACAGTATGTTGCTTTCCGCATTAGTCTCAGTTGTCAATGCTGGTAACTTTTAAACACTTCAGTGATCATCAATACAAGAAACTTGGAAGCAGTGTACAATTCACAAATTACAGAAAAAAAGGAGCACAGTATTCCATCATATGTAGCTGTATAGGTAAGTATTTCCTCTGCCCATTTGCTCTTTTTATCTCCTAATAAAATCTCAGGAGCAGTTACCTTAATTCCAAAATTACAGATTTTGTAAAAGCATTTTTGCACTTTACACATAAGTGTTCTACACAGGTGAAGTGTAAAACTCAGAAAACTTGATTTTGAATTAAACACATGAATTTTTCATGTGGATGGACAAAACCTTATTGTGAATACTTTAAGGGTGTGTACAATGCACGCTTTTTATTTATGTGGGTCATAAATAGCAGGCAGAAACTTTTATGAAAACTTGTTTTAACCTGATCAGCAAAAATCCTTGAAATTGTTTTCTTGAGCATTGCAGGAATGTGACTCCTGCAATCTCCAAAGAAATGTAAGCAAAGGGAAGATAATAATCCATCAGAAAACCCCAGCAGCCAGGGGTAAAATTGGTGAGCTTGTCCCCTTGTGAAAGTACACATTTTGAAAGTGGCCTTTTCTAAGAGAACATATTAAACATAGTTTTTCCTTTTTTTGCCTTCCTGTCAATTAAATGGTGACAGTCTCACTGTGATCTTGTTTGATTCAGTGACAAAATCTGTCTTCTAAAACTTCTTAAGATTCCTCAGAAAAATTAGCTTCAAGTTCTGATGGGAATTGCATGCGTTCAATCATCTAAATTGTGTAAATGCTTGCTCACACCAGAGCATATGCATAACTTAATCCATGTTAAAAATGTGAGAACAGAGATTAGGAGTTACTCATAAGGTGAGTCTCTGGTTATATGCTTTTAAATTCCAATTCTAACAGTTCAAGGGGTTTTTATTTTTTGTTTTGATGTGTTTTTTCCTTTTGGAAGTCCCTTGAGCAATTCCAAAAAGTTAGTCTGTAAGCTGTTAGTGTTACAGCGTTCAAGCCCCAGTTTATAAAACAGCACCTCCTGTTTTCTTGTGTTGAGTAAGATGAGAGGCCACAATCTTGTCAGGCTTTGATTCCCAGTTGTATCTTTGGAACATCTCATTGCAAGTTGAATAGCTGATTCTACAGTGCCAGTGGTAGCGAGTGGGGACTTGCAATCGAAATACAGCATCTGAAGCACTGCTGTACAACAGAGTGAACAGAAAGCAAGCAATCTGTACGTCTTTAAAGCAATTGGTTATCACTTACGTGTCTTGAAAAGATACTAAAATAAATTAAACTATTTTCAGACAAACACAGTGAAGATAAATGCACTTAAAGTAAAAGCAGTAGATCAGGCCATGTATTATCCTGTGAAACTCAACAATCTGCAAATGCATTCATTTGAGTAAACAGCTTTATATGCAGCCAGCCTCATAAGTAAATACTTAGACATTTCAGCTTTAGGGCTTTAAATAAACATTTTAAGGTAATGCATTTTTGATTACTCTTTGTTAGGGGAAAAAATGAAATGGGAGAACATTTGAAAATATAAGGAATTGTGGGCTAAGCAAGATTAAACCCTGAATTCAGTTTTAATATAATAGAAACAATATAATCCAGAGATGAATATGTCTAAGTGCAAGAATAAAACACCTTAGAAGAATAAAAAATAAATTTTTTAAAAAATTAATACGATTTTATTAAAAGTATGTGTTAAAATTCCTACCAATTTCATGTTTGTCTAGAATGCAATAATCTGAAAACTCTGTGAATCAAAGATCTTTAGATATTCCAATTCTAATGTATACTATATTGTGCCCAAGGTCCCAGAGAATAAAAAAAAAGCCTAAATGCAAAGTTTAAACATGTTTTGTGAAAAAAAGTTTAAAGAGTTCTATATAACATTTCAAAAGTTAAAGCCAACAGTCCTTTTAACAACCTTGTATTGTGCCATTCTTTACTGTAATCAATCATATATGCCTTTTTTTTTAGATGACATAGTAAGAAACTCCAAATATCAATACAGATGAATACTTAATGATGTCACTTTAAGTATACTGGGAATATTAAGTTAACTGATAAAGTCTAAGACACACAAGCAGCTGAAGATATTGGCAGTGTTGTGGATGGGAGCCCTACTGCTGCTCATGAGATGGAACAGAGCACTTCAATATCTTTCTCTTCAATATCTATCTCTTTATTCAAGATATAAACAACTTTTCTGACCCCTTTTCTTGATCTACAAAATGGCTTTCCATGGAATATGAAATCACAGTCTTTATGTTCTCCAAGACAATTAAAATACATTTTAAAAGATTTGGAAGTGAAAACCACAATAGGTGTTTTGATTTCTGTGGAAAACTGAACTCTCTGTGGTATGTATCACAGTCATCTGTGGTAGACAACATCTGTTACAGATTTAAATGAGTGCAAAATAAATATTCCATTCTCCCATCCTCCCCTCTGCTCTTACCATTCTCACATCCAGCCAACAAGCACAACAGACAGACAGACACACACAGAGCATCTCTTGCCCCTGTGTTAAGGGGAAAGCACGTTGCTCCAGAATTATTAGAACATAAATTTCAGGAACCTACATACTTTTATGTAATTAATTTGCTGTCACAGATTCCTTTAGAAGGAACAGGCAGGGCAGAAGGGCAGGGGGTGGTGTTGTATATAATGGAAGTGCTGGAGTGTATGGAGCTCACAGCTGGCAATGGCACAATTGAGAGCCTTGAGTAAGAAACAAAAGACAAACAAATAATGCAGATGTCACCATGGAAGTCTGCTATAGACTTCCCAGCCAGGACAATGACACTGACAAGTTATTCTTTGAGGAACTAAAGGACATTTCCAAGGAAACCGCCCCTGTTCTTATGGAGGACTTCAACTTGCCAGAAATCAGCTGGGAACATCACAGCTGGTCCAACCTGGGCCAGAAGATTCCTAAAACACCTGGATGACAACTTTATGGAACAGGTCCTAAGGGAGCTGACTCGAAAGGATGCCCTTCTTCATCCACTGCTTGCCAACAGAGTGGATCTCGTAAATGAGGTGGAGATTGGTGGCCGTCTTGGCCACAAAGTGATTGAGATTAAAATCGCTGTTGACAGGTGGAAAAGTGCCAGCAAAACCTCAGCCCTGGACTTAGACATGAGGAGAACTGACTTCAAGCTGTTCAGGGAACTAGTAAGTGAAATCCCCTGGGAAAATTTTTTTTTTCAGGAGCTAGGATCCGTCAGTGCTGCTCACTTTTTAAACGTCACCTCCTAAGAGCACAGGAGCAGGCAATTCCCAGGTGTTGGACATTCAGCAGTGAAGGAGAAAGAAGGCTAGGCTGAACAGGGATATCTCTTGGAAATAAAGCAAAAAATGAAGGTGTAAATCCAGTGGAAGCAAGGTCAGATGACATGGGAAGAATACAGAGATGTTGCTTGCCAGTGTAGGGAGAAAATTCATGCTGTGTAAGCTCAGTTGGAGATGAAACTGGCCAAAGGCAGTGTGAAAATGCTTCTGTTATGGATGAGGGTGGTCACCTCACAAACAGGGAGGGAGACAAGGCAGAGATGTTTAATGCATTCTTTGCCTCTGTCTGCCACACTGATGATGGACCAAGGGGATCTCAGTACCCTGAGCTGGAGGACTGTGACTGTGATAACGATAAACCCCCAGTTTAACCCAAAATTTTGTGAGATCTGATGCTCCAGCTGAATTTCTTTAAATCTATGGGGTCTCATGTGATTCATTAGAGAATCCTCAAAGACCTTGTTGAAGTTGTTGCAAAGCCTCTCTTGTTGGTTTTTGAGCAGTCTTGGGAATCCGGAGAGTTACCCCAGCTGATTGGAAGCTGGTGAATGTTGTCCCAGTTTTCCAGAAGGGCAGGAAGGAGGAGTTATGTAAACATAGGTGTGTATAAAACGCACTCTAGCAACACCCACGCTGATTGTCCTTTTCTTTTGTGGGAGAGAATAAACAACATGTGACATAAATTAGCAGTGCAATTTAATATGCTCTTGCAAGATGCTGGTGAACACTGTAAGAAAACTGATATGAAAGAGATAATAAAGTTAATCTTCTTTTTTAAAAACTTCTGGAAGCTCATCAAATAAAGATGCTAGACATGCATAGACACTGCCAAATTGCACACCACACAGTTGTAAACTGTAAGACAGCTCCTTTCAATTTCTAAATGTTACTCAAAGGAGCAACTGTTACAGATAATTTAAATTTCTGGGTTGTGAGTGTAGTAATTTGCTGGCATTTCTTCTGGAAGATGAAATAATACACCTTTACAAGCCTTCTTATAACTCAACTGGCTGAACAACAGACACAGGGTAACTAGGAATATTTGTGTGAATCCTACACAGCCATGGTTTAAAAATCCTGAGAGGGTTGCCAGCTGGATGAAAGAGATGAAAACCAACACAGTATTGTAAACTCTACACTATGATTTTCATAGAGAAAATACATTTTAAGACTTTGAAAAAAAAGAAAGAATGACTCTCTGGTGGCTTTCTTAAAAAAATCCAAAGCCAACCAACCAAAAAAACTTCTGTGTGTGTGTGTGTCCCCTGGACATCAGAAGAGAGGGAAGAGAAAGCTGTGACCACCAATTCAATAATTTGAATCTGAATGAGAGCAGCAGAAAGAAGGAATCATTGAAAAAATTTCTTGAAGATACATAATACATGTTGAATTTAGCAATGAATAACTAACTCAACTATCATGATACAAAAAATCACTTAAATGATCATGATTTTATTTATACAATGCATAGAAACATATGTTTAATGAAACATCTACATGTTGTTCAGAACATACAGTGCAATATAGAACTGGAGAATAAAATTAAACTCAAAAATACCTTTTCGTATTAATTTTACTGCTAGAAATTTGGCAAAATAGGGCACCAACAGAAAAAGAAAATGAAAGAGACTTTTAAAGAAATCTATTTCTGACTCACAGTATCAAGAGACAAGAATTATTTAAGTAAACCTGATGCATTATCTTACAAAATTTTAATGGTTAATCTTCATGCCTATTTCTTTTTAGAGAAATTTCTGTTTCAAGAAAGGTCTACTAAATCACCTAAGAAAAATGGCAGCCAACATGGTGGAAGTTAAAAGCTCAAAGTGCATAAATGACAAGTAACAGTATAGAAAAGAAAACTCAGAGACGCTTAGCATCCACACCAAATTATTTTTCTAACCACTGTGATCTTCAGGATGACCTTTTTACAGAATTTTCTTTGTAGGCTTTTCTTGAGGGCTTTTTATATTACCAAGACAGCTAGGATTATCTTCGTGTTTAATCCAGTTCACTAAAGTAGGATAAAATGCCATAACTACTTTTTGCTCAAGAATTAACTGATGTCAGCTCAGTGCCTCTATAAACTGCATGGTCAGAGAATGCAGAAATCAAAACAATCATTTTTTTAACTTTGGGTTTATTGGTAAAATACTCAGTGATTAACGTGCTTCTAAAGGACATGTGTCTAACCCACAGTTAAGTCTTCTGGGAACATCTATGCTCTCTGTTGTTCAAAGTTCATACCAGTCCTCTTTTAAGTAATAAAAGAGTTCAGTACACTGTAAATACACAAGAAATATTCATGCTAGTTCAGATTCCTGAAGAAAACCTCTTACCTTGAGCTCATTCATGTAGCTCTTTCTCAGCATATGCTGTCTGTTCTCTACATCTACCACCAGGAAACAATAGATATTGCACACATTTTTCTGTCACTTCTTTCTCATTTTACCACATAACAGATTTCTTAACAGCTTAATATACCTTGATTATATTTTTATTCTCCCTAATTTAGTCTGAATTTCTCTCAATTTTCTTTTTCCCTCCTACAGGTATTTTTCTTTCCTCATTGTTTAAACAAGAATATAATTTTATCAAGAAAGCACTTTGCTAATATAAATCAAAACAGCTGAGAAATTGGAATCTCTAAGGAGGAAAATCCAGGGTCCCTTAGAAATCCAAAAGAAATCTTCTGAAATATAGTTTTTAATCATATCTTTCTATTATTGCCATATTAATAATCATATTATTATAAGTGTCCTTCAATTTTTGGAAAGCAGGCAACTCTGAATGTATATTAGCTTACAATTAGTTTCTTATAACAGAGTGCAAATTTCATCTCCTATTTCATACCAGCTCCCTGATTCTTGAGTAGACTTTATGCATCTATTTAGATGGATACTTTCCATTGCTCCCTATTACATTCAGATGTTAGTTATTGCTGAGGAATACAAGAGTGTTTTAGATCTTCATAGCTTCTCTGTCCTAACCCCATTCAGTAACAGATAAATGTAGTCACACTTATATTTTCAGCAGCACTTTGCATGATGTCAATACACAAGAAACTTTAGCCACACCCTCAATTAATTTACATCAGTAAACTGTCATGAAGGTCTGGGTGATTAAATATGGTTTTCATTCTGTGAATAATGGACTCAATATCTCATTTCTAAACTAAAGGGAAAATCTAAATTAGGGTGTTGATCCTGTTTTTAATTCTCTGGATCTGTATGTATGACCACATTTTGCTGTTCCTCCAGCATTCACCTTTTATTCTGTACAGTCTAGAGGTCTTCTAAGTCAGTCTAGAGCTGTTTTTTTCTCCATGTAGCTTTCTTTGCAAAAGGGACTTGGTGATGTCTTATTGCAGTTTCACAGTAGATTATCTCCTGAGTCATCCAGGTCTGTGTTCTGCACAGATGTTGGATTGCAACAGTTCCAAAACTTGTTTGAGCATATACAGCTGGGGGGGAAAAGTAAAAATATTACTGTATTTGCTGGTTTTTTAGTAAATAGAAGTATTTATCAAATAAGTTTTGATTTTATGCTAAACATAGACAGTGGATATTAAACCTCCCCTAGTGTTGGAAAATATTTATCTCATGTTTTTTTTGGTTTTTTTTACAACACAGTCTTGAAGCTAAAAAAGCAATCATATCATCTATGAAATTTAATATTTTACTTTAAGTTTTTGACTGGATTTGTTGGGTTTTCTTTACTACTGGCAGATTATGCAGACTCAGCATTCACCCTACAGGTAGATATTGAGTCTGGTGAGCAGTAGTTGATTTTCTGTAATTTTCAATTTAATCATTGTTTGTTAAGAAGCTTTATCATCATTTGTGACTTCATTGTCATGACTTTGCAAAACTGAGCTAGCTGCCTGTCCAGTCCCATTTGTGTGTAACCAAGATCTCCCTTGATCACATCATTATGAACACGTAATAGTGATGGTAGGATGGAGTTAAGAAACCAAAAACTCCAAAATTTCATATAGAAGGCAACTTTGGTTTTTTTTCTTCCTTTTAAATACAGCAAAAAAGTTGTCTTTCTCTCTTTAATAGATGTGTAACTGTTCCACTTATGGAAACTTTTTAGGTACTCCTATAGAGGAAGTTCTATAATATCCAACAGGATTCAAAACTTGTGAACCACAAAAGGGGGAGATGAGACAGAGAGGAATTGAACCTGAAGACAGAGAGGAATTGAACCTGAATGAACACAGTGAGAGATCAATGGGAGACTGACAGTGTTGGGTGAATTCCACAACTGATTGCTTTTCTGGTCCTCTCATTTTGGAGAGAAATCTCCTGGCTCTGAGAAATGTTTTCTAAC
This sequence comes from Cyanistes caeruleus, assembly GCF_971803275.1. Classification (NCBI taxonomy): domain Eukaryota; kingdom Metazoa; phylum Chordata; class Aves; order Passeriformes; family Paridae; genus Cyanistes; species Cyanistes caeruleus. The sequence goes on along the minus strand of NC_141704.1, from coordinate 41,727,784 downwards.
TGAAGATCCATCAAAATTAGCAGGTGCCCATAAAAACCCTGGGTTTGACAAATCAGCACTTTACAAAAAGAAACTGTTAAAAAAAAATCTTAACCAGCTGCTATCCTTATTATCAAGGTTTTGCACAAGCTTTCATTTACTTAAACCTCAAAAATTTAAAATTATACAAAGAGAACCCTTTATCTTAAGGCTTAAAATTCATTTTGTCTGGTCTTATTTGTTTCTTTCTTTTAAAAGTTTGTTCTCTAACTCAAATAACTGTAACTTCTATTTGTTCCCTGCCTGGAATATACCTCAAGAACTCAATGCTTCTAAATTATATGATTTATATCCACACATACAGTCAGATGCATGTGTGACATACCTGTGGAAAAATATCAGTGAATTGTAAGGAAATCACCTGTGTTTCTCTGGACACACTAGAGTTATTAATTTAGTAGTCAAGAGGGAAATATATATATATATATATATATATATATATATGTATCAGAAGTACTTTGAGCCAGAGATTAACTTTGTCCATCGACAATACGTGGGGTGTTTTCTTCTTCACAAAGAACTGTGTTTGATCTTTCCATTTGCAAACAGTTACATTTGAAAGGCTAAAGCAGTATCAGTAGAATACCAGTCATGTCCGATATAAAAACCATCTTCTTAAAAAAAAAAAGAAGAAGGAATTAATTAATTATACAAGTAAAAACCCCAACAAAACAAAACTTTTCCTGATGGGAGTAATTCATCGCATACATAGACATTTGAGTATGCAACCAGTCTCAAGCTTCAAGTTTATGGGACTGGAATTAATAAAGCTACAGCTACAGCATGAAATTCACAGTATCCAAGATAATCAGAGTTACTTCCTGCACTTTATTTACTCAGTCAAAACCTAACTCCTGGAACTAACAGTTGGAAGCTACATCAATAGAAATATTTTACAGTAAGTAGTCTCACTCCAAAAAATAATAAAAGCAGGAAACAAATTATTGAGTTTTGTTGAATGTTTTCTTTCAGGAGCATAAGCATGGTAGTTACAATTGTAGAGATTTGAGCAGAACTGCTTAGTGCTTAGGGCCAACAATAAAAAAAGTGATAAGGCCTGTATAATTAAGGATCAGCATTTCAGATTCTCTCTGAAGATGAAAAGAAATTATTCAAGGTTTTTATGAGAAAAAGAATAGAACATGAACTACTTGCACCAGTTCAAGTCTAATAAAGCATTCATTTTTGTTTGTTCTGAACTTGTTTGTTTGCTTGTTTTATAGGCATGTTATTAAAAACAGTGTTATATTTGTTACATGCTAAACAGATGTTAATTTCTGCTCCTAGTAAAACTCAGACACCAGGAGACTAGTTAATGAGATCTAGGTGACCAAAAGAAAAAGAAGTGGGAACATAAGCAATTCTATTTCTTGTCACCTTCCATTCTCTGGAGTCCTGAAAGAGTACTGGAATTGTATCTCTGTAGCAGAATATAGTGGACAATGGAATTATTGAGTTAGTTTTATTTTTTCATAATTGGTTTTATGTCCCTCAAATAAAAAAAGCTGTTGCAGCTGGATCAAGAACAGATTTTGAAACTAAAGAATATATTCTCAAATCTTAACTGGTTGTAGGAAGCTCAGGTAGATTGTCCTTTGAAAACAACAGACCTAACCACAAAAATATGAACTTTTCACAGACTGCAAGGCTTAGCCTGTCAGTTCAGGTGTGTTCAGCCTGTTCCTGGAACTGCCTCAAATTGATTCCCCCACTTTCTGCCATAGTCCTCTGTGTACAATAGGAACTGTGCTCTGCCACTTAGACCTGAGAAGTTGGTCCTGACAAACTCAGTATTTCTTATTTTACATTTAGGTAAGGTATAAATGTAGAAAACATTGTAGTTTTCCTGGTTTTCTTAATTTCTATGTGAAATCACACTAAAGAAGCTATGATCTTAAAATAAAACATTCCTCAGCTTTCAAATCATCTTTCAGGGTGATGATTACATGAAGATTGCTACCTATATACTGCAAAATAGACAGCATTAAGGCATTATTATAGTATGGCCATGATCACATGGAGCTCATTTTAGAAACAGTGTGATGGATGCTTCTGGGGAATGATCATGTTTTGAAGAACTGCTATATTCAGAATTGGCAAAAGTAGCAACTTAAAAATGTCTTCACCTTTAAATTGCTATTATTATGTTTCTTGTAAAACATAAGTGTCTTGTACCTTAATTGCAGTATCTTAGAGCAAAATGAAAGGGCTCTTCACCACGCATTCAAAGAAGAAATCATGAGTATGTTTGCAGAAACCCTTTTTTTTTCTGAGTTTAAAATACTTTTAACACATTTCAGTAACATTTTGTGCATGAAGTCAGAATAGGAGATTTTTTTGTTTTGTTTTGTTTTATCTTCTTTGTTTTTTTGCTTACCATTTTGGTTTGCTTTGATTTGTTGGTTATTTTTGTTCTTTTTTGTTTTCCTTATTATACATCAAATTGAACACTAAAATTAGAAAATGACATTTCTGAAGTGCCTAAGTTCTAAGCTGTCTTAAAAGGATGTCAGTAGGTTGTTAAGTACAGGGATGGTATTGTGCAAATGTGATAGATAATATTCTCAGCTGTTGTTCACAGTTTCACTATTTTCAAGGAGCCACCAAGTCACCTATTTACACGAATTAGGAGTTAACTATCACAGATGTTCTATGCAACAATTTTAACAGTATTATGGCAATATTATATACAGTCCATATTTTATTTTATACAGTCTATAAACAGATTTCTGGCAATCTGTTAATTATAACAGTAATCCTTAACTCCTCATAGATGTTGATTACCAATGTGCTCAGTCTTAACCTTTGAAAAGTGAGAAAAATATCAGCACCAGCTGCATGGACCAGAATTATATAAATAAAGAAGTGAAGAGCATAAGACCACATTTTGTTTATAACTTATGCTTAGAATTGCTGATGAAAAGTTGTACTAAGAGCCATAGTCACTCACAAGTCATAGTCATAGTGAGTGACAGTAAGCCTGAGAAATCCTAAAACTGCTCTAGTTGTTTAAAAGTTTTTACTTCAGAATCGAAGATCCCATGTTAGGAGAGCTTGCACTAACTTAGGAGTTTGTTGTCATGCCTCTCCTTTTGCCAAGCTTTTTTAGCTGAAAGTCAATTTTCTGTCTCAGTACACTAAAACAACAAAACCCTGATTTATTTCCCTGAAACTAGAGTCTGGCAATAAAACAAAGCTGATATGATTAAGCGTATCTCCAGATGATGGCCACAAAGATAAATAAAAACAATAAATAACATAAACAGTTCAAGATTTGTTGAAGAATATACCAAAAGAGATGATGTTGCTAAAAAAAGCTCTTCTTAAGACTTCAAAAACATTGAGCAGATTGCAGATTTTCCAAGTAATCAGTTCTAGAAATCAGCTCCCAGGGTAAAAAATAAAATGCTGAAAGATACTGTGAAGCCTATACATGCAGGGAGCAATCAAATGGAGACTTCCAATGACCTGCAGAGTGCATTTCTTACAGTTATAGAGGAAAAAAAATTGGAACTTATTAGTCAGAAAACCAGAAGAAGAAACAAGGAGTGAAACAGAGAACAATCACAAGATTAATTTAAAATATGAACATTTGTTATACTGCTGAGTGTAAACATACTTCAAACCCAAACATACTGACATATCTTAATATACTACTATCTTGGATGAGTTTATTTCATATGTGTTAATGAATAGCATTTGAAATGCTAATGTTATACTAATGTATTCCATTGGAAGTACGTTGATGCTATTTGAAGAGCAATTGAATAGTTGATAAGTGTATTGCATACTACATGTTATCAAATTACTCTCTGCTTATGCTAGGGATACTTACAGAACTGTTTATCATATAACATTCCTTCATTTTGATCTAGTTCAAAGTGAAGCATTTAAAAAAAACAGAAATGTTATTCAGTGAGCAAACAATTGATAAACTTCTAGTTCTTTGGGGCTTTTTGTTTTGTTGGGTTGTTTTTTTTCCTACTGGAAACTGAAGAAAAATTAGGAAGAGAGAGAAAAAAAACAAAGGTCAAACCAATCCCACCTCCAAAATCAAGCAAACAAGCAAGGGAGCAAGAAATACCTCCCCAAAACCCTATCTAGTTTGTGCTTAGCTGTACTCTTGTACTGGGAAATTCAAGGAAATGAATATGAGCAAGTGGAACAAGTGAAAATTAAGTTCCTGTCCATGCCATTATTTAGCTATATATGTCACAGGTTTATAAGTTCATGTAGTTTTGCTACTGTAACCAAACAAGCATAACACAAAGAAAATATAGCACCAGATAGTTTGTTTTGACATTCCAAATTTACTTTTTTGCAATAGATTAATAAACTGTGACTAGGAGAGTGATCTCCACCAGGTTAGGAAAAGTGGAGGGCTGAATCACACCAACTGTTCTAAGTATCCCATGAGTTTTTAGTCATTTTAATCAGGAGAAACCCAATCATTGTATATACAAGATGATTTCTAATGTCAAGAAATAAGTGATTTAGTATTCATGACAGTTTCCTAAGGAAAAAAATAATACTACATTCACCAAAAGGATTTCAGCTTTTCCCACAAATGTAGGAAATATTTATTTAAGGTCACATCATTCACTTTCTATTTTACAAACAAAATCGAGTTTCATTTTAATTTCTGGAGGAATAGTGTCCAGTGGAATATTGCTCCAAGCCATCCACTGTTTTTCAGTTGCTTGCTTACCTATTAACTCTCTGGGCTGCCAGGATCAAAGCCATGCAGACACTTGGACTCAGAGGCCACAAGCTCCGGGCTTACTGTCACCAAATTCTAGGTTTTCACTCCAAATGTCAAATGGTACTTGGTACCACTGAACCTGGACATCTGAAAATCCTTGTGAGGATCCAAGAGCTCCTTGCCAGTGTTGATCAGTCATTTCAAACTAGAAGTTTAGGGGCCCTCTCTTAAAAATCATAGAACAAAACCTAAGAATTCAGAGTTAAGGTGGTTTCATTAAGAATATTTCTGGGCAAACCAGTTTGAAATACTGTTTAATGAAATGTTTGCCTTCCATAATTCACTCTATTTATTTATTTATTTAAAATTGATCAGGTTTTTTGGCTTTTTATTAACTTCTTAATTTCCCCCACAATGAAAATTTTGAGTTATTTTGTTTCTGGTCTGAATGCGTGAACAGATTTATATGCAAACAAAGTGTGTAACAAAGAACCTTTACTACTGGTCAAGTTGAATGACACCTTCAACAAGAATAAAAAGCTTCTCAGATATTTAGCAATTAAATAATTCAATTTCAATGTACTTATAGGATCAAGAGACTTCACTATTTGTAAACAAATTGAAGTTTTGTCTCTTAAACCTGTAAATTTTCCTTCAAAATTTGTTGTCAATATCAGGCCAACTTTGAGTCTTTTATTGGAACTAGCATGTAAAATTACTCCTATGAGGATAGACTTCGATCAATATAAAAAACCTTGAACTTGATATTCGGTGACGGGAGAAGGAAAAATAAGAAATATACTTTTAAAAATGTGTTATAGATTGATAGAGAAGTTAATGAATGTTTCAGAGGCTTAGATACAGCTTTAGTCTTCAAGTAAGAGGCGTTTTACGTTTTAGAAATCTGCAACCAGCTCACACTTGATGGATCGATGGAATAGAATCAGAAAAGGCTGATGGAGCAATAGACAGAATTTATATAAGCCTATAGTTCATTAACCTGGAAATTTTATTTTAGCTGAATTAATGGAAAAAGGAAGCAAGGTATTAATAAATATATGTACATGCATTTCAAGATTTGTACAATCAAAATAACCCCTCAAAATATAACACTGAGCTTTGAAATGATTCTTCACCAGGGGAAAGGAGGAACAGAATCTGTCAGACATTAAAATGGAAGGCATATAGCACAGGGGTTGTCTGGAGATGAAATTGGATTTCTCTGTCTGGACTCTTCAGATTCCTTTTCATTCCACAAAGCAAATTGCTTTCCCTTAACTTCGTATTAAACAGGAAAGGATTCATCTGGCATAGGCAGTGCTAAAAGCTTATTAAGAACCATACAGTGCACCTGTCACTGAACCCTATGCATTGGAATACCAGCTCTTGTAAAATGCTGGATTCATTTTACAAATATTTTATACAAGTTTAGCTCAGCCTGTTTACAGCTCCTTTATCTTCTCTGCTGTGGAATCTTCTCTGCACTATTTATTTTAATTGTTTTTTATTTTTTCCCTCACTTTTTCTATTTTATTGACAGCTGCTATATTTTTACTGCAGGAAAAAAAAAGACAGTAACTGCAAATTATTGTGTTTAAAATAGAATATTGCAAAAGAACTTGAAGCTATTTCAAGCCTGCTTTTTGCTATACAGTTATCTAATAAACTGAAACCCCCTAGCATTATACATAACTGTACTGTTCTTTTATCTATTCAAGGGTAACTGCTGATGCATTATTAATAACAGTTACTACCACATACACAAATCCAAAATGCAAGATAATATATCCATTAAGGATGTTTAGCAGGCAGAAGTGCTCACATTATTTTCTCTTCAGCTCTTTTTTCTAAAATAATTTATCTATGTCTTCCTCTTTCCACATTATAAAGGCTAACATCATTGTTACTCTTTACTAGTTCACTGCTCTAACTGGATCATCTTTGAGTATGTTAATTTCAAGAGGTGATAAAATACTTTATTTCTTCTTAACTCAAGATCTCAAGATGTTTCCTAGAGTTTGCCTGTGGCATGCAGGGAGAAATGAACTCCCTAATGATATTTAGAACAGATAATCAAAATATGTGACTTTCACATGATCATACCTGTGTGAGCAATTCAAGAGAATATTTTTTTTCACTGGAAACAGATTTTATGCTCCTTTTAAGGTGTGAAAAGATAAATCCCATAATTTAAAATCTAGGAAAATTTAGATTTTATGCCACTAAGCTGTCTTGAAAATAAAAGCATATTCCATGTATGTGTTTAATTCCCTTGTAAAAGTAAAATATATATATTTTGATAGTATAGAATTTTATAACTTTTTGTAGAAATCATTGGTAGTGCTGAAATTTGTCTTTTTCATATCCTAACATATATTTTAAAATATATAATGATGATCTCCAAGAAGTAAGTATTTTAATATTTTCTTCAGCTGAATCTTTTAAAGAAAGTCTATTAATCCACTTAAAAGCATGTCATATTAGCTTCTTGAATTTTGAATATTTCCAGTGGACAGACAGAGACAGTTTGTTTCTTTGTAAGAAACAAACCAGTATTTTTTTCTCTTCCTATGAGTGATGATCCAGCTCTTTCCAGCCCTTATCTGACCTAATACGAAGCTGTGAGAAAGACTTCATATTTTTATCTTTGATCACATCTCACCACTATAATTTACAGTCCCACCACCTCTGACCTGCAGTGTTTATTTGCATTTCAGATTTTCTTCTATTTAATAATTAAAGTATTGAGGAAGACTGAGGTGAGAATCACTCTCAGAAAACCTAAAGAAGAAAGTCTCTAACTGCATGATATTTCCCAGTAAGGCTGTGTGGTTGTAGCCCGACACTATTTCAGCCTCTATTCCACTTTCATGTTTTGTTTAGTCCTCATTTTAACCTTCAACCCATTTATTATTTTTTATAATTCAAGTACCTTGTAGAAGCTGAAGAACATCTTCAAAGTGCTCTTATCTATATCAGCTGGATTCGCAAACTTGTGAAAGAACAGGACCACCTTTTTAAGGATTCATTTCCATGGGGCTCAAGACACCTGAATGATTCCAGTTGGAGTGGGTTTGTTTCCAAACAAATCAGATGATCCTGCCAAAAAACAGGCAATCAACAGCCCACCATTGGAGCAGGCCATGCAGCAGAAATGTGCTCAGCTGCTGCTTCCTACCAGCTTCCTACTGCTTAGGGCATCCCACAGCCAAAGACAGCCAGCATAAAAATAATTAAATCTGAGTACGTGATGATCCCCACGAGAAGGCTGGGAACATGGCATGAGCCCTGCTCAAAAAGCACCTGTGGTGATAGACAGAAAGAGGAAAAAAGGTTGAAGAAAAGCTGTCAGGCCATTAAGTTTCAGTATTAAGGACTTAACTAATTAATTAGATTAATTAATTTATAATGTCCCTTTATACCATCTGAATGGTCGCCTCTACATTTTCTGAATTAATAATCTCTAAATAAAGTGGGAGTTTATATTCCAGAGTTCAAAAAAGGGCCATGCTGAAAAACAAAGGCTTTACTGTATTTCACAGATAAGTCACATATTTTTACACCAAATCTGTCATGACATATATGACATGTATGTCATAACATATACAGAATAATTGAGAGAGAGAACATAGCTCCTATTAAACCAAAATATATAACTAGAGGAAACAGACCCACAAGCAGGACACATAAGCCTTTCTACTGAATGAAATGTAGGCAACAAAAAAATGCATGTTGGAACACACTGAACAAGTGCTTCTGCCAACACACCGGAGTATGGAGAGTGGGCTGGGACCTCTGACAGTCAGCTGGCTTGCAATCAGAACACAGGGGAGGTATTTGCTCTGATCTACAGACAGGAAAGTGCTTCCAGTCTCTGGATTTATGTGTGGCCTCTGTGCAAGAAACTGTGCAACTGTGAGACTACAACCTGATAATAGTTCTTCTATTTTATATTTGCATTACAATTTGATATGAGAAAATTATTCCCTGTATATAAAGACTGACTAGGACTATCAGTACTAGTTGTACTGATGATATAATAATGTCTTTTCTTATGTGGATGTAATTGACAGATAAATCACATTCCTTCGACACACATCTTGTGTCTCTGGTCCACAGTCTTCCCTAGGTTTTTACATCATTCAGGACAGAATATCACTGTTCTCAGCAGTGTGCATGGCAGTCATGGAGAGTATGGAAACATCTCTGCACGAGACTCCAGAACCAACTGAAACAGCTCAAAGAGGAGCCATCTTCTTCTGGAATCCTGTACCTGTCAAAAGGAGTTAAAAGACTATCCAAAGCCTTTGGTGCAAACAGAGTTCACTGTCTCTGTGCCCATAAAAGAAACTCACATGGGCTATTACAATGCCTCCCCTTTACTACCTGATGGCCATGTTACAGAAGCCTAACTCCTGTCAGAATTCTCTGTAGATCAGACCCTTTCCAATCATGGCTTTATCTTTTCTAGATGGTAAACTTGATTTTCAAGTACATTTCAAAGAATTTTCATGGCTCTGGATAGAGGCCAATTTGGCAAGAGATTTCTGCAGAACTAATACAAAGTGAAAAGAATATCAGCTCTTTGAGGTTATTGCCAGCTGGCTTAACTGGTAACAGCCTTTAAGTCACATGAGAAAACATCCTGGATCCAGGTGGATTGAGATCAAAAGGGCACAAAGGCCATTTTACACAACCTTTCCTAATCTGCAATTTGTAGACCTCAGAAAAATGTAGCTGACAGCTCAGAAATTCATGGATTTCTTATCATCTCAGACAAAGGGAGGCCCCATTTTTGAGAGGGCTGTGAGAATCCCGTTGCAAGGTTTTATTGACATAATTTACAGGGTGCCTTCACAGCAAGTGCAGCCTAAGGATGATGACTCAGCTTGGGACAGATGTGAGAGTCCTGGAAACAAAGAGCTATTCCATAAAAAAGGGCATGTGGAATATTCCTAGCATATGCTTCATGGAACTCAGTGTCTGCTTCAGTGGTGGATAAATGAGGAAAATAAAGTGGGAAGGGTGGGAAATCAAAATGGAGCTCTGCAAAGGTGTTAAAACGAACCCTTAGGCAAAGAAACCTGGGAGTCTTTGTTGCCATTCTTGTTCTTTTCTCAACATGCTAACATGCCATCTGTACTCAAGGGAATTGTTTATCTTAATTTCAACAAGTTAATGGAAATCTTAACCACAGAGACAGTACTGGAGAAGGGAAGCAGACTGTAAGGCATATTTCTGGCTGAGCAGGTGTCAATACTGTCACTCTTCTGAGAGTGAACTGAAGTCTGTGCTAAATACTCTGCCAAAGTGATTTTGCTGAATTGTAAAGGTTCAACAACCCTAAATTATGCCCTGGAGAAAGTTAATTTCTTCAGTTAATTCTTAACAATTATTCAAGCTTCTATCCATATTTCAAAGCCATTGGTAAGTAAGCAGACGAATGAAGCATGTGTAAGACCTTTTGTGAGATTCACAATTGAAAAAAACAGGGGTGTTGTCTATTTTGGAAAAATCCTAGTACTGGAAAAAAAAATGTAGAGTATTTGAATCTCCATGGTTACTTTTACTGGGATGGTACTATCATCTGTACCTGTGCTTCATGTGGTACTGGTCAAGTTATTAGTCATCTAGCTGATATATTATTTCTGTATTATTTCCACTCCTTTCTTGGTCACAGCTTCTTTATACATTTAATTTTTCTTCGCACACCAAGAATTTAGCAACATTTTATACACCACTTGCAGGGCACTTCATACTACTTTTTTCCTGCAAAATAGTTGTACCTGAAAATGTACATACTTTAATGTAATTTTTAGCCTGCTAACAGAAGAGGATTATTTGTAAAAGGATGATAAAGAACTAGTCAAACAGATCTTTCTGATTAATTAATATGAATTAATTAATTAATTAATATGAAGACATGTTAGAAATAAGAATGCATCTTGGTAAGAAAAATAGTATTTTTATCTGATCAAAACTTGAACAAACAATGGGCTGAATGAATTTTTTTCCTAGTGACTTGAACTTCAAAGACTTAATGGTGAGTAAGAACTGTTTTATGACTGACTAATTAATAAGAATTGAGAATGAAAATATCTCATTGTTCTCAGAGTAATCCTGCTTGGAAACTTTCAATTAACTAAGCCTTGCAAAAGTTCTTTTCTAATTGATGGTGGATAGGCTTAATCTTGTATGAGGCATTATTTTAAACTGGTATTTCCTAGGAGTGAAGCAATTTATGGAGTGCTCAACAGAAATTATATAGATCTGTCTTTTGCACAGGGGAACAATGGATCCAAAGGCAAAAATATTTAATCTGACATAACTTTTTAGAGCATAACCTGATAGAATATTTAAAGCAGCTATAATAAAGATAGCATTAGAACTACCCATAATTTTTTAAAGGAACAGATTTTGAGGTCCAGTGATTGTGAAAAAAAAGGGATTTGAGTACTATCAGCAAGGCAAGTTGCCAACAGTATTTATAGCTGACTTGTGTAAGAGACTATGACTTGTACAAGGATGGATGAACATCACACCAGGAGAGAGAAGGGGCTGCAAATCATGTTACTTGTTTCTGAATTTTTAATATTGACCATAATAATGTGAACATTACACTATATCACCTGTATGTTTGTACAGAATGTAGTCAGAAGGTTTGGTTTGTGTTTGTTTATAAAATTGACAACATTTCTTTGTATGACTTTTTCCTCCAAGATGTGTGTGTGTGTGTGTGTGTGTAGAAAACAACTACCAGATTTTCCAGCAGCCTAAAACACAGCATGTTTATAACCTTCTTTTAATAAAGACATCTGGGAAGTTGAATTTACTACTCAGCTGGAAAGCATTCTCCCTAAGCCAAAGCCAAATCTACCAGTGAGATAAGCATCCAGTCCAATATCACAGATCATACAAAGGAATATCTGCCAGAGCAGTGGTCTACTGTTCAAGTCCTTTTGTGCTGGTCTTATAGTTCAGAAGATTTTTTTATTGACTTGTATGATGTAGTTTTCCAAAACATTTTTGACATTCAGTATAAGGATAGCATCCAAACATCAGTCAAAATGTTTTCAGCAGGTGACCAACATATTTTTCTAACCAGAGAGTTACTAATTAGCAGGGGGTGTTCAGTCCTTGCAGATATTGGTCTCAAGCAAGTTAATTTGGTGCCAAGACCTCTGGAAATTCATAGACAAGATGCAGTCAAACTAAAATACAGAGAAACATTTTTTAAATACATTAAAACAATTTAACCTTCAGGATGGCAGAGCTAAAATGTGAGATTTTTCTATTCACTCTTTAAGAACTTTGACCCCTTTAACCTTATCACAGTTGAGAGAAATGGATACCTGACTGGACATGTTAATCAGCAAACAACTCAGATTTTCAGTTTAGTAATTTTATCACCACTTTGACAGTGATTTACTTCTAATTGAACCCTCTCTTCTTAGTTGCTACCTGCTCACATGAAGGAGAAATGTGACTAGAAATTATAAAAAAAAATAAAATGTGCATATATAAGATATATTATGCAATTGGAACCAATTTCTTCATTGTATTTCTAGTTCTGGTGTTTCATTTACAATTTGGATTTAAATTATTTAGGATAAAAATGCAAAAAATTCAAATGCCAAGATTAAATGTCAGAATGTCAGACTGAAATGGTCCACACAAAATGGTATTTTTTTGTATTGTTTTGAAATCAGTAGATGAGAAAAACCAAGAAAACTAATTTATTTAAAGGGATTCATGTAGAATATTCAGAATTGACCTTTTAAACTCACAATATGAAAACTGTGTTCAGGAATTGAAATTTTTATTTTATTTGCTTAGTTCCCCCATCCCTCTTGATGGCTGATGAAATTATCGTCCTTGTCACTAGTTCTCATAGCCTGTATATATTTTCTGATTCCTTATTCCAAAGAGAGGATCCATGTTCCATGTTGTCTCAAAGAGAGGGTCCATGTTCATATCTTGCACTACAATGTTTTTAAGGTCAGACCTCCATATTTTTAGACACATTTCTAAAAATTTGTCCTGTAAAGAGGCTTAATCTAGACGAGATGATGAGATGAATGTGTTATAGAGTAGTAGCAAATGCTTTGCTGTCATTCAGGCTTTTAAAAAGTCAGAAATCAGTCAGAGCAAAGACAGAAATCAGGTGGAGCGATAGTGTTGCAGAAAACCACCAGACTCTCTTCTGATGGCACTAAGGAACTGTTTCAAAGATACCAACCCTAGTGAAACTACCCAGGAAAACTTTTGCTTGGTAATCCAGACTGTAACTATAACAGTATTTTAAACTGCTTTGTACTCTGAGTTGGAGTCTCTTAAAGGTCTACATTTCCAAAGGGTAAAGAGAAAAAGTTTCTGTTAGCCAGTCATGAACTTTCAAGTTTACAAAGTAAGAAAACAAGGTTAAGCTCAACGTTTTTCTACAACCACAATCTATTTAAACAAATTGTGGGTTGGGGTTTTTTTTTTGTTTGTTTTTGGGGTTTTTTCAGTCTGGTGTGGAAATATATAGAGATAAAAAGAAATTAGTCATCTTGTACATATGCAAGAGAATTATAGAGACTAGGGTTCTATTTTGTTTTACATCACATCTGATGTTAATTCATGATTGTCATTCATGAATTAACATATCTAATACGTTACATTCTTATAAGAGATAAAAAATGGTCTATAATTTCTTGGCTCAAAACATACTAAATTCAATGACAGTTTTAAATAAAAGGAGGTGAATTTACTCATTCATCTTTTGTTCAGAAGTAATTTAATTTACATCAAAAAATAGATTGACTACATAATGTGATAAATTCTAAAAATATCTAGATAAGATCTAGATTCTTTATAAAGGAATTTTTTAAAAGTTGAAAGATCAACTCATACACAGTGGAATTCTAGATGTCTAGATCATCCTTTGGTTCAGAAGAACTGGGACATGAGTTCTACATGAGGAATACTGTGAGAGCAGTCCTTTCATACTATTCTGAAGCTCTTGTAAAAGTCAGAAAGTTCAAAATGAGTGGGGAAAAAATCTCCCACTCAAAACAAACAACTCCATTTATATTTTTTAAAAAATGTAATAATTTTTTCAAGATTAGGGAAGTAGTTGGTCATGCTATACTTTGAGTTTGAAGTAAAGTGGGATCTAGTAGGGCAAGACCCCTTTTGGCAAATTGCCAAAATTATTTTCAATTGTATATGTGATCATAAAAAATACAGTCTTCTGGCTTTCAGCAGCAGAACAGTTCAGCAGAACTTTCATAATTTCAGTTATGGATGTTCTTTCTGCCTCAAAGTCTTAAGGAGGCTGGGATCTAGGAGGTGGTCAAAGATGGAAATCACTGATGATTCTCCATCTCTTTTCTACTTGATTCAATACATGGATTTGGTAATATCTCCCTTCCTTTCTTTTCTAGTGATGCTACCTTTGTGCATTTCTGTTTGCTTGAGAAACTGCCAGATGCAATGTTTTTCTTCATTAGGAAAAACATGATTTATTATTCACTCTCTTCACATTACATATCCTTTAAGAGACCTTTGATCTACCCAAGATCTCCTATGGCATGCCATTTTTCTTATTTTTTTACCTGTTTCTTTGAGTCATTAAGATTTGCATTCTTAGAAATTCAATCACCAGAAATCTTCTCTGTGTTGCTTTTGGACCACTTTTTTTGCATTTATTAACTATAACTAAAGGGAAGAAAGCATCTTGATTTTGGACCATATTTTCTCTTTCTTTGTCCATTTTGTTGTTTTCAAAGAAAGCAAAATGTTTATTTTGTTCCTTTCATGCAGAAGAAAAGGAGACAAGAAGGGATGGATTCCAAACCTTCAGATGGATGTCACAAAAAAAGTGACAACTTTTAAAAGAAAATATCTAAAATATTTTTCAAACAATCTATGGAAAAATGTTTAATGGTAACTGCTGAGAATCATAACTCAAAGGTAATTCTGGTGATTCTGAAAATTACAGATTAATAAGATTGCCAAACATTAACAAGGTTCATGGCAAGTTAGCAAGAAATTAGCAATAAAAATTGTAATTTACATTAAAGATCTTTTTCTTAAGACAATCATATCTATTGTTTGTGCATACAATATTTGTAGAGATGATTTTTCCTCAGAGTCAAAAAAGTTCTATTCACATTAAAAAGAAATATTAGTAGCTCATTACTGTAGGGAAGAAACAGAGAAGACATAGAATTTTATTATGCACAGCCTTTAAATATATGTTTATTTTGTTATGCACAAAAAATGCTGCAGGATCACCCAAATTGTATTGTGAAACTCCTGTCTCTTTGCTAGTCATGTAATAACTCCTGGTAAGGCCAGTGGCAGTTAATAATTTTTGTGTGAGGAAAGAGTACAATTTGAAGAGCCTAAGGAAGAAGAGTGACGAAACCTCCTTCAATAATTTTTCCTGCATTTGTGTAAAATGATTCCTCACATCGCATTCCCTCGGCCACATTATGAAGATTCCTCACTCTTTTTCTCATTTATAAGATTAATATAAAGGTTGCATATAGTTCCAGATAGAAGAACCAATTATACCACAGTTTTTTAATATGCTGGCTTCAGCACTGGAGATAAGTAGAGACATTCTGGACCCTTCCCCTCATTCTAGACACAAATTTCCACATCTGCTTTACATTCCACCAAGACTGTTTTCATAGCTGCTTAAAGTAGATTGCTTAAATTATCTGGATTAAAAGCAATCCTAAGGGATAGTTAGCATATAGTAGAAATGCTATAGGATCCAGATAGTTTGTAATTTAAGGATTTAAAGCCTGTGCATTGTTTTCCTAAATCACTATACTAATCTTCTTCTCTTTACAATTTTTATAATATTCAGTTGACTTCTTCCTAGCTCTGTGTTAGAATATGGAGTCCTGACTTCAGTGGAAGAGCATCGTAGTGTAGAAGCCATCACCCAAAAGCAGCAGTAGGTTAGCCCAAAAACACCAAGTAGTCGTTTTTCACACAGATAATCTCCTGACTTCTGTGTAGCACAAGGAAAGCAGGATGCAGACAGTTTTGTGCAGGTAGTTGAGCCAATGCATTTCACAAGCCTAGCACTAAGGATTAGGTGAGTCCCCTGGCTGCCCTAGAAGGTGCTCCTCAGTGCTAACAGTGGGATAGCACACAAAGCCAGGGCAGTGCATCTGCCAGTGTGCCACTGAGCTCACAGGCTCGGCATTCTGCTGAAGCTCCTGAAAATTCTCCATGTAGTCTGCTTGGGTGGCTACATGGCTACAATTTGCACAAATATTTCAGCTTGTTCATTCAGTCTGCATAAAGAAACTCACTATTACCTCCTTTTAAATTGAGAAATACAGTTATCTTGTTTACACAGCTGCCAAAGCTAATTCCCTATGGACATAGCTTTCCCTATGGACCTTATTCTCCATTCTGCTGCTGTGTGCTCTGCTAGTGTAACTTTAGGATAAGGTAAGTATTAATATTCCTTTTAAGAAGTTCTGGTTAAATTTATTGTTCTTTTAAAAACAAAGATGAATACAGAATCTAAAACCAAAGAAAACTTAATTGGATTAAAATTTGTGTGTGTTTGTGTTGTGTGTATGCAGCCACTTTTCTTAAATGGCAGAAAGAATGATCTTTAATTTCTCACTAAATAATTTTTTTTTTTTTAAAGAGAGAGATTTTCATAACATAAGAAGCACTGACATCAAAGTAAAATTCTAGGTATTACAAATTTCAGCCAATATTTGTCCCGTTCATATTATAGGTAAATGAGTTCTCCTTCTTAATGAAAAGATCTTGACAAGATTAGAATGGAAAACATCCACTTTGATGTTTTATCTTTCCTAATTTTTTGTCTGATATCAAACAAGCATGACAGGTAGATAATATAAGTTCAATAATGTCAAAGGAAAAAGTACAATTCTAAATGAATTAATGAGTGATGAGAATTTATCTTCTTCAGAGTGATAAACTATTGTTTGGTTTTTGTTTTTTTTATTTTTGGAAGAATGCTATAATTAAACTTCTTTTCTAATTTCAAATTAGTTGAGAAACTCTATGTGAATGCAATTGATTTTGTCTTTTACTTTAAGCTATCTCCCTTATTTTGTCTGGTAACATCACTTTTGTCAGCATTAATTGCACCTAACACATTAACATTGTCATATGCCATGATTCTACCTCTGTGCCAAAGTGTGAAGAAAATACCTAAAATGTCCAAGCTATAGTCACATGTTTTACGCATTTATAGTGTTGACACTTAAATAGCATTGAACTGATTGTACTGGGTCTGGCTGGGTTAACATTCTTCACAGCAACCCATATGGTGCTGTGCTTTGCATTTATGACTAAAGCACTGCTGCTATCACCCCACAGCCTTGGTTATCAGTGAACAGTCCTTACACAGACTCTGTGCTTTCTTTTTCTGATTCTGCACACAGGGACCCCACCCCTGCCCAGAGAGTGGAGGGGTGGAGGCAAGAAACAGCCTGGAAAGCTGGGATAAGGGAGAGGGGAAGGAGGTGGGGATTTCCCTTACAAAGTGGCTGTTGCTTGGAGGCTGACTGCCCATTTGTCTTCTTATGAGAAGTGGGGAATGGTTGCTTTTGTAAATGATTTTCCCTCTTTTCTTGCTTAGTATACAGTCTTTATCTGAACACTTGGGTTTTATTAATTTTACTTTTCCTATTCTTTACCCCATCCCAAGCCAGGAAGGGGCATTGAGTGAGTGACTTTGTGTGTGCTTAATTTTAGGGCCAGGTAAACCCACCACCCTGATCTGTCTTTCATTATGTGTTAATTTTGTCATTCTAATAATTAGTATTAAAATTAAATTAATATACCAAATACCTGCACGGTGGAGGCAACAAGATACAATCTGAAAGATCTATTGAAGTAAATATTCCTAAACTCACTACAAAATAAAGCTCTGTTCATGATAATACTCAGAGTATTCAGTCTGGTATCAGCCAGAATAAAATAAGAGATAAATCAATCTTAGCTCTTGAAAGTAGATCCTTTCTTTAGCATCTAGATATTCTCATACATGAAATACCTATCTCAATAGAAAGTAATAATGTGCAATGGAATAGGTATTTTAGCATTGCACAAATCCTAATGTCAGTTTTACTGTGATTTCACTTATGTCTTAGCAGAGCACTTAATTCTAAACTCTATTATTTTATATATATATGGCATCTTTGGGGAAGATATCAGCATAATATTAAAAGTAGAAAAAAAGAGATGCATTTAAATGCATTATAAAGGTGTTTCTACAATTTTAATTACTTCCATTACACCAATAAAAAAAACAATATATCTCTTAATTTAAAAGTCAGCCCAGAAAATACCCAGGTTCTATACTTAGTCATGCTATACTAAATACATTTGACAACATGAGAAATATTTTTCTGCCAGATGTTTCTCTTGTATTAATTTAAATGCTGGCTTATAGATAAATAGAAAACAATCAATAGCAATTTAGAGGCATTTCTTTGGTTGCTGATAAACCCAATCCAATATTCATAATGTTGAAATCTCAAAACTCCACTTTCAATAGCATATTCACTAACATGGTACCTTTTTTTTATGCTAAAGGGGTTATTCAGAAATAAACAGCCTTTTAGAATCTTGCAGCCTAAACCTTTGAAAGAATTTAGAAGCTTTTGAAAAATCAGAATAAATTATGATCTTTCTAGATAAGCCTGAAAACATGAACCATATTCTTAAACGGGTCATAATTACGTTCATGTTAGGCCAAGAAACTGAATCAGGAAGGCAAGACTAAGGGATATCCTCCTCTGACATCTTTCAGAGTAGATTCAAAATTTTTCTTGCTGACCTTTTATTTTGGCTTGAGACCCAGCTACAACTTATTCCCTAATCTATTTAATTCAGGGAAGAGAGTGAAGGGCATTTCTCGATCGTGAATCTTGGCTGAATCAGTCACACCAAAGTACCTCTGGCCTATCTGTCTTGCTAGCCTCTTAGGCTGACAAAGCAAGAGTTGATTTGTAAATCATTTATAAGGTTCTGCTGAAAAACAATAAAGACAAAACAGATGCTTGGAGCTCCTCAAAAGCTCTGGGGCAGCTAAGTCATGCAGATAATCATATTCTGGTTAACAAACATTTAACCAGAATTATTTCCCAAATGACTGTATGCTGCTATATGTAAATTTGATACATTGTTCAGACTACTTGGAAACAAGTAATACATCACCTTTCCCTGGTCAGCATCACATCCCAATTCACCGAGGAGGCATACATCTCTAATCAATGCTGGCAACAATTCCTTAAGTTTTGAGTTATCAGCTCTCTGGGATTCCTGTCAGCTGCAAACCAAAAACTAATGCAATGATCTCTTCACTAATATCCCAAAGCCTTTGTATACCTTCCACAGTGATTCAACTGTGGGCTATTCCTGAAAGCCAAGATCTGTCTGACTAGAAGTGGTCAAGAAGGTCAAAAGATCTTCCTGCATTATAGGAAATTATTTTCTAAATTCATTAAGTAATTCTCCTGTTCTACTCAACACTGATGAAATATCCAATAAAATATTCTGCTTCAGGAAACAAATATCAGAAAGCTATTTATCAACTGTCGGCATATTTGGAGAATAATGTAGGAAATACAATCAATGAAGGAAGACTGAAAAATTTTCAGCTCACAATCCATAGAAAATGAAAGAACATTCAACAGCTGTACTCAAATTTTTGTGCCAACTGTCTCCCAATGGCAGGAATAATTGTTCCCCTTGTTTACTGAGCAGACAGAACCTTGTTAAGCAGAGATAATAAACTAGGTAGGGGATTTTAAAAGCAATTTCAAATATTAAGATTTTTCTAAAGATAAAGATAACTAACTCTTAGTATAGTTCTGCTTCCACTGTTGGGGTTATGTAAGTATTAACCAGGCAAATGCTTCCATGTATGAGTCTTTGAGGTTTCTTTTAACTTTATTTTTTTACTGTTGCAATAATAAAAATGGTTAAGGCTCTATTTTTGGAGCTTCTTAAATTGCAGCTTTATGATTAAAAAAAAAGCTATTTGAATATCATACTTTTCTCTGAAGTCAACTACAGACTGATGATACCAGTAACAGCTATAATTTCCATAGCTCAAAGAGAACCAAACAGGAGAAAATAGTTTATTATTTAACTATTTTCTAAGATTGTTAGTTCTGATTTTTGAGAGTACTCTGTTTTCTGTACTACTCAATGCATAATTCACCAGTGTTATTCTTTGTCACAGTAACTGAATTGTTTAGTTAGACTAGGAAATCAATCCCTATTTAGTAACATTTTTATGATTGGGTCATATACAGCAGAAAGAAAAGAGAAAAAGCAGGCCAACATGACTAAAAGGGCAAAGGAATAGTTACTAGGATTGAAGACAATTTATATAGCCTTACTCTCAAGAAAGTACTTTGAAAATATATTAAAGCTGAGCAGCTTATACCCTTGAGCTGAAGAAAAGAGAGGTCACATGGTCTAAATCAGCCTTTTCTTTTGGGTCAGAAGTGCAGTCCCAAATGTACCCATGTAGCATCCCTGGTTTCATATCACTGAATAGTGTTGGAACATGCAGACTTGATTTTTCTCAGGTGTAACTGAACCATTTCCTTACTCTGTGTCTCACTGATATGTGCTGCTGTGCTTAATGGTTGTCCAGCTCATGGGCATAAATTAGAGCTGCTCAAAGTTAAATATAATGAGCATTTAACAGATCTGAGATTCTCAAGAGCAAGGGTTTTACCCAGAAAATTGGTGAAAAATGTGGGGGAAGCAGCAAATCCACAGACTGTGAGAGAAAATTTAGCTGCATTATTTTTTTAAAAAAAAAAAACAAAAAAACCCCAACAAACCAGAAGGGAAAGTGGAAAACAACTTTCCATTTCTTCCAGCGGTAGTGAGCCTGTGTAATTATATATGGCAGCCTCTGTGACCTGACAGTGCTACATTCCAACTCCAATAGTGCTGATGATGTCAAGAATATAATGCTTCATGGGGCCACAGTTCTTCATTGTGTTGCTCCCATGATGGAAAATACTATGAGCCTTTGAGTATCAGGAGAGGGATCTGGTAAATCCTTCATTAAAAGCAAGAATATACCAGCTTTAATATATTGATATATATATATATATATGTCATATATATGTATATTTTATTATCTAAATTCTTCTCAAGATAGTAACTTTATTAAGAGTTGATATAATTTTGCTTGATTCATAACCTCAGAAATACTAATATTTCATAAAGATTTCCTCTCTTTTTCCCTCCTACTTTCCTAACTCTCCTTGTCCCTCATTATTTCTTGCTTCCTCTGTTCTTTACCTCTTTTCTCACAACTATATGACCAATAAGAGTCTTTATAGTTTTAATTTCTGCCATGAGCTATCAAGAAAACCATGACTTTCTGAATGTGCTTGTGTTCACTAGCAGGTTCAGAAATGCTGAACATCCCAGAGGAGACTTTGATCAAATGGAGTCAAGTTGAATACAAATCTGAATAGATTTAGTCTGTGAGATGTTAAGTTGTAGAGCTCAAACATCCAAAGTTCAGTTACTATTTAATTTACTTTTCGTTTTGTCATTTTAGGTTTGTTTGATTGGTTGTGGGGGATTTTTCCTGGTTTTGTTTTTGTTTGGTTTTTTTCCAAACAAAGAATAGAAGCAAATAAAATAATCTGATTGCATTGTTTAGGGGAGACTGGGGAGAAAAATAGAAAAAGGAAAATGAGTTCTTTTAAATTCCATGAAAGTTATTATTACTTGCAAAGTTGTCTCCCATAATTACATACTCATTTTCTAAGAGCTGTAATACCCCTTCTCAGTGAACACCTGAAAGCATCCTAGATGACACAAAATGTTTGCTTTTATTAAACCCAGCATAGATCCTCTGGCCTCTGATACTACACATTTGTTTATCAAACTTAAAATGCCGAATGATTTTTTTTTTTATTGCCCTTATTTTTCTTAAAGAAATGTTGTAGTTGAACTTATTATTGAGCTCTTTGTTAATATACATTGAGCTATAGATCTATGTTGAAAAATGGTGTTTCTTTTAGCTCAGATGTTTTTCTAGAAAAATAGAAAATTATTTCATAGAAAACATACAAAAAACCCTCCAAACCTCAATACCATGCATTATGTCAAAAAATTCAAAATATTTCCATCATGAAACCAGCTGCTGAAGGTGATAAACGCTGACACTTCTGAGGAATACAATAAACTGTATTTGATGAATTGGGATTTGTAATTATACTTTGGAACAAAGATCTGATTTATTTATACAGATTTAGTGCTTAGAACAACTGGACACCAAATCTCAGCTGTGTATTACAAAAACTAGAATTTATGGTTAAAAAATTTTAAAATATAGGTGAAAAATTAAAGACCAAGTTCCTTAAGAGTGTTCAGTGTATGTTGCTTTCATAAAGCACACTAGGCAGTCTCTGTCAGAGTTAGAGAGGAAAGATGGTCCATCTTAAGATAATGTTGGAAAAAAACTTGTAAGAGTTAAATTTGCTACCTTTGCAGGAAATTTTATCTCTGTCATGGTTACGACATCCCTCCTAGAGAGTCTTTCTTGTCATGTCAACCCAGCTGCACAGTGACTAAATCTGCTCAAAGAAATGCCAATCTCCCCTGCTCCAGAGCCCTGCCCTTGGCAGAGGAAGCTGCAAGGACATGGCAAACATCTGGCCATCCTTGGTGCTGATCCAATTCCAAATGTGATGTCTATTAGACTGGTTAACAAACCAGATGTAATCTGTCCCTGGGGTTTTCACACAGACTATATTGGTTACGTTGGAGCAGCGGTAACAGAAAAAATGTCCCTAATAAAAACCAAGGAAGAAAATAACACTGTTGTGTGGGTTGAAAGATTTTCATCCCAGATTTCTAAGAAAATTCATGAGGATTTGGAGAGGTGGGAGGAAAGTATTTATGTTAGGGGAAAGCATTTTTTCACTAATGAGCTGAAAAATGAAATATTCTAGCTAAATGCCAAATTCTGTACAAATTTTGTAAAAGCTTCAGGCTTTTTTCCTGTTTTCTTTTTTTCCCCAGAACTTTATCTGGACTGATTTTCCTATAATACAGAACTGCCAAGGAACCTTAAAATGAATCCTCTCTTGACAAGTTTAGTTTGAACTACTACTGACAAAAAATCTGGTGGGTTTTTTCTTTTTTTCTTTTTAATTTCTGAAACTCTTATTTTTTTGATTTTTTTGATTTTTTTGTGTGAGTCAGGGAAAGCTCAAGAATTGAGAATCTACATCTCCATCACTGGCAAAATAGCACTGTAAGTGGACAAATTTTGGGAAGTTGTTTGCTTTTTTTTGGCTAGATATTTCTCAGAAGTTGAAGATGTTTATTGTTTAGTAACAACCTGAAATTTCATTAACAGATTTTAATGCATTTTATTCTTTTAAGTCATTGCTTTCATATTTTCTGATTTCTGTGGAAGACTGCAATCTCTGCAAAACTCACTGGCTTCTGATGCTGCTTGTTCCATTAACCATAAATTATATAGTCAAACTATGTAATCCTAACCATTTAGTTCTGATCCTGCTCCAGGTAATGAAATCTCTGAGCAGGGCATCTCCTGCTAATGGGAAAAGGTGTATTTCCCTCCAACACCACCTGCAGACCTCTTCAGCCACAGTTAATGAATAGCTACATTTGTCACTATGCAGCACCTTCTTATTTCTTCTTTGCCTCACGAGTTCCATCTCAGAAGATAGGTGATATTTCTTTCAGCTGTAGATTTTAATAGCTATCATTAACTGCTTTGGCAATGTCCTTAGGCCCTGACTGTAATCAGTGAAGAAAGGTTGCTCCAGAGAATTGAACAGGAGCATTCATATCTGGTGCTGTTCAAAATGCTCTGGGTGAGCCATCTTCACTTTACTGTGGAAACTGAATGGGATGAACACCCTGGAGAGCAAAATGTTGTTATCAGTCTATTATAAAGTAATTTGCTTCCAACTGTTTGTTCCACCATCCCACCTTGAAAATCTGTTTGAAGGTTTGTTTTGTTTCTTGCTTTGTTTTTGTCTCCCAGCTAGCTCTTCTGCTTCTTCCAGTATTTCTGCTTCCTTGCAAGATGATTTGTCTGATCACATTTTTTCTCTAGATCATATTCTATTCTAGGAAATAATTTTGAGACTGCCTTTGTCACAACAGTATGAGAACTTATGGGAAAAGTCCATAAGTGTTGGAACCAGATGATCTTCAAGGTCCCTTTCAAACCCAGACCAATATATGACGATGATTCTCTGAAGTAATAACTCCTCACATTTATCTATTCTGACTGTAAATGGTTCTTGAAAGACATATTGGCTACAAAAAAATATCAGGTTGCCAAAACAGAATGAAATACTGAACCACTGTTTGATTGAATGATATATTCTGGACAACACTATATGTAAAAAAATGCAGTCCATAACTGGAAAGGTGTACTATTTATCTTCTTAGGTATAAGATAAATATCAGAAATGTAATTCCAGAGATCCAAATCTATATATGTGTAGATTTCATATTGTGCTTTGGAATTGCACAGAAAAAATATTTCTTTTTTGTTCAGTGAAATATCAACAAGTCTATATCAATTATACTTTTTTTTATTGTTATTCAAAGTAATCTCTTATTTGAGTGCTTTGGGATTCTGGTTGTAATTTTTTGTTTTTTCTGTATTGCTACTTTTCCTATATTAAGGTTATTCCCTGCATATTTTCTAGGAAACAAATAATTTACTCTTTAAGTATGTTTCATATTTACATATGTTCAGTTCAGGTTATTGTATTTGTATCTAGCAAAAATCAAATTTATTAGAAAGGGAGATTTTCACCAGGTATTTCACATCAAATATCACACTGAAAATAATATTGTCTACTATGGTTTCCTCAATTTCCTTCTGCTTTTTTCTTTCCTTGTTCATTTTCCATCTCTTATTGTTTCTTTGCATCTAAAAAAGTCTCATGTATTTTCCAATATCCAATATCATGGATTTGGTTAGTCGTATATGAATATTAATATAAAAAGAAAAGAGAAATAATTTGGGTTTTTTTTTAATAAACCACTGATAGTTACTTTTGGGCCACTTCTGTAGACTGTTCAAACGCAGTAAAATTGGAGGAAGGTTTTATAATACGTTTGTATGTTGCTCATAGAGGAAAATTTTGCCCAACATTATCTCGGAGGTTATAGTGCCCTCTAGTGCTACAGATCTAATTTCTTTTTTTCCCACTAGTTCTAAATATGTAGAAGATAAATAAAATGAAGTCGTACTCGGGTAACTAAACAGTGTTCAGGAAGACAGGGAGTACCCTAATAATGATGTGGCACAGTTATTCAAAACCACAGAAAGCGTTCATGAGTGCTCGTGAATTGCTTGAGAGGCAATTTCCCACATATTACTCTTGGATGGTGGAGGCCTTGGTACATTTACACAGCTGTATGCAAAGGCTAGGAAGAGGCAATCTCTGTGGGAGAGGTTGAGAAATATCTGACAAACCTGAAAAACCTGAGAAAATGATTCAGCACACTCTTTTTGGCACCCCCAGTATCTGGGAGGGAAAATACTGCAACATTCTCAGTACCACAAACATTGCTTTGAATTGTTGCACCTTGCTTTCTTGATTTTCAAGTCATTTTTGAAGGATGACTTCAACAAGCATTTTAGAATTTTTTTGTGTTGGCATCAGAGACAGAGGGGAAGCAAAAATGGACTACTACAGATTAGAACAATATGGGAAGGAAATAAACTCACTGTGAAAGAAAGATGAATAAGCAGAAAAATCAAACATTTTTTAAAAAATAGAGTTAAAATGATGTTGTCTACTGCCTCGGATTAACAGATTTTACGTAGTGAATGAAAAAGAAAGAAGGCCCATTTATTCACATTTTCTGTTTATGGACTGAGTTAGTGCTGCAAGTCTTTCTTGTTGTGTATAACCTTTGTAAATTTTGTCAAACTCTGCTGTGTTGAGCATCACATGTATGCCTCTCTTTAGACTTTATATCACCACCAGTTAGCACAATGGCTTTGCTTTGTGGTAATTCTAACATTTCTCATTTTAGAGTTAAAGAACTTTCCTTGTAAAATGAGATTTGAAGGATTGTTATTATTATTACTATTATTAATTTTTTTCTTAATTTTGATTTATATGAGGATATTCTTGTTGGAATTTTCATCCCTGAACTGTGTTCCCTAACTCTGTTACAAATTTTCTTAACATTTCCAGTTACTCAATTGATTCTCTAAGTTTTCTTTTTTGCTTGTTTAGATTACTTTCTTTTAGAATGGAAACTTTATGGTAATGGTATACACTTTAGATAATTGAATTATATTTCACCTTTTTACCAAGGATATTTTTGATGAAGGACAATTAAAGCTTTAAAACTTCTGAAAGGAGATTCTCGGGTTTCCTGAATTAATAGAGTTGTTTGGTTTAGATAGATGGAATTTAGATTTGAAATCAGAATTTATTTAGTTTAGGATTAATTCAAGCTGGGTTTTATCAGGAAACTGTTGAGCAAATTTATCTAATATGGGATATGTTTTGTGTCCTGTGTGTATCTGTGATGCTGCACACAGTCTTCCACATGACTTGGAGCTGGTTAGTGAGCAGAAGAAAACGAAAAGAGGAAAAGAGGAAAAGAGGAAAAGAACACCCTCACCATCCCCCCTATATTTACACTGATCTGCTTTATCCTGTTTCATCTGTAGAGAATACAAGGGGTCAGGTACTGATCTGGGGCAAGCAGCTTTAAAGTTCAGGAGCTCAGCAGCCATACAGAACCAATACAAAGTTCACTTTCTACAAAAGCTTCTAGCTGTATAAAGCCTACAATTCCAAAGCAGTGCATGTTTTCTTCCTGAAAGCAAGGACTATAACTGTTTTGTGTATGCAGTCCACATTGCATCAGCACTTACTTTAAGGTAGGCAATAGCTTTCCATTTTGGCAAAGCTGTATTAAAGACCTCCTTTGAACTCATCACTCAGTAGAGAATTGAGGAAAATGTCTCTTGTTTATGTGTATTTCTTTTTAGGGTTTATTTTCAGTTCTTCATTGTTCCTACTTTGTGGTATTTAATTTAATGCACTAGAGCTTCCCTGAGTACCATCTGATGGATTTCATTGCTGCTTTTGCAAGACAGTGTGCCAGAAAAAAACATCTGGTTTTAAATGACAGTGAATTAAGCCAACTCTCTGATCTGAGTCCTGGGAGGCTAGAACATACAGCAGGCAAGCCCTTTCCTTTTATGTATGTACTGCAAAAGACATCTCTGTTTATTATTTGCTTTAGGAAAGCTATCAAAGTGTAAACAGAAAGTGTAATAAAG
Source organism: Cyanistes caeruleus (assembly GCF_971803275.1). Classification (NCBI taxonomy): domain Eukaryota; kingdom Metazoa; phylum Chordata; class Aves; order Passeriformes; family Paridae; genus Cyanistes; species Cyanistes caeruleus. Next base: position 41,700,698 of record NC_141704.1, on the reverse strand, counting down.
TAATTAAAAAAAAAAAAAAAAAACAAAACAATGAAATATCTAAATGTCACAAAAACTCTTAATAACCCAGTGGTGACAGGAACCATTTGTGGTATTACCAGAAAGTATTGTATCATGTACTTCAGTTGCAGCACAGTTTCCATGAGGCAGCAATGGTAATAGCACACTGTAATTTGTCTCACCCATGCTGTACTTACACGCTGCTAAAGTAACAAAATACTCAAGCTCCCAGTGTGTACAGAACCTGGAAGGTGCCCATAAGGTTGATCCTGGCTGGATGCCAGCTACACACCAAAGCCATTCTATCACTCCCCTCTGCAGTTGGACAAAGGAGAAAACAAAAGTCTCGGGAGTTGAGGTCAGGACAGGGTGAGGTTGTTCATTGATTACTGTCATGACCAAAAAAGACCTGATCTGGGGAAAAGAACTGAATTTACTGCCAATAAAAATCATATCAGGATAATGAGAACTAAAGCAAATATTAAAAACCCAACTTCCTCCTACTCTTCCCTCGTTCCCTCCTTCTCAGTCTCTATGTCCTCCCCCAGCAGTGAAGGAGATAGGGAATGGGGGTTGCAGTCAGTTAATTACATATTGTTTCTGATTTTGCTCAGGGAAAGGAGACCTTCCCCTGCTCCTGCATGGGGACCCTCACACAGCTGACAGTCCACCATGAACTTCTCCAACTTGTCTCCTTCCTATGGGCTTCAGTTCTGCTCCAGCATGGATCCCTTCCCATGGGGTGCAATCTTCCAAGAACAGGCTGCTCCAGCATGGGTCTCCCACAGTGTCCCAAGTCCTGCCTGGAAACCTGCTCCAGTGTGGGCTCCTCTCCCTATGGGTCTGCAGGACCCTGTTTCATTTTGGGTTTCCCACAGTCACAGCCCCTCTCAGGCATTCTCCTGCTCTGGCCTGGGTCTCTTTCATGGGCTGCAGGTGGATCTCTGCCTCCATCAACCTCCATGGCCTGCAGGGGCACAGCTGCTTCCCCATGGGCTGCACCATGGGCTGCAGGGCAATCAGCTCTGGTGCTTGGAACACCTCCTGCCTCTCCTTTTCCACTGACCTTGGTGTCTACAGAGCTGTTTCTCTTGTACATTTTCACTCCTCTCTTGGAGTATAGTTAAATCTGTGAAAGATATTTTTTTTGCCTTTCTTAATTATCACAGAGGCTGTACTGTCTTCTCTGATGGGCTTGGCCTTGGCCAGTAGTGGGACAGTCCTGGAGCCAGCTGGCACTGGCTTGGCCAGACATGGGATAAGCTTCTGGCAGTTTCTCACAGAAGCCACTCCTGTAGCCCCCCACTCACCAAAACCTGGTCATGCAAACCCAATACAAACTTCAAATGTAAATTAAGCCAGAAATTTTTAAGATTAGTCACAAAGTTATACTTTTTTTTTTTTATTCTCCCACTACCTTTTATATACATGAAGAGGTTGTCCATAGCAAAGAAATAGCATTTTAAAGAAAATACTTTTAGTTTGGGAATATGTATATAGTCCTGCTGAGCAGCACAGTTATTAAGAACCTTCTTTCAGATTTATGTCTTCTACAGACTGGAAGGGTAATGGACTTACATGATCATTTTAGTTTTTAAATTAGTGAGTCAAAACTCTGTGGGAGACAATGACTAGCTCTGCATTGAATGCTCTGGGTTTATTGACATCCAGCAGTGTACTCATGGAGTTACTCCACTAAAGTCATTATGTAAAGCCCACATGAGATAGATCTGCACATTTTGAAGTGTTATGTTTTATTATTCTATTCTCTGTTTTATTATTCTGGTTTTATGCAGAATATTTTTTGACAGGAAAATCCATCCAGCCTTCTTTGAGTACTTGCTTCATGCTCTGGAACACAGAAAATGAGGATGAGTAGGAGTAACAATCAGTCATTTATGCCACTTCAGAGTGGCTAAGATACTAATATCGGCATTCTTTCTCTGAATTCTTGCTCACTAGGATACAGAGAAACCAATTTGTCCAAAATCCTAAGTATTCCAGCTTTATTTATACTGCTTTAATACCATTGTGCAGATTCATTGGTACTTTGTGCTGTGCTACGTTTCTCAACTCCACAAAGAAACTTTTTCACCTTGCCAGACTAATGGACCAGTAAATATTGTTGATGGTTGTTCTACATTCCCCATTGCAAAGCAACTGAAACATACTAGTTAGTATGAAAAATAAAGATTAAAACCACAGACAATAAATCATTTGCTTGACCATTTGCCAATCTATAAAGGCTTTCTTCATGCTGCTTTAAAAAGAAATCTGAGGCCAAAAGCTTTTCCAATCAGTGTTTAAGGTTTTCCCACATTTGTTCGATTTTTGACTTTGGCTATCAGGAAATTTTTTTAGACTTAATTTTTGTAAAGATGTGGTAATTTATTGACAGAGAGAGTTCATGAAATAATAATTTGGAGTCAGAAGTGTGGATTTTTATAGGACTATATGCATATGAGCACAAAGCCACAACAAAACAGAAGTAATCTCACTGATGACTACTATCAGTACTTGAATATCAAGTTCTCAACATAAAACATGCAAGACTTTGTTTGCTCCATCCCTAAGTTCTGAGAAAGGTTGAAGTCAGTATGGGACTGGCTGGGTGTACAAGAAATCTTGCAATACACACTCAGATTTGTGGGGCAATTGAAGACAGACATTTACCTTGTGTATAATGGTTCTGCATTCCTTCAAGCCATTCACATCATCCCAGAGGGTAGAGAAGCCCTCTGAGAGGAACAAAGGAACATTGTTTTCTGATGAAATTAAATATAAAAGTAATCTGAGATTCTGAAGACAAAAACTGCTTACAGCATAATTTGAGGATAATGTAAATCTATATGCTTTTGCCTCTGTAGCCTTGTGGCAAGCAGATATATGTCATATTTCAACGTGAAAAAAAGCCCCATTTAGAAAAACAGTAGCTGTTTCCTAAATTTGTCTGGGCATAGAAACTACTTTTCAGTTTAGATATTTCTGCCATCTATCTGTGTTAAGTTACGAAAAATTTATCAATTTCATCGTCTCTGTCATTCAGACTGTGTAAATAAAACAACATTTTGGCTACATGTTTTATTTGTGCTATGTTACCTAATAATACTTAGTGGGGCTGTAAGTCAATCACAATGCAACAAGAAGTCAGCAATGGAAGTCTCAGAGAGGCAGGAAACTTGTTCTGTGCTGACTTGCTCTGTTTCCTGCTGACATAGAGTCAAATACAGGAAAAGAAGAAAAGCAAAGTTGAAAATGGTATTATGTAGAGAGTCTAAGTAATTCTCCTTGGCTCTGGTAAGAGGTAAATTTCAGCTAAACTTTGCTTTCATTGTTTTTTAATTATCCTAACAGAAAGAGGACTGTAGATGTTGTTACAAGTTAATTGGTCTAAAATCAAAGCAGAAGATTTCAGAAAGTGACTTTTGATATGTTCTTATAGAAGCAGGATGAGAACTAGTGGGGAGTGAAATTTGTCTGTCTAAAAGGTGCCCACCAAGCCACTCTTACATTTCCCCTCCTTTACAGGGGAGAAGTTATTATTAAAAATCTCAGAAATTGAGATAAGGACCTAGGGATAATACGCCTATTAATGTCATGGGCAAAACAGACTTAGGGAAGATGAATTTAATTTATTGCCAAGTAAACTGTAGCAGAGTAATGGGAAATAGGAACAACTCTGAAAACACTTTGCTTCTACCCCTCCCTTTCTATCACACTCAACTTTTCTATGAACATTTCCATTTCCTCCCGTCCATCAGTGTAGGAACGAAGGTTGCAGTGAGTTCATAACAATTCATCTCTGCCATTTTTTCCACTTTATATTTCCCCTGCTCCATCATATGTTCCCTCTCACTGACTACAGTTCTTCAGTAATTTCTCTGGTGTGAGTCCTTTCCACAGGGCACTGACCTTCAGGAACACTCCTCCAGCATGGGTTTCCAAAAGGCTCACAGTCTTGCCAGGACCCTCCCTGCTCCAGCGTGGTCTGCCCCCATGCTTCAACTTCTCTGAGCTTACATCCACCTCCTCCTCCTGCCTGCACTTCCCCACGGGCTGTGGATGGATGTCTGCTCCACCATGGACCTCCATGGGCTACAGAAACTCAGCCTGATCTTCTCCACAGGTCTGCTCTGGCAGCTGAAGCACCTCGTTTACCTCTTCTTCACTGACCTTGGTGTCTGCAGGGTTGTTCCTCTTACATTTTTTCACTCCTCTTTCCCAGAAGCTGTTGTGCAGCACTTTGTATCCTTTCTTAAACGTGTTACTACAGAATTGGTACCAATACCTGAAAACACATGAAAACACGTGTACACCTACAAAAACCAGTCCTTTGTAGGGCAAGCTGTATGTGATAGATTCCTGTTGTTCAGCACAGTGAAGCTGATCTTTTAAACTCGAAATTTTTCTCACAAATGGATATTTTAAACTTGATATTGTCCAGAATTCTCTAAATCAACTTCATTTGCACTCTGGGTTATCCAGCACGTGGCTCTTTCCACCCAGTCAGAAATCCCAGTATTATTTGTGTATCCTCACATTTAAAATCTTCATGCTAGTAACATCCTATTCCTTTTTTTTTTTGCCATTAATATTTATCCTAAATTAAGTATTTATCCTAAATTAAACCAGGTCAAAGAAGCTCATAGAAATTCTATTATCTTCTAATATGGACGTGTTGAGTGATTGAAAAAATATTAATTTCATTAAAATTTGACTAATAGAATTCTTGAAAGAGTCAATTTTGAACAGTTTAGTCCTTTTTTTTCTTTTGAAAGTCATTTATCGGTACTAAAGATAGCCCTTCTGATCTCTCGTGATACTCTAAGTCTATAGAAATGAAAAAAAGAGTGATGATACAAATATGAAGAGGAAGGGGAAAAAAAATATATCAGTGGTTAAATAAATTTGTTTATGTAACTGTTATGCTCTCCTAAAACCCAGTCATCTAGGAGAGGCCTTCAAAAGTCACCATTAATTACCATTTGTGGGTTTGTATCCCCACAACGAAGTATTCAGGGATTAGGTGATAAATCACTGTGTTATCGGATTTGGAAGTGCAGGGCAAGAGCAAGGAAGAAGGTGTCTGAAGCCCAGGGGTGAATTTCCACTCAACAGACGTTCTGTTCAGGAAGGAAGATGTATGTTCTGAATCTACGTTCATTTCATGGAAAAACAAGCCTAAGGATAGATCTTGTCAAAAGAATATGCTTCATCCCCTTAGGAGGTGTGTGAAAAATCTTGAGAGTTATCTTAATTTAACAACCTTTTAAACTGAAGGCAGCACAGGAAAATAACGCCAAGCATCCCATTACTAGATACAAGAGAATGTAGTAGGTATTGTCCTATACTATTGTTAAAGACAAAAGCTGTTTTTTTTTTTAATTAGGGGTTTTTTTTGTGAAATTTACATTGGCATTTATCTAATGATAAATGATTTAGGGGGGCACTGTTTTTTTTATTCAATCTTTCACATTCTTTAGGCATCAGGAAACCTCAAATGGAGAATGGGCACAAAACAAGCATACTATAGTTAACAGTATTTTTTTTCCATAAATTCCTAGGTAAGTGTATACCTATATATCTATCTATAAATATATATCTATATTTATATCTAGGTGCAGGGATAAAGAGACATGAAGGGAAAAATACGGCTCAATCTTTTATGTTTATTTTTTTTATTTTTTTTGAAGTCTTTTGTGGTTTTTGGTTTTTTTGTGGCTTTTGGATTTGGTTGGCTGGTTGGTTTGGTTTGGTTTGGTTTGACTTTGTTTATTTGTTCTCTTTTTAATAATTGAAGTACAATTACTGAATAAAAGCAAAAGATCATGGAACCAGCACCTCCTCATTTTATATATTCAGTAAAATTCAAGTTATCTCAGCACTACATTCAGAAAGGGTCTAGTAGGAATGGAATTTAATCATTCAAGAACACAGGCAGACACCAGGAAATAGGAAATATATAAAATACAAAAGATGTGGAAAAAAATTGCTTCCATCCATGCCCTGATTTCTATTCCCCTAAGAACTGACAGAACTCCAGTTACTATAATATGATAGGAAGCTCTGCTGCCTTTTTTTCAGACTCTTAATTGGTGGCAAAAATCTCTCATATAGAAATTTGATCCCTCCTTGAAGAAACTCATTGATGTCTAGACAGTAGGTTCTGGGGGGGAAAAAAAAATTATGTTTCTCCCCCTGTAATTTTACTGTCTTAAAAGATTTTGCTCCAGCTCTCCTTCAAAAGTGAAGTTGGTGAACTATTCCTCTCTTGTATTGAGTCAGAAGAGATTGAACTACAATTTCTTTCACTTCCAGTAATTTTCACAGGTTATTTCAGAAATCACTTAGAGCAGAAATCAATATAGCTACATATGTTTAATTGAAATATTCATGTATTAATAAATTAAGTTTTTTAATGAAGGTTATTTTTCAAGAAAATTACATCATTGTTTTTAAATTTGTAAAGAAAACTCCTTTTGTAAGATGCAAAATATTAGAATCAAACATAATAAAATCCTAAATTGTGATGTGGCTACATCACAATAAAAATTCATTAAACCAAACATAAGCAAAGATTTCCTAAAAAACTGCTAACTATGTTCATATTTGTATTTTTCTTTTGACATTTGAGCTTTAGTGTTTTAAAAATGTGTCTGCCATATGTCTTTTTTCAAAAGAATCCGAAAGCAGAAATTCCCACGCTATAACATCTCTCCTGACGGTAATATCCTAATGGAAAACACTGAAAGAATCCTGTTACGGACAATGACATAACATGTTGAATACTTTTTCACCCATTTTAAAACTATCCTTAATCAGTAACAATAATTGGTGCACAACTGTAAGGCCTTGTTTCACAGTAATATATTGCACAGCGGAGATCGTGCTGGAAGTTACAGTGTGGTGTCCTACTGAGAGACTGAAGCAGTGAAACTGTCTTGAAAGACTCATAACAGAGACTGATGATCTGAGATGGAGTTTTATGCTATTAAGGCAATATGAATACATGCTGCTGCCTGTTGTAGCAAGGACAGGACAGTCTGATCCAAGATATCTTTGCTAGTCCCTTGTTAATAAAATCATTCTGAGTATCCTACATAAAAAATAGTGTCTGATAAAAAGCAAGGCTAAAAGTTGCTTTTTAGGACATTTTCATCCTGTACTAAGATGTTCTTAAAGCTCTGAGATTTAATTATCTGGATATTACTACACAGTGGGTCTTTGGAAGTTCATCCATCCCTTCTGCCAGATCGTATCAACTGTGACAGTGTTTTCTGCAGTCTGGGTAGCCCCATGAAAAAGACCACCCACTTATCTTATACAGGTCAAAGAACAAGTTTCTGACAAAACTGCTGCTAATGATTCATCAAGTTGAACTGATTTACCTAAACCAAAGTTTTAATATTCCACCTGTATTACCAAGTTCCTTAACTCATGTAAATTACAGAAAAGTTTGACGACAAAATGTCCATAACCGTGCTATTCATGTATTCACCTTTCATATTATTGTATTCATCAATGTAAACTCCTGAAGTATAGAACTGTAAATAAAATGACATGTGACTTCAAGAAAGATCACAAAGGGAATTTTTCCTGTCACTTTCCAGCTTGCCTTTTGGGTTGTATGGTGGCTGGTGGGAGGGGAAGGAGTTGGCATCCAGGGAAGTAAGTTTGCTTATCCTGAATGATGACTATATCTCAGAGCATCCTGCTAACTCATAGGCATTTTTGCTGCACTACAGAAAGTATTTGGGAGGAAAAAAATTATTTCATAAAAGATTAGTCACAGCTATAATTCAGAAGTATATGGGTTATATGTTTTCAATTACTGGAGGGCTTAGTTATCAAATCTTGGCTTTGCTGAGAAATGTTTTATGATCCTTCTTTGTTTCCAGCTGATAAGCTAGCAGCTTCTTGTGGCTGCAGGAAAGGTTCCAATGACTACTTCATCTGTATTAAACCATTTGTCATGGAAAGTTAATGGATTAGATTTTTTTTGTTGCCTGTGTGTAAATTTAATACATACTGTTTAAGAAATGCACTAAAACCAAAAGTATTTATGCAAAATAATAGCAAATAATTTAAAAAATAAAGATGTGTTAGGAAAAAAATAGCTGCAGTGGTATCAGTTGTATCTAGTAATTCACTAAAAATATTTCAAATATGAATATAGGAATCATTTTCATTTATCTATTTCCCTTTGGAAAATATTGTTTGTATACCTGTTTCTTCATTTTTATTAGACATGCAGGGTTCCAGAACAATTAATACGAAGAGGACTTTTTCTTTCTTTTGTTTGGGTTTTTACCAAGATTACTATAAATTCTTTTAAGAACTATCAAGTCATGTATGCAAATATTTTATTTAAAAATGCTTCACTGTAAAGAGTATTCTAAACCAATATTTCAGAGCATGGTTCCAGTTAATCACAGGTGCATACTTGTAAAGGTTGTATCAAGGACCTAGGATGAACTGATGATTATTTTATTCTAATAAATCAAAAGGAATTTCTCTTTATTTTAGATACATCACTCAATCACATCAGAATAAAAAGCAAAGTATTATAAGTATGGTCTTTCTATTTATGAAAATAGGAATATTTAAAAACTCTCAGAATTAGTATTTAAGGGTTGCATTTCCTCGCATAAGAGAATAATACATATTTAACGAAAAATGGAAAGCAGCCACTAAAACAAATGAAATTAAACTACAGTTAAATGTTTAGCTGATTGAAAATAGTGGAATAAAACAAATAATATTATGGAGTTGATAAAGTGAAAATATCTTGTTTGTGGAACAGCTAAGAAAATGATTACTGGTTTTTGCTTGGCAAAAATGTTTGTTGTCTCCCTTGAGTCCTACGGCAAACCAATGGACTATAATGAATGGATATTATACATACCCATTCTTATATAAAAAATATAAAAAGTTAATTGATTTTTTTTTTTCCAAAAGGCTTCACAATATTTGTGCAGTACAGAATGTATAATTAATGAAGAACATGCTGATGTGAGTTTAGCAAGATCTGCAGAAGAATCTCTGCAATATTTTAAGAACTTGAAAAATATCATCAAATAAAAACATTCCAATTAACCTGAAATTTGAGCATTATTACCTCATCCTTCTCCACATTATCATGAGAAACACAAGCACAGTTATTAAAAATAATAAAAGATGCACTTTTCATTCAACAAGACTGCATTTTCCATTCTACAGTTGTAATTAATAACGGGGCTAATATCCTCGTAGCCATGTTAGATTTTTATCATGAAAAAGATGTTTCTAACTATCTTCTCTTTTCCTGTCTCAAAGCTACATTGGCAACACCCAAAACCATCTCTATCAGATTTTAGAATTTCAGTAAAGGCACTTAGCAACGTTGCTGAAAATTAGCACTGAAATGACACCATTATACTTGCTGCCAACTATATGCATTATGTGCAATAGATAGTGACTGGGGACAGAGAAAACACTTTCCCTTGAGACTGTTTCTCTACACAGAGTCCTAGGCCTTCCTTTGTCCCTGCCTCCAAGGCAAATAAATCTGTATGAAGATTTATAAAAGCACCAAATTACGTTCTTCTATAAATAGATTTAGGGTAACAAGAATTACAACCTGTGTTATATTAGAATCTGTGTCCCCAGCTCTGCAGCACATAGACAATAAGCTACCCTAATGAGACACCTAAGTCTTGGTGGACACATCCTAGAAAAAAGCAGTGAGTTTTTAATTAGATATGTAGAGCCATCTCAGAATGCCCTCATGGAGGCAGAAGTATCTCATCACCAAACACAGACATTCTGCCAGGCATATGCTAACCCTTTCTTCATGCTGGCGTTATTTTATAGGACTAGCCACTACCCTCCTTGTTGGATCTCACTGTATGTCCAGGCTGTGCTCTGCCACATCACCCCCTGATTGCACAACAGAGACCCTCCCCACAGCCACCCATGGCTGGTGCTGAAACCTGTGAAAGAGTCACATAACAGCCAGATACTGCATCTTGCACAGTTCCTTCTCCATTTTTTATCTCTCCTGTTAAGCAGCAACATGAAATACATCATTAAATATTTCCTTTTGTGCTTGTGGTTTGGCCATAAAAGCATGTGAACAGATGTGTCACCTCTGTCCCAGTCTGTATGGTGAGGTGTTAGTATGCCCTACAGGTAACTGCTGGGGACCTAACAGGTGGTAGCACTCTTAATAAATATACACAGTTGTGGAGGGTTTGCTTTAGAGTAGTTTCAATCAAATTCATATGGCAAAATTTGAAATTCAGATACAAAAAGTCAGTATAATAAGCCATGATTCTAAATTACAGTATTATACAAGATGTTATAATACCCTGCAAACAGCAGAGAAAACAGTGTCATGTGGTATTTAAGCTGAGAGTGTAAATGAAAGATTTTGTGCCATGTAACCCCTGACAGGGGTTCTCTGTTAAAGCATTCATATATGAAGCCAAAGGGCTCATTTCAAACATTTATTTAAGCAGTACAAATGCATTAACAAACTAAATCAGCCTAATACCATAATGTAATAAGCAGTTTGACCCCTTTCAAGGCTGATCATTTTCACAAAGTAAGTTTCCATCTTCTGTATGTTGGCAGAGCATCAGCATCTAAACAAAACCCAGCACAGAGTGATCTCTGTTTCATATTTTGAAGCATTTCATTACAGCAAAAGCAGAAGCTTTCAACTGGATCAAATTATGATTTGTATTGTTGAAAGCCAGTTAGACATTGACCAAATTCTTTCCCTAAACAAGGCAAGAAATGAAAAAGTTCTAGAAACTGCAGTTACATTACAGAACCCTCTTCTGGTTACTGAATAGCTATGGGAGGACTGGTTCAACATTTTGGATGCATACTTTATCTCACAGAGAAGCCAAGTGCTGGAAATTCATCAAATTCTGTGCCAAGAGATGACCATATTGTGTGACACTGAAGGAAAGAAAGTACAGCTAGGCTTTTGGATAATGGTCAATCAACTTTTTCTGCAGCAGTTAGAACATGATGGGAAAATGTATTGAGCCTATCATAATTGGTAACTCCTGTATGACACATGCAACATTTATTTCAGACATAGTTCTGCTTTTCTTCTAGAGAGTCAAAATATTAAACTGTTTTAACACAAACAAATGGTTGTAATGCAATTTGGCAGAAGCAGAAATGTTTCAATAGGATGTGAGTGTTGCAGTATTTCAGATATTCTCCCTCATTGCTAAAAGGAAGTATTTGAAAACCAGAAAGTGTGACTGACAGTAAAAAATAGGTTGGTATTGACCACTGTATTGGATATTATAATTTGACAGAAATTCAGAAAGTAAATAATTTGTGAAGAGTGTGAGTCAGTGATTATTGGTAACTTTGCTTATACGTGAGTTTCATTCTAAAACTTGTTTTCCTGACAATATCTCAAGAATGATGATTGCATTGCTGACCCTTTTTTCTTGCTCATGGTTCTAACATTCAATTTTTTAGCTTAGAACAACAGTACTGCTTCTAACATGTTACAAAATGCTCATGAATATTTACACAGATTCTTATAAACAGCCACTCTGTGAGCATAAGACTGAGTAGTTACAGATAGAGGTTATGATTCCACATACCCTTTTCACAGACACAATAAAGCTTCCAACCCATCAAGAAGCAGATGAAAAAGCTTTTTGTGAGTATATTATACAATAAAAATGGAGTTTTCTGTTCATAAATAGTTTTCAAGCCAATTCTGATTATAAACTTCCATTTTGTTCCATACAGATGCCTGGAATAAATAGGCTAAAGTGAGCTCAATTGAGTATTGATTGTTTACTTCAGCCAATAAGTATTAAATATTTAATTTCTCTGATAAATCATTGAAACATCATGTATATACATATACATACATATATATATACCCAAAAGCTGGTAGCAATGCAACCATTGCTTACAGCAACTCATTGTCAGCATTTCACTAATCATTTCAAAGAAGCAAGTACAGTTTTTTTAATTGTATTAAAAAGAATGTGCTGGTTTGGTGGTGGTTTTTTCTTTAACACTGTGATAGTCCAATCCTTTTGATTAAAAAAAAAAAATAATAGAAAACAGTAAAGCAGATCTGGTCCTAATCTTATTTTTATGGTCAAAAAAATCTGTCTGAAGACACAACCCAAACTGAAAATGATAAAAATCTGTCTGTTCCAGCTATGAGGAAAGACAGTCTAAGAGACCAAAGTAAAAATCTCATGCTCTTTTGTTAGCATGCAGCCAAAATCAAGTTGTCCACTCAGGTCCCAGAGCACTGCATGTCCACCCTGCACAGTGAGGTGTCAAGCTGAAATACTAAGTTAAGAGCCCAAAACCAAGATAGTGCTATCAGCACAATGCTGGTGCAGCTGCACTGGGCTAGCAACACTGTCTCCAGCCCTACAATTATCTCATTCAAGGCTGTATCTGGCCATGGTGTGACAATATGTTAAATTGTCTGCATGGCTTCTGGTGACAGATCAAAAACAGTGTGGTAAATGATGTACAGTTCCAGTCCAGATTGCTTGTGTACTGCTGTTTTCAGATATCTTCAAGTGCCCTGATGAATTAAGTTCTTACTAGCAACTTTATGCCAAATGAAGCCTAGTCTGTTCTCCTGCATGGCACATAAAAAACCCATATAAGTTCACATAAATTTGAAATCGAGTATTCTGGCTAATTTGACTAAATAAAAGCGTTTGCCCAAGCCCATTTAGAGCAAATTGGTTCTTCATTTCTTCCCGTAGCACACAGGTCTGATGGGGGACACATGATATGTTTAATCTGGAGTACAGACACAAGGGAAACAACAGCAAACCAAAACCACAGAGAGCAGCACTCTTCCTTCCTTGGAGTCTGGTGGATTGCTTACAACTGCCCTCTATTGATGTTAAACATAGCAAGAAAGAGAAACTAGGATCTCATTACACTGAGCAATGACTAACATGACCGATAAGAGAATGGTTAACAAAAGTGTTTATAACAGCTTCTTAATTGCCAATACCTGGATTGTCTGTATTGTATGGGTTTTTTTCCTCTACCTTGAAAACAAGTAAAGATTTAACAATCTCTTATTTTGTTACATATTTTTTTTTACATTTACTTTTATAAAAAGTTAAATCAACTATGAATAGTGAGCAAATAATTAAATACACATAGACTTTCCATGAATAATACATAAGAACTAAATTTGCAGGTAAACTTTTCCTAAAAATATTTTGTTTATCTCTATGCAAACAAACAACAGATATAATAAAAAGTAGACTGTAGTTTTGCTTTTTATTTGTTTTATTAAAATGTTATTAGAAATATAGCTAGAGTTTTAGAGGTTTTTGGCAAGTGCTCCTAACATCCTGAGGATTTCATTTCTCGTGTGTGGAGTCAGTAGGCTGCTAAGGAGAGATAAGTAGATGTAACAGACCACGGCTGTTGTAGTCCTTAAAGTGGTGCTTTGCCCTGTTAACTGGCCCCAAAATAAAAATCTAAATAATTAAAAAAGGATTGGGAGCTCCTCGTTTATTGTCTCTCAATGATTTCCATACTACCTCTGCTCAGTTCTCAGTTTAAATATAAAAAAGCTGTGGTATTTCCCTCTAACTGTTCTGTTCTCAAACTCATCCTAGACTCTGAAAGTGAAGCTGGCTTTTCCCTGGCTTGCATATCTCCTACAAAGTGCCTGCAATCTGACTGTTAGGAATTTGGTTGATGGGGCGCCAGCTGGAATCAAGCCTGGTTCATTCCCTGAGAGATGCATTGGTTCTGTGGAGCAACAAAAGGCAAAAGTACCAGCAATTTTCTCTAGCAAAGAGTCTGAACACATCCACAGATAAAGTATCCTGTGTCTCAGAAGACCTTTGTTACCTTCATGACTCTGCTGCTCTAGTCACCTTGGACAAATCACTCCACTTGTCCTTGCTGTCATTGCTACATCCGTAAAAAATAGTCTGTCAAGTAGGTGATCTATAGTAGAGCAAAGGCTGCACAATGATTACTTGATGTAATGGCATTCAGAAAAGGGATAACCATATGCAACCTAGTCTTCTTTTAAATTAAAAAACATGCCTCACCAAGTAAGAATAGACAAAAAAACCCCAGCAGTTTCTTTGTATTTGGATGCCTTATGCCTTTCTTCATCATATGATTAAAGGAAATTACACACAAACTTTCTGCTAAAATCTTTAAACTAATAAATTTCTAATTCTCTTCATAACTTGAGATAATTTTGTGCTGTGCACTGCAGCTCCTGTAAGACACCAGAGTGGGAAGAGAGGAAATAAAAATAGACATAGCTGTCCTTCACATTATTGATATACTATCCAAAGACATTCACCAGTCAATGACAAACACTTTCCAGATAAGAGAAGAAATGATGAGACCAAAAGCTCAAAGTCCAGCACCTGGAATTTTTCTAAAGTTACTTTGATACACAGAAAAAAAATTGTTTGTATTAACAAAGTTGCAGGTTTCTTGAGCAGAGAGAGCTAAAGCCCCAGCTGGGAGCCTCTGTTTTTGAATGCTGAAGGGCAGAACACACATTTACTTAAGGACTTACTTTCCAAGTGCAGGATAATATATTTTTTGAGGCTTCATTTATGGGTTCAGGAAGGAAGTATTCAAAGATGGTCCTTTTTTAAAAATCTGATTCTAGGATACTCCAAAAGGAATGAAATAACTTGGAAAAAAGCTGCCCTTGACTACTTTAGCATTTAATTTGGCTCATAGAAATGAGGAACTCTTCCTCATTTTAGTTCTATGCCATTTCATCAAAGATGATAAAAAAGGGAGCAGGTACCATGTAGTCTGAAAGAGGAAACCTGTATTTCAGGATATAACAGCTTGAGTGTTTTCCTTGGCTGATCCAACCTAATGATTGACATTACTTCATTACTCACCAGTGAATTTAATTTACAAAGGGAAAAAAGTTTCTGCTGTCTGGAAAAGATTGCATAAGAATTAAAATGTTAATGAAAAACAAGAGGTTTGGTTTCTTCCAGGTTTTTTTATTTGTTCTTTATGTAGAAAACACAAACAATTTTAATAATGTCCTTTTGTTTTACAGCAGTTTATTCTCATTCACAGCTCCTGGCTGATTGAAGTACTAGTTTTCTGTTCACTTTTGTTTTCACCATTCTCCTGAGATTCTGTAAGTTTCTAATACTTCTGTCAGGGATTACCCTTAAAACTTACTTGTCAATTTGTTAAGCCATTGAAGGCCTTACAGAAAAGAAAAAAAAAATAAAAAGGGATGTGCATGAAAAAATTTGCCAACTTCATTTAAAAAGAACTATTGGAAATAGCTGGATAGTGCATAAAACCAAATACTCTATTTCTTTCTGTGAAAATTTTTTCTCCCATATGTAGAACTTTGCAAGCAGCTATTTTTGTTAGCAATTATTCAACTCCTTCTTTCCTATCTTAATTTTACTCTTTCCCTTCTCACCAGCTTATCAGAAGTGATTTTTTCAGAAAGGTTATGAAATTATAATCCTTCATTATAATCCCTTGCAAAGAGATCATAAGGATAAATGTTTATTCATATTCCCAATTCAAGTCTTGACAAAAATGAAAGAAAGCTATGAATTCTTTAGAGGTGGCAAAGACATTACATAATAATAAAGAGCCTCTATCACCACAACAGCAACAGACATATTGTTAGAAGGGTTATTTTATATCATTCTTACTTTTCTGTGCCTGTCAAGATTCAGTACTACTCTCATTTGACTCATGGAGAACACTTAAACTCGGGTGGTGAAATGTGAAAGGAAGTGTCTGTGCTGCTCAATATTGAACCAAACACGTCTTTACTCCAAGGCGACAAGTGTGTAAGTCTCTGGGTGGATGCCAGTGCATTGAAAAGATCAGCATTTCTAAGGAAACAAATGTCTTTGACAGAACTTTAGACTTGCCTTTTGAGTGAAAAAAGCAGAAAATAGTCATGATTTCTTTGAAAGTATATCTACTCTGAAAAAAATCAATACTGAAGATCAGCAATCTGAGCTACAAGAAGTATGTCTGACAAGCCTATATAGCAAAGAACACCTCCTTGTAGGTCTGAATTCAAACTTAAAAACAATGCAGCTTCATTGAAGAAAATGTACCTGAGCTAAAACAACTTGCCTTTGAAGGACAGACATACTCTATGACTTCCTGAGAGGTGGGTGTAGGCAGGTGGGGGTCTGTCTCTTCTCCAGGCAGCAACTGACAGAAGCAGAGGATGCAGTTTTAAAATTTGCCAAGGGAAATATAGGTTGGATTTTAGGAAAAAGATTGTATGGAAAGAGTGATAAAGTACTGGAATTGTCTGCCTGGGAAGGTGGTGGAGTCACCATCCCTGGATGTGTTTAAAAGAAGATTGGACATGGCATGGTTTAATTGAGGTGCTAGGGCTGGGCTGGACTCAATGATCTTGAAGGTCTCTTCCAACTTAGTGATTCTGGGATCCTATTCTGATTCTGTGAACTCATTCAGCCACACCTGACTCATTCCAGACATGAGGGAGGTACATAAATACTCATTTCTACAATTTCTTGGTTAGTCCAGGCAGAACAATCTTTGATCACCTTGTACCTACTGGGGTAGTAACAATCTTAGAAGAAAGTTCTCAAGTTTCTTGCTATCCATGAAGATTTGTAAAGTAGTTGGAAAATTGCTCTGGAATGGTTGCACTCTCCAATTAAGCCTTTTTTTTTTTTTCTATGGTATTGCTGTGACATATCAAGGAAAATTAACATCTTCCTTGTGGGAGTGAAGAAAAATGCATCAGAATGCAAATTTCCTTCCCAGGCCAAGAACATGAGCGGAAACCAACCAGGAACTGCTCTAAGCTTTTCACAGGACTCTATGTTAAAAATGAAAACTAGCCTATGCACAAATGGCTGTAAAAATGAAACATAAGGAAAAAATATATTAAAAAGAATATCTGAAGATTTACAATAAATCTGGGATGAGTTCTAAAAAGCAATTATGCCATACTTGTTGAGAAAGTCTGAATTCACAACGTGACTAATACCAGCTCTTTGCTGTTAGCATAGCAGCTTAAATAACATAAAATATAATATATTTGCTGCTGTCCTTTTCTAGCATAAGGAGTACAGTTTAAAAAAAACTTATACTAAGAAAATAGTACTGTTATTTCAAAGCTAAACATCACAAAAATACATATTTTAAATTAAGTAGATTCCTTATAATGACTTTCTGCTTTTTATCATTATTTCTAGTATGTCAGAAGCTCAGAAACAAAGTACACTCTGGGGCAACCAGGCACAAACATGGCATTTGTTCTTTAGCTAAATAAAATTTCTGGCTGCCTCCTTGTTACCTTTGAGATATAAATCCTCATGAGGGCTCAGTCAGATGAAGCAATGGTCCAATAAGTCAATCCAGTGGGATGCCTGCTCTGATTATCCCAATTCATCTTCAGTGCAAGCTGCTGATATATGCACATAATAACAAACCAGTAGGGAGTATTGAAGAAAATCTGGCTTTTTTATAATTAGACATTTGCTATAAAGAACTGCAGAGTTATATAATCATCCTAATAGGCACAAACGAAGCTTTACTTTGTTTGCTGCTGAAGCATGGATAATTTGTCATCCATTTAATCTGCTGTTTTCAACAAATTTATTCCTTTGCACTGTTGACTATATATGAAGATATCAATAATCTAAGCTTACAGGATTCAAACCACTGTGATAAGATCTGAGCATATCCGTCTTTCTAGATACATGTAATTGGTGAGAGGATCAAATTTGCTGATCTTATTTATTCTAGCTGCTTAGATGAAAAAAGCTATAATAGCAGAAGACATTTATGCGATATAACTATCCTAATGAATATGCAGTTGCTTCCAGGAAAACATTCTGTAAAAGCTGGGTCCCTAACCAGTAATGCCACACTGACAAGCATTTCTGGTTCAAATGTGGTCACTGTCTTAGCCACTATACTTTTTCCAGAAAAATACAATTTTCAGGGGAAAAAGAACACCCAGACAGTGGATTGCCACTAGTAAGAGTATAAAATTACTCCTGAGTAATTAAGCAAAATGAATGAAAAATGCCTTTCTTGTTAGAAGAGATCAGCACCCCTGCTAAGTCTGAGAATCTGAAACTTTCAAGTAACAAAGAATAAAAATGCTTCTCTGAAAAACTGAGGGGTTTTTTGAGAGATGTTCATCAGTATAGATTGTGAGGAGTAGGTGTCAAACATCATTATTTTCTAAGAGAAAATCACCCTTTAGGGCATGTATATCTGCAGAGAGATGAATTCAAACAGATTTCAGAGTTTGAATCACAAAACAAATGTATCCCAGAAGGAGAAATTTTATACACCTACCTCCCATTGATTCCAACATCATGCAACAAGAGTTACCACATTCAATAAATATTTTCACTGTTTTACAGGCCATCACAGCATTATTAAAATTCTTTTGATTTAGGCTAATCATCATCTGGTTCTCCTTTATGCCAGCATATACTGGAGTGCAAATATAGACAGGATTTACTGGCATAATAAGTAACCTTAGCGAGGAGAGTAGTCCTCCCCACAACTAACTGCAGTGTAAGACTGTGTAGATGCTCATGTAAATGTCATCTGCATTTATTTAAAGGATAAATTTGCTATTTACTATTAATACTCTATGCCCTAAAAATATTTTTTTTTTTAAATTGCCTTTTTATGTTTTGGGTTTTTTTTTTTGGTCTTTTTCAGCAGCAGTTCTTCCTTTGTTTGTTCTTTGGTATCACATCTCAGGAGATTTTTCTACTAACAGATTGCCATCCAGCTAGAGTCTGCCAAGAGGACACTAATAATCATTTAAAGTAATACCAAAATCCATATTTAGTAATATTTGGTCACTGAGAATATAGTGGACAATAAAAATATAATTATTTAAAAATCTACATTTTTTTCCCTACTGCACCCAAAGCATTTTCTATTCCATAGTTAAAATATTTATGTTTCTGTTCATTATTTGGATTCTGCTTTGGACTTGGGTACTTGATTGTCTTTTGGCTCTTAAGCACCTGCAATTGCACCTTATTGCATTATTTTTCTCTGTTTAATGCAAATAGAATAATCACTTATATGTCTCAATGATAGAAGACTATGAAAGGGCCACATTATGAGAGAGAGAATATTGGATTTCATGGGAATGACTGAATAACACTGCTTTTTAATTGTCTCTAGTACCTGTTTTTCATCACTTGCAGAAGACCTAAAATCAATTGAAATTTTTATGAAATGTAAAAATGTGTCAAATGAATATATGCATGCAGTGCAGCAGCAATAACACTAATATGTCTCTTTCAATAAGCAGTGTAGCAAACTGTCTCTAGAAATTACCAGGTGCATCACAACTTCTGATAGAAAAACCACAGGAGAATAGTCCATTTCACTAATGTTGGGTTTGTTTGGATTTTTTTTCTTTGCTGATACCACATCAGATTCCAACTGTCAAAAACTTTTAGTAGCATAAAAGCATGCAAAGATAATAAAAGAAAAAAAAAATCTACTTAGCGATATCCTTTAACTTTTAAATGAAAAAAGATAGAAATTTATGAAATATCCCCCATTTTGTTGGCTTCTGCCTGATCAGGTGGAACAGCCCAGAACAGAACTTCACTTACAAAAAAGAAGGACACACTGCTTGCTATCATAATTTTAAGGAAAATAGTTTATCAAATCAATTGCATGACACATTTTTAACCTAAGATTGTGAAATAGCATGAACAAGGTTTAATTTCGAGACATGATAGCCCTCATTGCTGTTTAGTTCATGACATAGGATGTGTAAAATTCTCATAGACAATTTAATCCTGGCTGGATTACACAGGTGTGAAATAATATATAATAAGTACATTTAAATAGTGATTACATTATAGAGGTATCAGTTGTCCTCTCTTTGCATCATTGCATACATACAGGGAATATAAAATTTTTCTCAGGTAATGAAAGTTGATATTCCTACACATTTGCTGGTGGAAAGCATCTACACTTCCATCCAAAAGCCTCAAATCATCAAAACCTGCAAAAATATTGCAAAGTTCAGGAATATTCTGACAAGAAAAATTAAAAATTTACCTGCACCCAGTAAAAGTTTATGGCATCATTAATATCTGATTTCTTTACACTCAAAAGAATATTTTTTGCTTTATTCTAAAATTAAATTAATTAAATTTAAAATACTGGGCAGTTAGTTATACTACGTGAAAAAAAATGTACTTTTTTCATCAGTGAAACAGAAAATAGCAAGTAGAATAGGATAATGATTTTCATATAATACACTTATGAAATAACTATGATTAGAAATGATGTATTTCACACCCATGCATGAGAGAAGAGCCTCCAGAAAGGAAGGAGAGCTAAGGGTTGCAGCAAGGCCTCCTCAACAAGGGGCACAATCTTACTGTGGCTGAACAGGTCTGGTTGGGGGATGAGGAACAGGGTTGGCTGCAGTCCAGCCAGCCTGGCAGGTCTGTGATGGGAATGCAAGCCCCAGGTCAGGCTGGGGAGAGCATTCAGCAAGGGCAGACCATGGCAAGGGAAGGGCAGACACAGGAAAAACTGCGACATCATTTGGGCAGGGACTGATGGTGTAAATCAACAGCCAGGCAAGGGGATGTTCATTTAATCTCTTCTTACTGCTTCTTTGTTTTCCAGAGATCTGACCTAAGATTACATGGCTGCACCACATCAGAGCAAACTTTGAACAGGGACAATTAAATCCCTGAGGGCTGCTAGAGTTGCAAAGGCTGAGTACAGAGAAAAATATTTCAGGACGGCAAGATCCTGCTGCACTCAGGGCCTTGAGAAAAAAAGCAAGGAATTTGTTTGAGATGTCACTGAGATATCCTAGCAATAGTCCAGACTGGTGGCTGTAAACAAGTGGTTTGGATGAAGGATATTTATTAAAACCAGAGTGTGACTCTAAGTCCAGGAGATTTTGAGTAATAGCATTTGACTTCTGGGAAAAAAAAATACCCCGCAGATTTCTAGCTAAATATTCCCCATGGGCAATTTCCACCATGTGCTACTGTTGTACTGTATAAGATGTATACTTCCATCAGCTTCCACCACTGCTCTCTATAGATTATGATTCCTGACAGGACTATGCCTCCAACCACACAGTTTCTGTGTTTGCTGTACTGCTGAAGACTGCCCCAGATATCTCCAGATACGACACTTTAGCAGAAATGTTTACAGTTAAAAGCCAGCTTACAGAGGAAGATACATGTGAAATATATCTCTCCTGAGAAACAGAAAATCAATCCTAATCAAATTCTCTGAGAAGTAGGCTTTTGTTGTTATAGTTTTGAATAAGATCAATTTTGAATAAGAGTAATTTTTATGAAACATATCTTTTTAAAACAAGTCTTAATTTCCCTCCTAAAACTTCTTTCCTCTTCCTCTTACACAAGCACAACATACACATGCTTCCCTAGACATAATATTGCTTTCCTTTAGAAGACATTTTATGAGCTGACTAATCAGGTGATTCTTAAAATAAATAATTTATTTAATTTCTGCCTGCTATTACAGCCAAAATTTTAACCTTTGTTTAAAATGTAACAGAACACTGATATGTGTGGGGTGGGGCAGAACTATGGCTATTCCTGTGCTAGAGAAGAAATCACTGTTGATTGGCATAGTGTGAAGACAGCCTGGTAAATATCTGTGCAGGACCTGTCAAGCTTTTCCCTTACAACTGTACTGCATGTTTGTGAAAACTTTTCAGAATAGAATGACGAATAGAATCGTAGAATTGAATCACAGAGTTGTGTTCTATGTTAGTGTTGGAAGGGTCCTTAAAGATCACAGAATCACAGAATGATTTATGTTGGAAAAGGCTTCTAAGATCACTGGGTCCAGCCATCAAACTAACATTTCCAAGTCCACCATAAAACCATGTCCCATCTTGTTCCCTCCCTTTCTCCCTCCCCTATGGGCAGGGGCACCTTCCACTAGACTAGGCTGCCCATGGTCCCCATCCAGCCTGGTCTTGAACATGTCCTGAGATGGGGCAAAACCCATTTCAGTGTCTCATGACCTTCCCAGGAAATAATTTCTTCCTTATAACTTATCTAAAATTAATCCCAGTCATTCGAAGCCATTCCCCCTTGTCCTATCACTGCATGCTCTTTTAAAAAGTCCCTCTTCTGCTCTCTTGTAGGCCCCCTTTGGGTACTGGAAGGTGCACTAAGGTCTCCCAGAGCCTTCTCTGGGCTGAATAAATCAAGCAGCAGTTTGTAAAGCAGAGAAAAATGAGAAAAATATCATAGATGTGCTGCACCCTCCAGTGCGACTTACATGGGTATATAAGTTCAACTAGATCCAGGTAATGTGCTAGGTGAAATCAAAGATCAGAATGGTTAACTGTTTTCATCACTTATGTAATTATATTCTAGCTGTGTTTGTTGTAGATTTAACTGTGATTGAGTGTCTTATACAGGGGATAATTTCCTAGCATTTAAAAATATTTGTGACACTCTTTCCATCTTCGCTTTTTAGTTGTCTGAATTTTGTGTTGAATATTTTCAGAATGTGGACAATAAGGAAGAACAAAGCAAGTTCTCATCTTGCTCAATGAGACTGACAGGACTCATCAAGATAGTTATTGAGTAGTGTAGTCAATATATAGCTGAATTTGTCACATTAATAATAATCATTCAAGTATTGTCAAAATTAAATGTGTTATGATTCCGTAAGCTTCACTTTGTTTCATGATAACTCTATGTTTTGGAAGAAGAGATAAACACTGAAAGAATTAAAATATTGGAATTATATGACTTTCACATGGGGTCAGAGTCATGACTAATGTCATCTTAACACTGTTTTAATTTGCATTGCTGAACTTGAACCCCTCAATTTAGTAATTCCATGAAGAATGACTGTGCCTCAGGCTGAAATGTTCTTGAAAGTGCCACTTAAAACAATTCAGATTTCTATGAGAACAAGATCAGAAAGGAAAAATCTATTATTTTGCCCTTACTGAAAGCATAAAGGCAATAGTTTTAAAGATATTGTACCATCTCCCTGTTTCAGACCATGAACAGGAACTTCAGCCCTATCTTAATGAAAAAAACTAAAATTTTAATAAATTTTCTATCTCTGAAGATCTCTGTGGATCTTCTCAACTTCAATATGAATGGGTAGGCTGTGACCATTGACACCCAAACAAAGGATCTACACTTTTTTAAGTTCCATTCCAGGTGATAAGATACCAAACAGTTTTATATATAAAATTTTTTCTCTTATTTTGGCTATTATGGCTCCAGAAACATAAAATGCAAGCTCTGGATGTAAGTAGAGTTGCATTTTAATATAAAAAAATATGACTTAAATTAAAAGATTCAAGTTAAGGTTTCACAGGTAAGAGCTACTATGGAGTTAAAGATCTATGAGTACTGAATGGTACTATTTTTTGTTTAATGACATGGTTTACTTGATTTTGCTCATTGTAATATAGTAAAATAGCAGCAGCATGCTGTACATACATGCACACATATATTTTAACATTGTTACTATTGGTTGCAAAATAAAACACAATACCTTGCAACCTTATGGCAAAGAGAAAAGCAACAACAGCTGTCTTATCTGTACAAACAAAGGAATGAGATGAAAAACAGCTAATAGGAAGAAAGAAAGAAAACAATTTCATTCTGTAATCTTTTCTCTTCAACACTTCTCTTGGAAAGAGATTGGAATCTTGAAAAAGATTTCATTCTTTGCACTAAAATATCAGGCATAAAATTTTGACCCCAATCAAAAACCTTTTCTTTTATTCTGCCAGCTAATAATACAGCAATAAAGCATAGTAATTAACTGAATTTTAGTCTCTTAGTTTAAAAAGACATTCCAATAGTCTGAAAATTAGGGTCACCAATTGAAAAGGCAGTTGATTTCCCTTAATTTTTACTGTTTCATTAAATTTTTTTCAGATTTAAAAGTACTTGCTTTTTCTACTCATCTACTATTTTGGTCCTCTATTTTTCTCTCTTTTCACTCTAGCCAAGCTATCAGACAGAGGTAATTTTGTAGAAAAAATTGGTTTAATTTTTTTCTCTGTATGATCCAGTCAGCATGGGTTTATGAAAGGCAGGTCCTGCTGACCAAACTGATCTCATTCTGTCACAAGCTAACCTGCTTAGTGAACGCCGGAAGGATTACAGATGCTGTCTACTTTAAGCTGCAGTAAAGAATTTGACCCTGTCTTCCACAGCATTCTCCAGAAGAAACTGGCTGCTCATGGCTTGGACAAGTACATTCTTCCCTGAATAAAAAACTGTCAGGATGGCCAGGCCCAGGGAATGGTGGTGACAGGTTACACATCCAGTGGGTGGCCAGTCACTGGTGTGGTTTCCTAGGGCTCAGTACTGGGGCAAGATTTGTTTAATATCTTTATCAATGATCTGGGTGAGGGGATCAAGAGCATCCTCAATGTTTTACAGATGATAGTTGGGCACAACTACTGATCTGCACAAAGACTATATGTTTGGATCTAGAGAGGCTGGATTGATGGGCCAAGGCCAAGTGTATGAGGCTCATCAAGGCCAGATGTTGGATCCTACATTTGCAACAGCTGCAGGGAGCACTGCAGGCTGGGGACAGAGTGGCTGAAAAACAGCCAGGGTGAGAAGGACCTGGGAATGTTGTTTGACAGTGGCTGAACATGAGCTAGAGTGTGCTCAGGTGGCCAAGAAGGCCAGTGGCATCCTGGCCAGCATCAGCAATATGTCCTGGTCCTGGTGTGGCCAGCAGGACCAGGGAAGGGATTGTCCCATGTAGTGCTGGTGAGGCCACAGCTCAAGTTCTGGGTTCCTTTGGAGGAGAAATTGAGGTTGCTGGAGGGTGTCCAGAGAAGGGCAATGAAGATGAGGGAGGATTTAGAGCAGAAATGCTGTGGGAACTGGGGTTGTTTAGCCTGGGAAAGAGAGGGAAGATCTCATCACTTTCTTCAACTACCTGAAAGCAGGTTTTAGCCAGGTGAGTGCTGGCCTCTTCTCCTAAGTAACAAGCGATAGGATGAGAGGAAGTGGCCTCAAGATCCACAAGAGGAAGTTTCAATTGATATTAAGGAAATTTTTTTCCTGGAAGGGGTTGCCAAGCACTAGAACAAGGTGCCTGGGGAAGTGATGGAGATACCATCCTTGCATTTAGGGACATGGCTCAGTAGTGGATTTGGCAGTGAAGGGTAAAGAGTTGGATTTGATATTCTTGAAGGTCTTTCCCAAAATAAATATTTCTGATTCTATAATTATGTGAAATCTTTAAAGATTTTTTTTGTATTTTACTAATTTGCTAACATGAAGTTTTCCTTATGCTTTTTCACTTATTACTGTTCTCAACTGATCATTTTTTTTGTTTTATTCTCACTGTATTGTTATTCTCCTAGATATAATAATTCTTTTTTAAAATCTTTTCTTGCCATTTCATTTATCTAGCAGAGACACAATACAATCAATACCTGAGGGATATTTGAAATTATATTAAAAATTGTAATATTACACAGTCCATTTACAAAAAAAAAAAACCAAAAAAAACCAACAACAAAAAACAAACTATTAATGCTGTTTAATTTCCTTTATATTTTCTAGTATTTTCTTTCTTTTGTTTTATTTTTGGGTTATAAATCTTGAATAGCTGCCCAGAATGCACGATGCATAGGACATACAATTTTTGTCACAGCAGGACCAAGGCTTATTTAGGATTATGAACATATGTCTTAATAGTGAGATATTCAGTGGAAAAACTTATTTTGTGTGATCTATTTTTCCATATGTCCTGCCCAAATCTGAATGACTTGGCAATATGAAAATAAGGTTTATTAGGAAGTACAGAAAGATCTGTTCTTTCACATTTACCTTTAGATACCCCTGATAAGAACAAAATGGTTAAAATGGTTCTTGTTATTCATGAGAATGATTTGACCCTCAAAAGACTGTAATGGCTACATCACTTTTTGTGTTGTATTTGCATACATTTAAGGTAGGTTAAAAATCATAATGTGGAAAATTATGTATCCATATATTTTGTTGAAAAAGTTCTATCTGCAGTCACTATGCCAACAATATTTGTGGCATATATATTCTCAGATATATCAAGAGAAAATAAGTCTTTTTAAATTAATTAATCTTGCTGCTCATGACAATGATGAGAAGATGAAAAAATCCTAAACTTTTGTCTTCTAATCCTCTGTCCTATGTTAGTGATAGACTTCAATATAATAGCAGTGCTTGCAGTGCAGTAATCCCTAGAGGAGCTCTCCACAGCTTCTTGCATAGACACATCATTTTTATTAATTTAACCATTGATTTCTAGTTTATAAGCACCATGTGCCTAGTTCTGAAAGAATTCTTTTGAAATATATGAGATTCAGACTTCTTGTGAGACAATCAGCTCTTTCAAGTGAGTAAGTAACTTCACTTGCCTGAAAAATATATCAGGACAGACATTAACAAAATAAATAGCATAGACAGCCACCATTTGTGTTATGTGCACTACCTGGAAGGAGCCACTGAAACAAGGGCAATAGTATGACAGTTGAGTGTTGTTTTGGGTGCTCAACAAAATGCCACTTCACTTTCCTCTCCCTGTGTCAATCACTCAGTCTGTCATTTATACAAATTCATTATTCAAATTCCACAATTAAATGTAAACACTACTTAATTTACTGTATATAAAATGAATATTTGTTGTATGTACATCAGGCATAAGAGCAGTTACATCAAATGAAGAGATCCACCATGTAAAACTTTCAGGTCACAATGCATCTGATGAGCTTTAGATGTCAATTTTCAGAGATAACCAGGCAACTCAAAGTACCTTTATCACTTCATTGACCATGGATCCAGTCTTGAGCATTTGACCTTGAAGTAGATAATTTGTACCACAGAAAAGCAGTGGGATTTATCTAACTTGTTTTGAGTTTCTCACATGCATATTGAAATATCTTAAATTATCCTCTTACATCTTTTTTAGTCTATGGAGATGTTGTCATTGTACTCAAATGAATCTAGCATGCAAAGAATCTCATTCTAGATGCTTACATTTAATCAAATTTACCCTTAAACAAAAATGTAGATATGTAAAACTAAATGAGATAAATCTCACCAGGGGCTCACATAATTTTCTAACCACAAAGAAAATTATATCAGGACATGGAGTAGTCAGTATCCTTATATCTGAAAGATGTGTAAGAAATATTTCTTCATTTCAATGACCAGCAGTCATGCTCTGGGAAGGAACAGATGTCCAATTAACACAAAAATCCTGTCAAAACTTTTCAAATTACCTGAGAATTTTATTTGGTCTTTAACTAATAATAATTTAATTTTTTGAATTCACTAAAAATCTCAGCTAAAGATATGTTTTTATATGTTGCAAAGAGTAAAAGTCTGGATAACAGGTTATTTTTCTCCTGATTAAAACAAAAATGTTTTCTTAGTATTATAATGAAAAGAAAGTGAGATAATTAGATAAATACTTTTCAACTAAATTACACTGTTGAAAAGATTTATATACTAATTTAGCAACTTTTAACAGTAGAAGTAGATACCATTTAAAGGAAGCTAGCACACAGAATTAACTAAGACTTTTTAAATGCACTTTATTTCAGTGACAGTCATTACCAAGTTGAAAACAATGGGAGATCATATATGGACAGATTTTTTTATTTTCTTATACTGAACATGAGGCTGACCCAAAAACCCCCATGCAAACTATCTTAAAAACTGTTCAATTTTGAAATGGCTGATAATTTTAACCAAAGAATGTTATTTATTCAAAGCCATCATTTTTTGTTGTTGTTTTGGTTTTTGTTAGAACATGAATTTTTTCAGTGAATGTTCATGGAAAATAAGTGATAAGTTATTTACATAACCAGTGTAATTTGTTTTCTAAATGACAAATTCATTTTTGTCCTTTAACCAAAGGGATATACACTACTTAACTCTGAGTGGCCTATCACAAACATGAATGGTCAAATTATTTATTTACTTGCTTACACTCTTATTTTATGTTTCCCATTGAAAATTCATTCTTTGTTATTGATTAGATCAGTGAAAGTGATTTTATTACCAGATGCTTAAACCATTCACAGTAGGCACTTCATCATCCGCTGCAAATTTATTGTCAACAACTAGGATGAACCTAGTTGTAAGACTGAAACTTATAGCTGAGTAATTAGAGCACTCACCTTCAAACTAAAACAATTTTCTGTGTCACTTACAGCATCAGTGACTGACTAATATCTGCTTTCATGTGAAGGTCATTCTTTTTTCAATGCCAGCAAGTTTTGAGAGGAAGGAAAGCTGTTTCCCAGCCCACTTGGGTCACAATTTTAGGGTTTTGATTTGGAATGAGTTCTATACAAAACCACAGGAGAGTTAATTCAGGCACAAAAGAGTGCTCGAATATGTTCCTCCTAATTATGTGAATTCCTAGAAAATTAAGTACTTTTACAATTTTGCTGCTTTTTATTTTATTTTCTGAGCCTTTCAGTATTATCACTTGGAAATACAGGGAGCAGGTTCCCATGAGAAAGATCAGAAATTTCTCATAGGAATCCAAAACCCTTGTAGAAAAGATGATTTTTGCATTGAAATTAACTCATGGAAAATTGCATAGTTTGCAAGTTTTGAGCAGAAACATGAATATCTTACAGGAAAAAATAATTCCAGTTACCCAACTCTGGAGCATGTCTGTTTGCACCTCAATTCATTTACATATTTCAAGAGAAAAACTAACAAACAGTTACTACACTAGCATTAACAACAATTAAAAGAAACCACTAGCATTAACAACAACTATAATGACTGAAACTTTCACAATTTCCAGACTCAGATATGCAACATCACATTGTTTGTATGCAACAATGGCCTAGCCCCAGTCTTTTGGCTGGAAATGCAAAATCACATTGTTCTGAGACAAAATTTTCCTGGATGGAAAGGAAACTAATACACACTACTGGCCTTTGATAACCAGCCTGAAGGAGTCACAAGCGTAGTGCTAATGCCAGTGACCAAAATGCATCATTTGAGAAATGCAATCTTTCTTGATATGTAGCAAGCAGACAAGCTTGTCCACTTTTTAAATTTGCAATATTGCCATCACTGGGCCCTTATATCTCTAGATATACCTGCATAATCCTGTGGAAATAGTTGAGGTGTGAGGCATGTCCTCTCCTGAATTTAGGAGCAGCAGTGTGCCTTTGTCTTTATAGAGCTTGTGTAAGGTACAGGGAAAATCATTATGTCTTTTCTTTTCCCCCTCTTCCTTGTGTGTAACATCCATGACACAAAGAAATAGAACTTATCTTTTACCACAAAATTCTTAAATATTTTGCCAGTATAATTATGCTGGCATTATAGTCAGCCATGTTGATTTCAATGATTTGACAAGCACAAGAAGTTATACCAGCCAAACTATAAACTGTTGTGATAATTATATCTGTTTCATGGCTTTCCCTGGATAAGAGGCTGATAAAGATGCATTCTCCTTCTTATGCTGATCTAACAGAAGGAGATTCTAGGTTGCTCGACATAACTCACAGTAAGGAAAGAGAACTTCTTTTCAAAGGAAAAGGTAATGTTTCAAAGCAGGCACTATTCTGTTCAGTGAGTTTTAGTGTCAATAGTACAATAAAACATACATTTTAATGAGGCAGCTGTAGACCAGGTAGGATATTTCCTTAGAAAGACACTCATGTGCTGTTGGGAAATTACCACTATTCCATCATGGAAGGAAAGAAGCAAGAGAGAGACAAGATTGGAGGAAGAGAGGGAGGGTTTGTCACAAACACAGTATTTTTATTAGTAATAAGACACATATTTTTCATTTATTTCCAAGAACCCAAGATACTCCAGACTATTTTTGAGAAAAAAAGGTTCTCTCCTTCTTTTGTTTCTCAAGGAAAAAATCCCACAGAGGATGTTTTTCGTTCATCTTAACCTTAAGAGATGCTTACACTTCCTTAGTGACCCCACTTAACCAGCTTTCTAACTCATGTCTCCTGCTGATACCTCCTGCAAAAAGCAGTTGGCGGGTTCATTTGCAGAGTAATAAATGCTGTCTCCCAGCCTGCAAGAAACAGATTGAAAGAGATTACCTCCCAACAGTGCTTGTTAGCTATGATTGACATATCAATATGAGACACACTTTTACTTTCAACCCTGTGCACCCTCAATTTCAGACAGAAAGGCATTTTAAAGGCACTGAAAATAACTAATATAAATTCTTTCTGTAAAGATTGCTATGGGTTTTCATGTGTCTCAGTGTTATAATTTCCCCTTCATTTATCTCACTTTTTTTTGCTAGAAGTCAGTGTGTAATGGAGAATGTCTTACTATTACCAAGCTTCCTCCATCTTAAAGGACGTTTTAACTGCCCTTTTAAAAAGAGCAAAGCTAGGGCTTATGGTTGTCAGTGTTCTTTCAATGCATCAAGTCCAGAATCCATCTAAGTTTTGAACAGTAAACAAATGAAATACGTGA
Organism: Cyanistes caeruleus; assembly: GCF_971803275.1. Classification (NCBI taxonomy): domain Eukaryota; kingdom Metazoa; phylum Chordata; class Aves; order Passeriformes; family Paridae; genus Cyanistes; species Cyanistes caeruleus. The sequence continues at coordinate 41,670,201 of NC_141704.1, read as the reverse complement.
GAAGGGATGATTACCCAAATTCACTTTATTATTGCTTAACAGATGACACAGATAAATAAGCCAAACAGAATAAAGGCAACTACTCTGTCCAAAGTCTGTGTAATATGATCATATTTTATTTGGGAAATTTACTTAACACCTTCAGTGACATAGCCTTACAATGAATGAATCTTTCAAATAGCTCAGCTTGTTTACTAGCTGGCAACAGTGCAGCGTATTTTGGAAGGAGGATTAGTGATCTTGGTGACAGCTCTGTGTTATATAAACTACCATCCCCACAGCCAGAAAGAAGTCTGCACTTTCAGCTGAAATTTATTGACAATTTCAGCTCAAAGGCTAAACGCTGAGAAGGCTCCACTTCTGTGACACGTTTCTGCAAAGTGTGCTCTTTGCTCATTACCAATTCCTGATCCTGAAAACCCATTAACTACCAACACTATGGGGAAAAAAGGTGCCTTGTAAAATGTTACAGGTGTAGTCATATGAATCAGAGTTAACATTTAAAACAGCCAGAATACATGTGCAGGAGGAGCTGGGGAATTCCCACTTCACTCATCTTACACTTATGTACAAACGGTAAGATCCAAATTTCTCACTCAGTTGCCACCTAATTCAAGACAAACTCCAGGTACTCCAGCTTTTTTCCTTTCTATTTTGAAAGCCAGCCAGCCCAGAATGCTGTCACTTTCAAAAGAATTATTTGTTTTCACAAGACTTCTGAAGGAGAATCAGGTCCCACCGATGCTTTGTTTTATCTGGTGGTACAGTACATAGCAAAGGCTCACCCCAGACTACAGAAGTGCAAGATTCTGATTCCCAGGAGGTTTCCCACAGCTCTCTGATAGAGAGTGTGCAGGGCAGAAAGCAGAGCAAAGAGTCCTGTGCTGGAATTATTCCTTGCTTAGAATAACTGGAGATCTGGTAGATCTTTCACTGGAACATTCACCTACTTCACTCTAAGACCTGGTTCCTGTTCAAGGAGATGTTTATGTGACTTTTTCCAACCACTGTTTAGTGGAAAGTGCACAGTCCCTGAATCATGCCTGGAAAGCTCTCCAATAGCTGGAAGGCCAATCCCCAACCACTCATATATAAACTCTTGCTGCTTTTTTGTTCTTTCTCTCTGGTCTAGTATAGATTTTTGATACATAGTGAAAGAGATTCAACAAAAAGGGAAGTGGTCTCCTTTTAGCCGCAGTCTAGAGGCCACATGACTCTCCCAGAGGGTGGGAGTTTGAGTGCCCTCTGGCAGAAAAGGCACTGGGCTCAACAGAGCCCAGTAAAAGAGTATTCAATCCAGTAATCAAAAAAGCTGCATTAAAGAAAAAACCAGAACGTCCCTTTGTAACTGTACTTGGGAAAGGGGATTCATTTAAAAAAAAAAATTGCTTTGGTTCAGGTGACCGATTTGAGTTTTGATTATGGAATGGAAGAAGGTTGAAAGAATATTATAACATAGTAACTACCCACAGACACCCCTACCCCTTACGGGGTCTGTCTAAGGTGGAGTTAGCTTTCCCCCAGCACTGTGGCATTCCCTCACTGTGCTGTGCTGTTTGGATTCTACAAAGGTGTTGATAACACAGCAGTGTTTGGCCACTGCTGAGCAGTGCTGACACACCACCAAGGCTGTCTCTCCAACATTCCACCTTTCCAAAGGCCAGCAGGCTGGAATTGGGCAAGAAGCTGGGTGGAGACAGAGACAAAGCAGAGACTGACCAAAGGGATATTCCGTACCATATGGCATCTGCTCAGCAATAAAAGCTAGGAGCAAGAAGGAGGAGGGAGCATTCATTATTTATGACACTAATCTTCCAGACCAGCCGCTTCATACACTGAAGCAATACTTCCCAAAAAGAGGCTGGACATTGCCTGCAGATGGGAAGTAAAGAATAAATCTTTGTTTTTCTTTTCTTCTGTGTGTAACCTTTGCTTTTGTGTTATTAAGCTGCCTTTAACTTGACCCATGAAGGTTTTTACCATCTTATTTTTTCCTCCCTTCCCAGCTGAGAAGCACTGTGGGCACCTGGCATCCAACCAAAATCAACCCACCATACCCTTCCCCCTAAACAAACAAACAAAAAAATAAAACAGCCGCAAAAATGAGAGAGGAAGTGTGATAAATTGAAATTAACTGCTAATCTTTTTCTTTAGAGTAAAATATCACAGAAAAACAAAAAAGAATCATTACTTAGACTGAAGGAAAACATGAGTTAAGGAAACATTTTATTCAGTGGGAGACTATTTCATCAGTAGGCCAGAGAAAATCAAGTAGATGTTGATCCAGCTGCTACTGAAGCCTGGAAGCTTTCTGAATATTTCCTACAATTACACAAATCTCATCTGAGGCACTGCAGATTTGAAAGTAAGAGCTAAATCCTCTAAAGAATATTTCCCCCGAGGCGTTTATTTCTAACGGAAATTATTCCTTCAGATGTTTGACTTAGTTTGCTCCAGAGAAGTTTGGGGTTTTTTGCACAAACAAAATGTTGCAGAATAAAAACTGTTGCTAACCACAGGTAGTAGGTACTATTATTCAATAACCTTTCCACTGTTTCAGTACATTCATTTTCATGATGCTGAGGTCTGATAAATTGTATTCCATTTCTTAAGAAGTAGAAAAACTTCCACAAAAATCAGTCACACAGGGACTGAATTTGTTCAGATACAGCTGAAAAAAAAAATCTTGCAAAAATAATTAAAACTGGTCTGCACACAGCTGCGTGTGAGTGATTCTGTTTAGAAAGAACAGGTTTGTCTCTAGGGCAAAATAGGTCTCACAGGTTTGCTGCTTCTCATTTAGATACTCTGTTCCACATCTGTAGCTCTTCTATATTCTGGTAAATGATTTATGTATATTCACTGATACTTTTCCTTAAGTAATTTAAAACATAGCCATAAAATCATACTTGCCAAAAGGATTGTTATGGTTTAACAAGGAAGACTGGAACACATTTTCTGAAAAACTGGTTAATGAAGAGTGAATGGGGATGTCTGCATCTAGATGCATCAGAAGGAGCAGGATAGGGCTCAGGGTGTGTTAAGAGGAACAGGGCTCTCTGAAAGGCCTCTGTTGATGGCTACCAGATCAGCCATTCACTATCCATCATCAGCATCCCAGCAGGAAGAGGCATATCTGTAACTTGCATGTAGTCCCCAGCCCAGAAGAAACCTTGGAGATGTGAGGACAATTTGACAGCTTATGTCTCCTTTCCACCATGTCATCACAGTGGAACCTGGAATTCACACCTGGATTAACCTCAAGGTACCTGGCTGCTGGACAGGCTCCTCAGACTCTGCACATCCTGGTGGTTCTGAGACTGGAGAGAGTGAGGGTAACAAGGAAAGCTCGTTCGCTTCAGATTTTATTTTAAATAAATTACCTCACGCTCCTAATAACATCTGGCAGGGGTATTTCCTACAGGGCTGGTGCATGGTGGCAATAGTATTTCCTGCAAACACTGTGGCATGTAATTGTGCTAAGGCATTATAAATCACAAACACAAGGAAGCTTCAAAAAACTTTTGGCTAGACAGAGCACTTGACATCAGTTTCTCAACTGTATGGGAGCAAATCCAGCTCTGCAGAAAGGCATGCAGACTTCTTCCAGTAAAGAGAGAAAAGTGTTCCTTCCTGATAAACCAAAAACTAAAAGACTGTGAAATATGCAATTCGGAAAAATGCACTGGGAAAATAGAAATACTGAAGTAAAAGAATTATAATAGTTGAAGTAGAGATAATTTTCTGGTCAACATTCATACACTTTCTACCAATATTCGGAACAATTTTGTAGTATAGTTTAAGAATTAAAAAAAAAGCCCAAAAAATTTACAGGTAAGAATGGCAGGAGGGAGAGGTTATGTGACAGACAAAATGATACCTGTTTGGGAATCAGTGTCAGAGAGAAATTGAGCTTATTCCTTTTGTTTCAAATCTTAACCCACACAGATTTTACCTGTTCCTAAACAGGAGAGATTCCTTAGAAGCATAAGAGTTTATTTCCCCAGGCTCCTCACTTATTTTCCCTGAAAACATTTATACTAAAGATGTGCCAAGTGTTATTTCTTTGGGAAGTCATGGCTACAGTGTTTGGAGTTTTCCAAATCTAGCTGGCCAAATAAATAATATATTATTGAGAAATGCTGTTTATGCTTAGTGCAAATGCTTCTGTGCAGTCTTTGAAGCATTTCTATTAAATTGATTAAGATATGCTAATGTCCGATTTGTCACACAAAGAGGATTTTTTTTCTGTACAAAGCAAAACCCTTTTATATAAAAAAAATTCAAGAATATATATTCATTCAATGTCTGAAATGAACTCAAAATGTTGTTCAGACTTTTTTGTTTTTCAGCTTGCATGAATAAGAAATATTTTGAAAAAAACTGTTAGGCTGCTAGTAGGGCTTGACCTTTTTTTATTGAGGTTCCAGCCACATTCCCAGTACAGCATTAAATATCAAGTAATCTTTCTAATGCTAACACATAACATCTTCATTTTTAAAAAAAAAAATATTAGGGACACGAAGCACTGTAATTTTTAAAACCACTTAGCATACATACTAGACACTAGAAAAGAAAAATCAGAATATACTCAGGATACAAGTTTCTTCCTGGCCATCTGGAAAGCCTAATCCATACAAATGCTTCTCTCTCACAGGGTAGCAAATAGGGAGAGGAAGAACAACTCCGATATGATAGAATAGATTTTAAGTTTCTTCCACCATTTTATTTCTCAGTGAATGTTTCCTTCAGTGTAATTCTGGCTATAATGTATTATAAAGGTATCTGACACAAGTTTGCTAAGAATCTTAGTTCCTAAAAAATATTAGTCCAGCACAGACCAACAAAATGGGAATGAGTCCTTGTGAAGAGAGAAGGAATATGTTTTAATCATCTATGAGCAACACTGTGGTGTTCTTGAGATTAACAAGTCTGGGGACAGATCTACCCCTATCTAATGAATACATATATGTTCTATCACCATGAAAGTTAATAAGTAAAGAAGATTTAAGGATCCTTAAGCATCCTACTCATTGAAGGTAGATGAGACAGTAAGATCAAAATCAAATTATTGTCATAGCCAGACAGGCAAATATTGGTTGGAGTTTTATTGTTGTTGTTTCTTTTTTTGTTTCTTTTTTTTTTTTTCTTTTTTCTTATTCAAATTATAAATTTCTACCAGGAATAGTTATTATAACTTTTACAGTAATTGAATTAACTTTCTGGAGCTTAATACAATTTATTTTTAAGTGTAAATTAAAGCAACTTAATAAACACATATAAAATAGCTGAGAATTTTTGAGAATATTTTAACTAGTCTTGTCACACATGTTTCTGTAACAAGAATAATCTTTTCAGATTTGGACATCTGAAAAAAGAGAGTATTTGAAAAGGCTTTTCTGGGAATGCTATTCTTAGCTAATAAACAGGGCAGCAAAATGAATAGACAGAAAAACTCATGCAGTCATTGAAAAGACCTGAAGATGGTTATTCTTCTCATCATTGACACCAAAAAGATATGTTTATAGCAGAGAATGCAAAATAAATATTTTTCATTATGTTTTTCATAGCTGAAAGAGAAGCTTATTCAATCAAGGGCATGAAATATACAATTGCAAAGAAAATCTGCCAATGTATATTTTCTTCAGATTACTGAAATTTCAGGATGTTTTTTAGTAATTATGGAGCCTCAGGTCTGCAATAACTCTGAAAGGATGTCTGCAATAATTAAATCTTTCATGCTGTGGGATTTCTCAAATCAGGACCAGAGATAGACATAGATGAATTTATATGTAAAATGCAGAATGGACAAAAGAGACCATAGTGATATAGACTGTGTCACAGATTTATGTTCTTACATCAGGGAATGGAGAAGAGATCAATTTTGTGTGATCTGGATGCTTCCAAAAATTTTTAGTTTTAATTTAATTATGCTAAAATGAAGTTCTCTCTATCAGGTAATTCATTATTTCCCTCTCATTTCCCAGCACAATTCCTTCTTAATCAATGAAAAATTACAATCTTCCAATAAAGGAGTTGAATGATTGTGGGAACCTATTCTTTCCATCATAGTTTGATATCTGAGAAAAGGGGATAAATATTTGGTTTTAATTGATTAACCAGCTATCTGTATACATCACTGGTTTGGCAAACACTTAATGAGTTTTCACAAAATTACACAAAAGATCATGTAACTTCAGAAATCTTCCTGATTCTTAAATGGGATAACAGTATCATAGAGTAATTCAGATGGAAAAAGACCTCCAAGGTTATCAAGTCCAACATGAAGCCCTCTTCACAAACATTACTACCCCATAATGATATATTTATGATATATTTATTATATGATATGATATAGATATCTAGATATAGATGATATAGATAGATATAGATGGATATGGATAGATATAGATATAGATATAGATATAGATATAGATGATATAGATATAGATATAGATATAGATATAGATAGATTAGATATAGATATAGATATAGATATATTTGTATTACTTTACTAGATTTGAGGGACATGAGGAAGTTTTTTTTTCATTATTTTGTTTTAAGATTTAAAATGCTTGGTATAAAGTACATCATTCTCTATGTTTTTCTTTCTTTTCTTTCTTTCTTTCTTTCTTTCTTTCTTTCTTTCTTTCTTTCTTTCTTTCTTTCTTTCTTTCTTTCTTTCTTTCTTTCTTTCTTTCTTTCTTTCTTTCTCTATCTATCTATCTATCTATCTATCTATCTATCTATCTATCTAATCTATCTATCTATCTTTTCCCTTTCATTAATGAACCAAAAAGAAAAAAGAAGAATGTTTTTAATGGTCTCAACTTTAGATAATTTTTTTCTGGAAACCTTATAACATTAGAAAAAGACTGACTTGACTGACATTTGAAATGAGGATAGTTAAATCCATCCCAATAAGTAGTGGGAAAAAAAAAAAAGTTTTTTTTTTCTTCAGCCCCCTTGTGCAAGTATCTGACATGCTTCACTTAAGCAAAATTGCATGAACTTGGATGTCTGCCTTTCCCAGTATGTCCAATGCAAATGAGGTGAGAAGAGGAGACGAAGGAATTCCCTGGTGTGATATATATTTTGTGGAGGTATTGATTTTTTTCTTAGCATTTAAAAACTTTTTCTTAGCTTAAATAGCTTCTTGGGTTAGGGAAGAGGGAAGGGGCCTGGATACACTGTACATTGACACACAGATCAGTTTGGATGAAGTTATGTACCATATAGACTATTATTTTATTATTTGCACTGTAGTAGAGCCCAGAGGTTCAGTCAAAGATCAGAGGCCCATTTTTGTAATGAATAAAAAGACAACCAAGATTGCTTCCAAAAGCAAGTAAAGACTTTTCCAGTTGTTATTGGCAAAAGTCAACTTCTGTGTTTCCAAAATAATAAAATTCAATGTTACTTCAGTACATATTACCTAGATCCAAGAGGTCAATAAGAATCAGGTTACTGGAAAAAAAACTTTTTTGGCTTACAACTAAGTAGTTTCATACCTTCTAAATTCCCATTGATGCTGCCTTTAACTTACTACCATTTTCTGTATTTGCTATTTGTATTTGTGACAGTAGGTAGGAAGATATAAAGAGTAATTTAAACTGGCATTTGGGGATGGTCTTTTCTATTACTTGAATTCTTACAGAAATTCAATATTATTAGACAGCACATCAGTAAAAATATTCCAAAATTAAATTAACATATTGCAGTTCATATCCATTTGTCACTGGAGTTTGTATGCAGTACCTTAATCCATTTAAAAATTACAGCAGTTTTTTCTAACTGAAACAGAGCTAGTTCTCAAAGCTGATTATAAAAGACTTTATAGTGCATTGCAAGAAACTGAATTAATTCATCCAAGAGTGATTATTCTTTGTGTTTACAACATGATAAGGTAAAACTTCTTGGATGTAAATAGAGGAAAACCTAGAATAACTGAGAAAAACCATCAAGGCATGCATCTAGTTATGATTTAGCTCCACTTACTTTGCCTCAGTCAAAATCTGCCTTGACTGACTTCTCTTCTCTGTCTGGACTGACCTCCCTATACTGAACTTGACACTGATAGCACCTAACTTGAGTTAGAGGTGGTTTTTCATACAGAATTTCAACTCCCAGTATTCTTAATTTGTAGGAATTTTCTGCTGCACACAATTGTTTTTCAGAGTTTATGTCTCCCCAGTGGAATGAAATAAAGACATTCACATTAGTCATACATATATCCCCCAAGATCACCTAATATTTATCTAAGACATTTCTCCATAAAATACATTAAGTCAACAGTATTCTGCTTCTGAGGTGCTGTCTTTTAAACTCGACCTTGTTGCTGATTTATGTATTGTACTTGTACTCTGAGGAGAGAAAATGCTTCAAATATTAATCTTAAAGAACAAACTCACTTTAAAACATATGCCAAGTAGTCTCCTATTTTTTGGAAGCTTACACCACTTTTCTACACTGTACATATGGCTTAATTGCTTGGTAATCCATGGCATGCTAATAGAGTATCAATCTGGTTACAAAACCCTTTGAACTATCATTGGTGGACATGTTGGAATGTCTCCACATTTTTTCTTAGAGAGTAAATTAATCTGCAATTATAAAATCAATGTAATGTTTTGCTAATCTTTTATTTATAATGCAGTCACCTCTGCTACTTGTGGGTTTATTAGCATTTCATAGGGATCACAGAAGACATATAACTTCAGCTATTAGAGGTCACTGCACCAACACTTGATTTCCAGAGGAAAAACAGAGCTGCTGAAAAGCTCCTGTGCTCATACATTCTTAAGTTAATGTAATATAGAATTGATAAATACATGAAAAATCAAGTCAAGGAAACAAATCAGAATATTCTGAAGCAGTTCTCTGGTGTTTTCCAATATTTATGTGAGCTCAGGCAGCAGCTAGGTATCTGTGAAAATGTTTATGAACTTTCAGATGTCTGCCAAGACTTATGCTGCCATTAATGTATGCTAACATCTTTTTTTTGTGCATTATTTTAAGTTACTGGTGATGCAATTCAGGCAGACAGAACTACTCAGGTGACTTAGAAAACCTGCTGTACCACAGAGCCCATGAACAGCAAGTGGAGAACTAATGTAAGCATTTTTTAAGCATTTATTAGGCAATTTGCATCCACTTTGCATCCTGAAAACCATAACCTCATACCTTTCAGTGAATAACAGGATGTAAGGAACTGAGCTTGTGTTTTGAGTATCTTGCTTGTATATGTAACAAAAAATTCTGCACATAATACTTTCAGCAACTGATTCAAAGAGAATTCTCCTAATAAATTTCTATGTATTTTCAACATAGTAGTCACACTGGACGCTATTGGATATGGGATCTCTGTGGAACAAGTTAATCTTGGCATTTTTATGTTTGATATGAAACTGATGCAAGGAAATTAATCCATTTCATTCTCAGTAGAAAATCACACCAAATTTATGAAGCTCACATATAAGTCTTTGAAATAAACACAACAAAATAAAATGTCTATTTTTACTGTAATTTGTGTCTAACAGCTTTTCTGCTTGTTGTGATTGAGCTCTTTTCCCAGGGGACTTTACTCACTAGTTCCCTGAGCAGCCTGAAGTCTTCTCCCACCACGTACAGGGTTGGAGTTTCAATGGCACTTTTCCTCCTGTCAATAGAGACTTAAAACTCGATCTCATTGTGGTTGCTGTAGCCAAGACAGACACCAATCTCTGCTTTGCTCAGGAGATCCACTCTTCTGACAGAGTGGATCAAGGAGGGCATCTTTCCAAGTCACTTCCCTTTCTACCTGTAATGTGACATTGTCATCCATGTGTTTTAGGAATCTTCTGGATCCACAGCTGTGAGGTGTTCAAAGCTAATTCCTGGCAAGTTGAAGTCCCCCATAAAGACAAGGGTGGTTGATTTGGGAGTGTCCTTTAGCTCCTCAAAGAATAATTCACTGGCACCACCATCCTACCTAGGCAGTCTAATATAGACTCCCACAATTGACACTTGCATTATTTGTTTGCCCCTTAATCCTTACTCAGACGAATGTCATGTCATTTCCAGCTGTGTGAAATATTATATATATATGATACTATATTATATGATACGATATATATTATATTATATTATATTATATTATATTATATTATATTATATTATATTATATTATATTATATTATATTATATTATATTATATTATATTATATTATATTATATTATATTATATTATATTTATTATATTTATTATATTATATTATATTATATTATATTATATTATATTCCAGACCCTCCATTACATATAATGCCAGAGAATGTCATGATGCAAGAGGTAGGATCTACTACTTTAGCTGGCCCAGAGGGACCTTTTCCCACTCCATCAGTTGATTTTCCAGGAATGATCCAGTGCCTCATGCCTCTTGTAAAAGATGGCAGTTCTCTTTGAACTTGGATCTTGAAGAGGAGGAGACTTTCTCACAGTATGTACAGTGACCAGCCTCCAGACCTCATGTTCAACAGACCTTTCACTGACCTCTGGACAGTGCTCTGAGGCTCCCTGCATCCCCACTTCTATGGAGGTTTGAGGCTCCTGAGACCTCAGCATCATCAGTCTCTGACTGTGTGAATCGTGTTCTCTTCCTCACATGGTTCCTTCACCTGTTGGCACAGCTCATTGGCAACAGTACACTCTGCAAAAGGAATGACTGTTGGCCCATTCTGGTAGAGGATCCTGTGATTCTGTGAAACATGAAGAATCTACATGTTACTCATGAAGATGATGAAGGAATGCTGCTGTTTAAGTTGGTCCAGGCACAGACGGTGTTCACCTTAGACTTATTGTTTATAAGAAATAGACACAAACAGGGCATTGCAGAGGGACTCTAGGTCTAAATCTGTGGCTGAAGCTGTAGAGGGTATCTCCTCTGCCACAAAAATACAGCTGGATACCAGAGCTAGTGGAGGTTCTAGTTCAATACTCTTTTGTATTGACAAACTTCCCTGCTCTCGAATCCTGCATTGTAACTTTAGATGATAACTTATTGATTTCAAGATTTTCCAAGAGCAAAGAACCATTACTAATTTCAGCAGACCCAAAGATTCTAAAGCATATAGAATAGGAGCTATGAATTTGTCTGCAGTATGCACCATTTGCTAAATCTTATTAAATTAGAATCAAAAAGAAAGGGGGGGGGGGGGAAAGCTGTGGGGAGGAATTGATTTTAAACTGTACTGTCAGCATGGCTTGTTTATAGGCCATTAGCAAGAAATTGCAACATGAACATAGCTGATTTGGTTAACAATTACCCTCACAAACATATCAACTTTCTGTCCTCATAACATGAAACTCAGCTCATTAAATGGACTCTCAATTAACAATTATTCATACTGTCAGTTGATGGTGTAAAACTGTGGCAAGAGAGATTGAATAATTAGCTCATTTTAAAGGAAAAATAGAGAATGAATTCTTTGTCTAATTTATAGCAAAGCAAGAGACAGAAAAGAAGCTGGGCCAAAGAAACTGAACCAAGTGAATTCCTGAGATAAAGCAGCTCCTCATACAGGACCAGAGCATCAAAAGGCACAGGAAAACTTTCCAGACAGGAAGAAGAAAGAGGCTCATTTACACGTGCAGACCTTGAAGTTCTACAGGTAGATTTAGTTCTTAAATCTGTTAGCAACTTAGTTCATTAGATCCAGTGGGATTTTGCAACTGAATAGAGCTTCTTGGATCAGATCCTAGTTGTGGGTTTTTTTCTGTCTTTTCCATGCTCTCAAAGGGGTTTCCCCTTGATATTTTTGGTATCTATGTTACTGTTTACTTGTTTGATCTGTCAGGTTTGAAATCCTTGGTCATAAATGTTGTTTATTTTTATCCACCAAATCTTGACTTTATAAAAACTTTGTTCTTCCTTTCTTTTGGCAGCAGTAATAAGTTGTCAAAGTTTCACCTCAGCCACCTATTATCCACTCAAATCTTACCTCATTTTATAAGGAGAGAAGATATTAATCATTCAGTAAATATCAGGCATATGTAGTGTGTATAATGCTTCAAGTGAATATTATTTGAACTCTGCTTTTGATATTCTGACTAACAAAATCCCTTTCAGGGTGAGTGAATCTATGCCCTGAAGTTCCTAAAATTGATTGTTACTCAAAAAAACAAGTTCATAGATATTTTCCATTGCTTTCCCTGATGAAACTTAAAATGAAAGCAAGAATGCCAAGTCTCTGAATTTTTGATGGAAAAAAGTCCAATTATTTTATGTTGTTAAAATAAATTTTGAAGTACCGTCTTAACGATGGGACTGAGAAGTTTAAGAAATTTCCAGCCTTCAATAACAGAAAAAATGGAGAATTTCAACTTACTTTTTCCTCTTTAAAAATTCAGAGAAAAAAAAAAAAAAAAGAAGAAGAGAGAGAAAAATAAAAGAACATATTTTGTGGAAAAGATATTTTATAGCATTTATATTGAATTAGTGAAATCACATTTTACAAAACACAATTGGACGAATTTTCTACTTCTGAAAAAAGAATTAACAATGAATAGCATTGCTATACAGAAAATTATTCTGGGGATAGCTTTAAGCTGTGACTCAAAGAACTGCTGCATCATCTTGCAAGATTTTAACTTACAAATAATGAAACTATCTATCTTCCATTAAGTTTTCCTGAAAGAGAAAATTGTTTTGGTAACAAACAAGTGTTCAATTTGCTCCGTATATAAAATCTAAATAGAAGAGTCAATTTTATGGTAGAACAAAATAAGGGCATGTATGATGCTTATTAAAGAGTTTAATGATTTCTTTTATGCAGTTGAATTTTGCTTCTGTCCTTAATGCTTTTTTTCAATTCCTTCCTTGCTACATGTTTATGTATTTCTCCATTTAGATTAGCAGAAAAGTGTTGATATTTCCAGAATAGCAGAGAGAATTGGCTAAATTATGTCAGCCACCATTTTTATTTTTTTTTTCAGTTCTTCTTGAGTGCACTCTCCTGAGACAGGCATCTGAAAATGTCCCTGATGACCTAGTGGATGGCATCTGGCTAGATGACTTTAAAGGTGCCTTCCAATCCCAGATATTCTGTGATTCTGGGATCTTACATGCACACTACTCAAAGACAAATTCTGAGCTTGCCTGTAGTTGTATGATAATCAAATTCATTAATTATCTTGTTTCTGACATAATTTAGCACTTAAAAATTATTTTCTTCTAGGAGCTTTCAACAACATTTGTTCTCAGGGACTGTTACACTTCTCAAGCATAAGAAATAAACATGTTGGTAGTTTCTATTTAAAGGATTCAGTGACAGAGGGCAGACAGCTCTTTCCTACAGTAATGCTCAATTAGAAAACCTGAGCAGAGATGCCTGCTTTCTTAAACACAGCAAAAATTAAATAAGAAATGTCAGCCTCAGCTTTAGAGTTCTGAGCCTATCATTAACCACTACTTGATCCCAATATCTGTTTTATGATAGCAGCAGGCTAAGGATTTCTTCTCTGAGTATTCCTGAAATTCTGATTATTTTCACACAATTTTTTTTCTCACACAGGTCTGTAGGCAGATTAATAAGTAATCTCTGTCCCTGATTTTGCTTGCTATGGGAACTTTTAAAATGCCCTTGAAATATTTTTGTACATTTTCATTGTACAATTTTACTTCTCTAGACTACTATTTTGTAGTTGCTACTAGTTTATCTAGTTGCTACTATTAGCAACTCTTGATATTTAAACTAGTTTTTCCTTAAAGATTTCAACAATTTTTATACTTATCTTGACAGAAAAGCAAGTATTGTATCCACCAGCTTCATTGTATATAAGCTAAATCATGATGACTGCAAAACCAACCCCAAAGTTATTTTCTTTTATTCATTTAAAATTATACAGCTTTCAGAGAGAGCATTCAGAGTGTCGTAGAGTGTTTGTGCCTGGCTACTTTGCTGAGCTTGACCTACCGTCCTGAGCCCAGGGCTTGACCTAGGGCCTCTCCTGCCACTGTAGACCTGCCTGGCCAGCTGTGGTGTCTGACCATGGTCATCTTCACCAGACCTGGTCAGCTTTTTGCATATGGGTGCTATGGGACTGGTCCTTTGTCAGTGTGGACACCATCCTGCCTGCCTTGCTGTTAATCTTTGGCTCTTGTCTTGCTTTTCTTTGAAGAGCAGACACTCTTTGTCTTGGAAACACGAGTTAAGGAACACATACACACATACATGTATATTTTGCATTTGTATAGACTTCTAAATTCTTAGATTCTAAATTCTAAACTGCACTGAAACATTTCTTAATTGTACTTAATGGGTCCCCAGAAGTACTTACAAGAAATGTAGGGAGAGCTGCCCCGGGGTGAGGTAGCACCTCAGCTGTGCTTGCTCTTTGATGCAAATTACTATAACGAGTAACTTGGCTCTTGGGCAGTAACTCAGATACTCAAGCATAGTTTAGCAGAGGCCAAATCAAAGATGACAGTTTTAGGCTTAGTCTTGCCTTTAGGCCCGCATATTTTTACATGAACTTGGCCTAAGAAATTCAGCTACAAGCAATTCAGTGTCATCCTGCACCTACTTTCAGGAGTCAGCATTACCTCTGTCATGCATAATTATTAATGTGCAAATAAAATGTTTTAAATTGTATACTGAATTTGAATAGTCTTCAAAAATAATATGGGAAGTCCCATCAAATAAATGAAAAAATAAATAGCACTAAAAGGAAGTCTTTTACACAAACTGCAGGTTATGATAAATAAGGAGAAAAGCAGCTTACATGTCACCAGCATGCTGAGGAACAATTCTAAGTAAATCCTAATGTAAGTGGCAACATAATGAGTGTTTATGAAGTACACATTTATCTAAGTTTCCACTCGCCAAGTTTCTAAACAGTTGAGTGAAATTTATCGTATTATTGAAAAAAATACCTTTACCAAACAAAATTTACCATTCTGGCAAATACAGGCATTTTTTAGAATACCTCAGTATGATACTTCTGTGATAGATTCAGATCTACACTGAAGTCCCAAATTTGCCTTCTTCACAAATTTGCAATGCAGTTCTTACTCATATAAGAATTTTGCCAGATTTTGGGAGACAGAAGTCAGAATAATTACACCTCTTCTATTCCTTAATACAGGCATATATATTCAAAGAAAAAGCTATTTACAGTGTGTACAGGGGAAATAGTGCCACCTGGATCTTTTTCTGTTGCCATGGTGTCACAGGCCAACAGTCAGCAGCTGAGGCTCAGAGATGGCACTTGGACATTGCTTTACATGTACATACAAATTTTATTTCCCCTTATAATTGACTCTCTAGGAATCTCACATCTACATATGAATCTCACCTGGCTTTAGTACTAGATAATAGAGAAGTCACATGGCTGCTTTCATACCACCTGCTTATGGTAAAGCTGACAATTCTCTCATTTATTTTTCCTTAGAAGTGAAGACACTTGACCTGTCTTTCAAAGACAAAAATGCATCTGTAATCTATTGACAGGTCATGGACCTGCCTCATCTCTCTGTGTGATAACACCCAAAAAAAGGTGTAGTAGTAACTTTTGTCTTGGTGTGGCTAACATTTGACCAATAATTTGTCTCCATCTTCTACACTAATATAGGTCATCTTTCTCATGTCAGCATGCAAAGCTTCCAGATGACTGAAAAACTGTTCCTATGGTGCTTAACAGATGTTATATGAAGAAATAAAAAATTTGGCAAGGCTGCTAGGAAATCTATCTGCAAAAAAGTGAAAAAGACTAATGTGAATGTTGACTGAAGTAGATCATTGTTTTGGGATGTCTGGGGTGTTATATATGAATCAGGAAAATGCAAATAAGCACTAAGTATTTCACTGTCACTGTGGAGTCTAACAAAACTCACTGAACTCTGCACAACTGTTAAGGAAAGCTTTTCAAAATGTCTGACACTGAGAGAAAATTGGATTCCCAATTAGCTCAACATGTTTTCTAATAAATAAGGTATCTGAATATTCCCAGTGGAGAAGTGCAATTCCAATCCTCTCTCTATGGGTCATCTCTTCATGAAGTCAATTTTCACCTAATGAAAGGATGTATTGTTCATAATTTACTATGTCTGACATCAGAATTGAAATAATTTAAATTGAGGGATTGGCAGAGAAGTTTTAAAACCCAGAAACAATACAAAATGCAATAAACAATGAATAATAAAAAAAATTATCTCAGTGGCCTTTGAAAACAGGTTATTATTTTCAGAAAACTGCATCAATAAAAATGAGAAATTGTGACCACTGCAAGTACTGAAAAAATTTGCACATATGCCTTAAATAAAAATAATGCAATTATTTAATAACTCGAATTAAACATTAATGGAAAGATGGCAGTATCATAAGAAAGGAATTCACAAAGTTTAACTCTCCAAAACCAGTGAATTACTGCTTTATTTTCCTTCATGGTAAAGCTGTTTATTATCTTGCCTTAGTCAAAATCACTATCTTTATGATGCAAATTCAAACAATAAGAATCCTACTAACAACTTTTGATAGTTTGTATAGTGCAAATTATAGAGCTGCAGAGAACCAAAATGTATCCTATAAATGTTGAAATTATCCAGACTAGACTTTATGAGCTAACATTTCAAAGATATTGCACTGATGATTGTCTCAATAGCTTAGAAAGAGCTGCTGGAAGCCTAAGATATTCCTAGGATATGTTAACTATTAGTATGAAAAGTGACTTTAAGATTCAAATAATTGTGTTTAAAAGTAAACTTTCATAAGTGATGTATGTAGCTTTCCTTCACTTGGTCCTCTTCACAGAACAGTTTGAAAGTGTCTTTATCTGGTTGCTACATATATTTTCCTAAGTGTTCAGCTAAATTTATTTAGTTCTATTTTGTTAAGTAGTTCTCATGTGCACCAATCCCTGTTCAACTTCAGGCCTATATTCTCAGGTCTATATTCTCATCTTTTCAGTTCCTAAAAGGGTATGTGTTAAAAGCAGTCACAAGATACAGTTATCATTTATATTACCAAATCTATCACAAATACAAGTGACAATAATTTTAATCTTTAGTGAAATTTTTAAAGCAATGTTTTGCTAAGGGTTTTTTTTAAATATATTCTTGCTACAGACACCTGATGAATGAATTAGAGCATAAATAAGAAAACCTACTTGTTACCCAACTTGTAAACAAGAAAACCTACTGCCCTATGTAGACAGCTCTGGAAGATCTTTCATCAGGAGTGTTGAGGCATGGTGTCCTAGACTATTGCACCTCGTCAACACCAAAGCTGGGATTCTGAGGTCCTGTGTTGTCTCCAAACATCCTGGCAGTTGCTGCATTGTGACAGTTGCAGGAGCATGGAGAGACAAAATCTCTCATGATAATTGTGGTGATGACATCCTATTGCTTCTGCCACTTTCTGTTTGCCTGAGCTATATGTGATGTGCACAGTTCCAGGCTTTCAGCTCACACATCCTTTCAGCCCTGCACATCGAGCTCACGATGTGAGCTTGCTGCTACAGGCAGAGCTTGTGACAGTGGGAGAAATGAGGGGAGGAAAAAGGTGTCAGAATACTCTACCTAAGAAAATTGTCACAACACAGTGGATCAGTGTCAGTGAAGTCACCACATTCATCACCTTTGGAGAGGCTGGACAGTCAGATATGCACCCAGCAGCACAGAATGCCATTTACAGCAGGCAAACAGTATTGTAACACTGGAGAATAATTGAATCAGAGCTGCAGATACCCACATTTCCTCCAGTGAAAATCCACCAGACTTCCAATGATACTGCAGATAGTAGGGCCAGCAATCACCAGGGCAAATTCAGAAGACAAACATCAGTTCTGCTCTCTGTGTGTATGATGCTTACCTCCTTTGCGACTGTCAACCTGTTGGTTATATGAACATATTTTTCCCACTTCTGTATTAATTGCTCATAATTTATTTCTGTCATAACTGTTCCTACTTTCAGCCAACTGTTTCATTCAGGTCCTGCTGTTACACTGTGTGTAGCTTTACTTAGAAAACTCATGGGAAGTTCAACCTCACCAAAACTAAGGAAATCTGTACGTCTACCATTTAAGGAGATTTTTTTTTTTCAGGCAAACTTCGAGGGCCTGTGGGACATATTATGCTTTACAGACCCAACCACCATTTAGTGTGGATACAGATAAGTCAGAATACAACGACTTACGGCATACTTGGACTAGGAAAGGTCTTGGAAACAACCTACACAAATACTGACCTGGCCTGTCACAGCCACAGAAAAAGAGAAGCCACCTCCTTAGTTGCAATGAACTTTAATCAGCCTAAAACTCAGAAGCATAAGGTAAAATCCCTTCTAGAAAAGAACAGGGTACAGGGAACATCTGTTAATTAACTGCCCCACAGATTTCATTAACGAGATTAGTGAACTCATTGTATTTCCAGGTGCTATCAGATGGTTATTCTACAGAAGGCAGAATTTTAAAGAAAATGCTATAGCTCTGCAAGAGGGAGCAGGAGAGGCCCAAAGAAAAGCATGCTGCAAGAGCAACAGTACTTTTTATCAACTTTACTGGCATCTTGTGAATTTTTTTAATTTGTTAGGATTTGTTTTTGCTTTGTTTATTCTCTTTTCTTAATTAACTATGTGTTGTGGTTTTAAACCAATAACTAAGAAAATTACTTATTTCTTGCTGTGAGATATGGATTAGAACAAGAGCAAAACAGGCATAAAACTTAAAAGGAATAAAGAAAGTTTATTGACAAACTACAATAATAAGAACACCAGAATAAACGTCCAGAAAAACCTTTCCATCCCCTATCTACCCACTATTCCCTTGTTCACATGACAACAGAGACAAAAACTTTGGAACTTTGGTGGTTAAAACAGTCCCAATTCTTGCTACAGTCTTTTCACCAGTCTTTGTAGAGAAACAGAAGTTTCTTCCTGTTAATTTATGGAGTTTCTCACAAGAAAATTATTTTTGTTATAGTTTTCCATTGCCCTAATGTTAGCTGCCCGGAGCTGCTATTATTAGAGTTCACTCCTCCCATTTTCACATCACTCTGAGGTGTGTATGGGCCATGAGTCTAGGGATGGCATTTTAAGGATGAGTTATTCAACGTCAAAAAGTCTTCTTCATCTGTTTCTGTGAGCTTCACCAGAAAACAGTTTTCTCATTGCCTCTCAAGGCTTCAAATCTCCCAGCACTTCACTATACCATAATTACTCTACTTTTTACTCAAATTTACACTTTGAACACTTTATTCCTCTCTAGATACTGTATCATGAATTAAAGGAGTTCTTTTCAGGACTTCATTGTCCATCTCCATAGTTTTAACAGAAAGATATTTCAGCTTAATTAAAGCATCTTCTTAATTCTTTACCTTTTCTGAAGCTTATTTTCTTTCCTGTCACTGGTAGTTTATAAAGTCTCTTTTCATGTTGATCACTCTCTTTTTTTCTCACTGGATAAAAAGATTAACCCACAAGTCTCATCTGGGTAATGAAAGAGTTAAAATCTTGCCCAGGCTTTTGTAGGTAGTTCTGTGGCCTTGGCTGGTGCAGGAACTGGAGCCGTCTGCGATGGAAAGTTCCTCATGGCTGCTCTGGAGCGTGTGGTCGCCGCCCCAGCTTGCTGCAGGTCCAGAGCCTCTCTCCTTCTTCACTGGGCAGTTTCTAGTGAATGTAGTTACAGCAAAACCTGCAGCCGAGCCAGAGATCGGCTCAGCCCGGCCCGGGGAAAACTTTCCCCAGGCCCCCCCCATCTCCCGGCCGGGAGACGGGGCAGGCCCGGCCCCATCCCCGCCCGGCCCCATGGCCTGGGCAGGGACGGGAGGCCTGGAGCTCCGCCACCCTTCACAGCCAGGAAACAAAGAGCACCCAAGTGCCCTGATTTTACATCTTAAGGTAGGGTTCACAAGTTGATCTCCCTTTTCAATGATTAAAATTGCTGTCAATTCCCAGTAATGACCAATAACTAACTGGTCAGGAGAAGAGACTCCTTTCAGCCCCCAGCAACTTCAACTTCCTTAGCTCTCACAACCACCTTAAATGTAAAGTCACTTCATGACACTACGTTAGCTTGATGAATGCAAGAGGCAAATTCCACACTTTTTTTTACAAATAGTCACTTTCCACACAACTCAAAAAATAATTTAAATCCAGAATTAAATTAACAAAATCGTAATTGGAGGATTCTGCAGTAGTCTGCAATAATCAGAAATGCCTGCTCATTTAGGCTAGTGAACTGAGGTCAAGGAAATAGGAACAAATTTACTCATGATACAGGGCACTTAGAGCTACATACAGAAAAAAGCATTTTCCATTATATACATTAGAGCTGTTTTTCTATTACTCATGGAGAAGCAGACATAAAGATATATTTTATTCAGCATAGACTCATATGTAAAATCCAGTGTTTAAAAAAAGAAACAATACTGACAGGCAAGACTTCTACATTATGGGAATTGCAAAACAAAAATAAAGGCTATTTCCAACCATGACTGCAGTTTTCCTAGACGAGTCAGTATTGTGATATTTGTTCAAGACATCTGTAATACAGTAGATTTCCAGAAGCTGTACATAATCTGCAGGTAGCATTCACACAGTTTCCAGCTAATTACACCACCTTTCCCTCCCACACTCTGTGCTGTAAGTTCAAAGCAATTAATGTAGTTGAGTGGAAAGGAATGATTTAGAAAAGATTTGTTTCATTCTCTATATAGAACTGAAAAAAATTAATCTCCAGACAAAAGATTGACAATGATTATGCCAAAATATCAGGTGGCCAAAAAATTATAGGACTGGTTTAGACAAAAGATGCTCTATCACAGGTGAAAATATATTGTCAAGTTAGTATGTATTGTAATTAGTATAATGGGCTAGGAAAAAGGAGAAAATGTACAACTTATGAGCAAAGAAACATCCAGGCTCAAAATATTTAATAACCAGTCAATAAAAATCTCTGAGGACCACTTTGAAACTTTTGTTAAGATTCTCATTAATCTTGAACATTAATCTCTTAAACATGAGTCATTCTAAAGCAATAAAAATAATGGAAAAAACAAACAAAAACACCAAAAAAACCCCAAAAATGAAAAAAAAACACACCAAAAAAACATTTATCCAAGTCAAAAGCTTCTGCTATCTGAAATAGATAGCCAAGGTCAAGAACTTTTCTTTATCCAGGAAGAGATCCCACATCCAAAATGCTAATAGTAAATCTACCACAGATAAAACCCAACTGTCAGAAAAAGTGCAGTGAAGGGTATAATATACTCCATCAATGAATTGTAGAGCTTCTGTAATTCATCAAATCATTTTACAAGTTCCCAGAAAGAATCTTGTAATCAGAACAGAAAAGAAAGTTAAGTTCAGTCCCACAAGCCTCAAAGGTCTCCTTTCATGAGCAGGAGGGTACTGTCCTCTGGCAGCCAAGAAACAATTCCCTGTCACACACACACTACTATTAAATAAAAAATGAAAGAAATCCCATGAATTTTTACACATTAAGAGAGAGATAATCAATTTAAAGTTTGTCTTTAGTGAGCACAGACACAGCATTCTGTTTTTCTTCTGTGACAATATTATCTAGTCCACTGCAGTTTTGTGTAACATGTCTAAAACTTATATGATAACCTCTTCCCCACTGTATCTCATCTAAAGCCCATCAATCTGCAGAGGCCACATGCAGATGACAGATGGCAAGGTAAGGTGACATGTCTGTATTTTAGGTAACTATAATATAAAAAGCATTCACACCAGCTGTTCTCCACAGTTGGCTGGCGCCAGAGTTACCTAAATTTGATCTGCAAAACCTAGTTGATGGACATTTCTCTTCAGTTGTTCTGGCCAGAGAATTTTTTCACTCCACTTATCCTTATATCTAAACTCCATCAAGGAGTAAACCTAGGGATGCCTAGAATTCATCTATTCTTTTTCTGTGGCGCATCATCTGATAAGAGTGCTAGCATATGTGTGCTATACATATATATATATGCACACAGGCATTTTATGTGTATTGAAGAATAAAATTAGACAATATGATATAATTTTATTTCATTTGCAAGAACGATAAATAAACAGTGTATTATTCATTGCTGCAGTAGAGTTTATATGAATTTGAAAACACAGTGGCTTCTAAAGGTTCTGTTTATTGTGAAGAAGGGTTAAGTAAGGGGGAATACTCTGTGTGGACCCTTTGGTGAAACTGAACTTAAAAACTGACTGAAATCCTGTATTTGACAGAAGACCAGAACACAGCAGTTCAGCATACTTTTCAAAACTAAGTAATACACCAGACAGTCACAACTAAAGGGGAATTAAGGTGTTCAGCAAACATCATTACTCTTTCTGTTTTTTGTGTAACTAAAATAAACAAATGCTAGTTATGTAGACTATATTTTTGTCCTGGATCTGTAACATACAAAACTGTTGGGGGTTCTCAAAGCATGCCATTATTGTGTGTAAGCTGTGAACCTGGACTTTCTTGGCATCAAAAGGATGCTTTGGGAAGTGATGATGCCCCTTAGCTCTGCTCTGCCTGGTTGGAACAGGGAGTAGCACATCTCACTCCTTCCAAACAAAGTATTCTGCAAGTGGCAATACATATGTTGTACCACCAAAGGACAACTGAGATTTCCTTAAATCTTACTTGTGCTCTAGGAAAGTTCTACAGTATTCCCTCTTAATAAAACCATTACTTGCTGCTTTTCTTCTTATTCACTTTCCACAATTGGTAAAGGAGTGATACAGGATGTAAACTGAAAATTTACGGATTTTCACATTCTGAACAGAAACTGAAAATTCCATTAAGAGTTCCATGACCTTGAGTAATTTTTGGTTACCTTTATCTACTTTTAATCCAGAAGATTCTTGGCTACAATCAGGTTTCCAAGACACTGAGTAAGAGAATGTGTAAACACATTAAAAATTATTGAGAAGGGATATTTCTAATATGAAATATCTGAAGCTAAAGAAAACTTTGAAAACTGCATCTTAAAAATTGAATGCAGATTATTGGAGAGAGCATAACACACAATCAACATTCTGAACCTGCTTATATTTTCACTCACAGTCACAAAAAATTCAAATACATTGCTGCTTTCCTGTTGAAAAAATAACTTCATGTGAAAAGAAATAAGAAAAAAGAACTTCAGGTTCTTTTAACAGAAAGAAACTATACTTCTTCCTCAGTTTTCACAGGCAGAATTAATTATTTGGGTTTGTATTTTGGATGTACAAGTCTTCCTTATGTTTGATCAACAAAGAATGATATTTAACTTTAAAACCTGGAGTTTATTTTAACAATACTTGCCCAACTTCAGCATTTTTAAAATACTCTGTTCTTACTCCAAAGTCTTGAATTTCAATCTTTCTTGAATGAAATTATCTCACCAGCTGATGATTTTATTTCTGGTATCCATATTGATAAAATATATGAGAAAATGAATTTCCAGTTAATAGAAATGAAAAATTCAACTCATAAATACAACAATATTCTAACTGTATTCTTGAGAACCTTTTAACACATAACAAGAAATAAAAGTATATAATTGCAATTGATATTCTCAGGATTACAATAGGTCAGGTGGAAATCTTGACAGATTTCTGCAGAACACATAAAAATGTAAATGAATCTAATTTTCCTTTCTCGGTTGATTTAACAAATGTAAGGCTTTTCTTTTCCTGAAACAAACATTGATATGCATCTTTAGTATTTTGAACATGACTGCAAGTCTGGACATGTTTTATGAGTCAGAAATAGGGGAGAGGTAAAAAGCTAAAACAACATATGCAAGTACTCTTGTTCTTCTCTGTTTTCTCTGAAAGTATAAAGTAAATAAATACATAGTTTAAAATTTTTATAAGAGTTATCATACTATAAAATAATGCAGTGATAGCTCTTGTCACTGATTATGACTTACTGCACTTTCTATAGAGATCACCAGAATTTACTTTATTTGGCTTGGTGAAAAACAAGTGCATAGTCACAAACTGATAGTCCTGTAAGTCCCACGTGTTAGGTGCCACAGGAAGTATTCTTTAGGAGTATTTTTGTCAATAGCTCTAGTTGTTTTTGAGAATTCAAATAGGTTCCTATGCAACCAATTAAACTGAGAAGGAACAGCTCTGTTGTCCTTCCACCTTATCTAGTATTCTGCTCAAAATTAACGTATTTCATTTTTTTGCACATTAGGAGAGAGAAAAAAAAGTAAAATTAACTATTGCTTAGATAAATTCCATTTTTTCTTCCCTTTGGTCTGCAGCTGGGCAGTTCTTAAGCTCCCTGATACTCTGATTCTGCTCCAGTTAGATGTTCTCTTTTGACTCTGGAAGACACATGCTTGGTTGAAAATTATTCATACATTGTGGAGTTTCCATTCAGACTATATATTTTATAGCACTGTATTTTTATATATATACACTGCAGCACTACCAAATAGCAACCTGACACTACGTTTTTCAAGTGGTATTGCAACATACACAGAGGCCATAAAATTGTCTCCTTCCATGAGAAAACTATCACTCTGTGATTCATTGCAAAATCAGAAGGGAAGGATTAACATGTGGGAATACAGGAAGGGTGCAACCCACAGCCTTTCCAGATCCCATATTAAAATTCACTTCTGAGGGATGTTATACGTCAGAGAATTTTATATATTATATATATATATAAAATATACATATATATAAAATGACACTTCAAAGCAGAAATCAAATGTTAACCCATAAAATAGGTCTGAAAATATTTGTGCTTATGGATCTCCATTTTATAAAGGAAAGGGATGTACAGAGAACTTTGGTACATCATGTTATCTTCCTTGCTCAGCACCAGATTCTTAAAGAAGCAGTAAGTTGCATTCATTTTCTCCATTTCAGACATCTGAAAATTGTACAGCTGAGGTGAATACCTCTTTTAATCTTCAGTGGAGAGAGAAGCTTTTAAGATTAATTGCTTCCCTTCCTTTAAATGTCTGTGTCTCATTACTAATAATAGAGGATTCACAAAAGGAATTATTTAGATTTATACTTTCAGACAATTAAGTTACTGCCAATGTATCCCACAGACTGACAATTTAGTGCTCTGCTTTGCCAAGTTGACAATCAGCTGATCAGCAGCACTTATCAACACTAGGCTTAAAATTTCTTTCTTCTTAAATACTAGTTTTACTACCCAGCAAAGATAACCATACTTTTATTCCCATCTGAATTGCCCTTAAATGAGTAGCACTATCCCAGAGGGAATGTAAACCTTAAAAGATGTGTTATTACTGCAAAATATCAAACTCACAATATGCAAATGTACAGCAAGCACCTTGTAATTCCTAATCTATTTCTTGACAAGAATAGCTACAGACTAAAGTTATACAGGCATATTGAACAGAAGATAGCTGATCTGAAATAATTTCTCAGCAAATCAAATCAATACAAATTTGCCTTGTAAATAAAAGTAATAGTGTGATGTTACTTCCAATGAAAACAGAAGAGAAAGAGGAAGCAGAGGAAGAGGGAAAAGAAGAATAAGGACTTATGGGAAAGCTGAACTGTTCC
Source organism: Cyanistes caeruleus (assembly GCF_971803275.1). NCBI lineage: Eukaryota > Metazoa > Chordata > Aves > Passeriformes > Paridae > Cyanistes > Cyanistes caeruleus. The sequence continues at coordinate 41,644,686 of NC_141704.1, read as the reverse complement.
TGCTACTTAAAATTCACATTTCTGTTTGCCTTAACTGGTAACTTGAAATAAGTGTTGAAAAGCATTTCAATAGTATGCTATTGAATAAAGTGACTTCTTGTTAAATAAAGGGAACACAGAGATTATGCCTACAGTTCTAGTTGGCGAGATTACTGGTGTTTTCTGAGTAATTATTACAAAGACCCTTAGAACTGTTTATTCTGGAGGGGAAAAAACTATGACTATGCATTCACTAAAGCTAATCAGTTCATTAGGATCATTGAAAACCTCAGAGGAAAGAAAGAAATCAATTCTTTACTTGGATTCCATGTCATACTAGAATTCTCAGAATAATTTGGAACTATTAACACTTTAATTTCTATTAAAATAAATTGTCCAAATGAAGCTTTAACACAATCAGCAGGATGAAGCACTAATAAACTCAGGAAAATTATTTGAATAACATGGATTATTAAATTCTGAGTCATTTCATCTGACAGCTGGATCCAATTTTATCCCAGAAGCATCCTTCCAGGTCTGTGAAACTTTAATTTGATCTGTGATCTTGGTTTTTTTCATGTTTGCTTAGCGCATTTGCATGACCACAACTTCCTTCCCCTCTTTTCCTGACTATAAAATGGTGAGACCACTTTCATTTCATTCTTCAACTTCACATAAAAAAGACCATTAATTTTGAAAAGTTACATCCTGATTAGGATATAAATTAAAGACTGCAAAGACTGTAAAGTCCATTTGCATGTCATTCTAGTGCAGATTAAGTCAGCAATTCTTGAGACTGCAGAAAATGTTGATTTCGTAACTTTTTCAGTGTTTTTTTCGATGTAAAACCTTTTCAATGAAAATTAGTATCTTTAGGGATGACATACTAACTTCTCCAAATGTAATAATGATGTTCTGAGTGGGAATGAACACGTGCATTTTTAGTTTGGAAAAGTTTTGATATCAAGCTTGAAAAATACAGGAAATTCTTTCCAATGACATGCATGTCTAACTTTTGCTATAGACACAGTAGATTGCAGTAACTGGGTATTTTCTAAGACTGCTATCTGACTCTAGCCTATTATTGAAAATGGTGGTGCTTTTAAACTCTCAATAAGTCACAAATATCATACTTTTGGCATGCTTATGTGAGAGTCTTATTTTCTACCTGCATACATGCATGAATTTTGAAAGTCACTTATTTTTCTCAAAGTTTATGAATCAAACTAATCCGAAAACATGCATGAGAAGATTTATTTTTAATTATATTTATTATACATATACCTGGTTTTATAACAACATAGGATGGGAAATCTTACGGTAGAGTTTTTATCTCTTAGCTACTTTGGCTCTTTGATCTTATAGCAGATACTTCTCCCTGAAATATTTAATATTTCCTAAATAACCCCAGGCACCAGTACAGGCTGACCTGCAGGAAAACTGGTTTGCAGAGAAGAACCTGGAGGTCCTAGTGGACAATAAGTGTCCATGAACCAGAATTCTATGCCTTCATCAAGCACTGTTAAGGCAAATCACAGTCAACAAGTGTTTCTAAAGGACTTTTAAATGAGGAAAAGCTAGTGAGATGGGTGGCTTAGCTATCAAGGCTTGATTGTTCCTAAGTTCCAAACAGGCACCCAGATAACTAAAATGTAATCTTCCTTCCTGAGAAATTAAGGGGTTCTTCATAATTCTGATATAGCCAAAAGGTTTATTTTGTGAAAATAAAGCTTGGTGTTCTGTGGGTCTTCTCTTAGGCCTGGGTCTGTCCAGGACTGCAGGACACCTTTGCAGTGCCTCTGCCCAACCTGCAGGTTAAGATGTGAGCTGGAGGACAGCCGTGAAAGGAGGGAGCTGCACTGTGGAAACCAGGGTCATGCAAAGCTGAGACAAAACAATCATAGGTATTTCCAAGGTGATTTAAGAAGCAGCTTAAATATTCATGGCATGTGATTGCAGTAATGGGCTTTACATCCATAGAAAGGAAAAGTAACTCAAAAGTGTTGAAGACATGACAAAAGGAATTACAAAATTACAACTCTAGTCTTTCTTAAGGTGACAAGATGTATTCAGGGTATTTATTTACTTTTTAAAAAAATACTGAGAATGAGGAATTTCTGATTCTTCCAGAATGCATTTAGAAAGATAAGTTAAAATAGCTACAAAAAAAACCCCCAAACATTAACATATACAGCTCTGAACATAGAAAAAAGACCTTTACCTAAACAAGTTCTGACATTTACCAACTCCACTATAATAAATTCACTAAGGGAAAGCATATACTTTCTTAAGAAAACATACGCCTATTGTTTTTTCTTAATCGTACCTGACATCCTCCCCGCCAAGATATATTTTTCTACTACAGTGCAAATATCCCATCCAACCGAGATCAGTTTTTGCCAAACTTGCATGATGGGTAGAAAAATATAAACATACATTTTTCAATAATAAGCCAGGCATATGGAAGACGAATGCAATTCTTTTCTTTAAAATTAGCATTGGCTAGCTTGAGTATTTTCTCTCTGAATGTACGTCATCATTCACATTTTTTCCAAATATGGACTCTTTTTCTGTCTTGTTAATTCAATATATTTAATTGTAAATAGCTTGCATGTGGTGAACTAAAATATTATTGCTCAAACTTTTAAATATCGCTTTGAGTTGCATTGGATGGGTAGGAACTTGGACAAAAACTCAGATTCTATTTTGTGCTAAAACATACCACAGCTTCATAGATCAGATTGAATCATTCAAAGATCATATTTTATTCACAAAAAAACATGGAAGTGCTAGCTGTATACATTCACGAAATGCTTTCTAATGCAAATATTTCCCAAAAAATAAAAAATGCAAATTAACTATCTTTGCTGTCAAAACTCAAACATTTCCAGAAAGTCATAGTTAACAGCACCAGGTACATATATATATATTTTAAATGAATGTAAGATCCATTAAGAATACAGAATTATCTCTACTTTACAGTAGTTGTCCTCCTTTTTTTCATACTGCTGTTCATAAGAAGGTGACATATATTTGGTCTCACTTACAAAATCCCAAAATAGTAACAATTATTTTTTGTTAAAGATTCAGATGCAAAATACGCCTTGAAAAGGGAATATTGACAACTTTGGTCACACAAGCATTGGATGTAAACTTTTCTTCAGCTCTTAACTATCATCCTTTCCCTTTGTTCAAAATGGAATGGTGCAGAATGGGAATTTCTTGACCAGGTTCTGACTGGAAATTGTATCATCTGCTGATCTTTGGTACATAAAGTGCTGTACCATGACACTGGTCGAAGTTCTAGATCAAGCTCTAGACAAGTCCCCCATTTTGTCCAACTGCAGCTGGTGCTCAGTATTCTTCTAAAGCTTTGGCCATGTTTTACCTCTCTGCAGACAAGCACAACACCCTTTGCAGTGCTGAAAGACTGCCTTCTGAGCTATTCTGTATGAAAGAGTAAGCAGAGAGAATTGTCCTCAAATTTGCAAAAGTTCTTAAAGGACTTTTGTTCTCTTTATTGGAATGAAAAGACACCTTATCACAGGCTTCTTAAAATTATTATAATGTTATTTTCTGATTCTGCGCACTCTATTCATGATAAATGTATTTTATGCCATGCAAAACAGTTTTAGTGCTGCTACAATTTTTTCAATCAATGTACATAGATTGTAAACTTGACATGCTTCATTTGGAATACTTCTTATACACCAGACCCAACTCATAAGTACTAGAGATTACAGTTTTAGAAATAAATCACTGTATGTATTCTCTTTACCCTATACCAGTGTGATTCCCTGATCTATATTCTCTAGCTGAACTTAGAAATACAGTTTTCATATTTAACTTCTAAAATGTAGTTCTTCAGTATTTGGTCTTGAAATTAAACAGTAATAAAGACATCTCCACATTCCTAATTCTCAAGTCAAAAATGGTGCTTTCAGATTCAATATTGTTAACAAGCTCAGCTGGAATTAATCAGAAGAACAAACTAGTTAGTGGCCCAACAAGATTTTAAAAAGGCCCAGTTAAGTAATAAAACTATTTCTACCTATGTCTTCACATCCATTTCTGATCATCTGGAACCAATCCTGTGCAATGTGCTGTAGGATGACCATGTTAGAGCAGGAAAGTTGGACATGATGGTCCCTTCCAAACTTGGACATTGTGTGATTATGAGGACTGCCTGAATAAGCATAGACACAAGCAAAGAAGTAATTATTAGAAGGTGGGAATAAAGACCCTTTAATACATAGAACAAGTCCATTTAAAAAAAGTGTCAGAGAATGACCATTTTTTTGCAAACAAGACCCAGTATTAGATGCTATTTCCACATCAAGTCTCAGCATTTCACAATAGTAATTCTGCACTAAGAAATACATAAGGATGAGTCAAAGTTCCTCCTGAAAAAGTGCTTGAAATCAGAGAACCAAGTGTAACAAACACCCTGGAAAGGAGATATGATCAAATAAAATGCAATTGAAAAAACCCAGAAAATTTGCAAATGGAGTGACTATGAGCAAATGTACTGAGATGAAAGGAGGTGCAGCGAAAAGGACCAAAACTTGCCAAAATTATCCCCATTGAAATCCCAAAATCAGGGAAGAATGGTAAACAAAGAGACAGGGGAAGAAATGGAAGCAATGAAATGCTAAAAAAATAAAAAAAAAAGAGACTTCCAAAAGCAGGAGAAAACAATATCAGCCAGTGGGATGCCACAAAGTGCAAGAAAATGGACTGAAGCTTGCACAATTGCCTCATGGAAATTTCAATATTTCATTCCCTTTCCTTAAAGGAAAATTTAAATTTAATCTAAATCTATTTTAGATTATCTCCACCCAGTTCACTTTTTTTCACCCCCTCTTTATATTGATTTAATCTTCCATTTTAACTTAATGTAAAAGGAAACTTTTGCACATAGTGGTGCAGTCAACCTCTGCTGGAAGGTTACCTCGTACTACACTATTCCCCAAATACTCATTTACAATGTCAAGTTTTCTGCCAGCTAAAGTAAATATACTCTAATTTATTTGTACTTGACAGTATGCTTCACACTGATAGAAAGCTAGCTGAAAAGCATAAAAGTGTTGTGAAGAAAAAGTTTGCAACATTTTTTCCTATTGGATAAGGAGTTAAAAATTATACATCCATACACAAGTAACAATTTTGCCTTTTAGTTTAGTAAGCTGACATCGTTTATAACTCATCTGATTTGCAGTAATTTCCAGATTGCAGCAATGACTCTAAAATATCTAAGAAAGAGTGCTGTGATTACAGAAAGGCGTCAGGAAGACAGAAAGAACATAAGTTTTTTCTCTCCCTGTGGAACATGGAGGAATAGAAAGGCTTGAAACAAAACAACCAAATGTCAAGCTTTCAGGTCCTGACTTCTTACGTTACATTCCAGAGTTAAAATAAACCCACAACCCAACAAACAAAAAACAAGCCCTGTTAAAGGAAACCTTAAATCACGTCTTAATTTTTTTTTTTCCTTTATACACATATAGAGTTTTGTCTGGAAACTGTCAAAGATCTTTCATAACCATTCACATATTTTGTCCAATTTACATGGATCCAAGATGAAGAAGATTCATTTTTAAAAGGTGTAATATAGGGCTTTATTGTAAATCAAACTATTTATTTGATACTTGGAAATATCTTTCATGTTGGTAAGATTATGTGTTGTGTTTGCATATTTATCACTACTACCTTATAAAACATTTAATTTGACTTTCAAGTATATAATATATTATAAATATATTTTCTAAGCCAAAAGAAAAGTGTAATTTTATCTTGCACAACAAATTTTTGTTATTAGAGGCATGACTTTTTTTTATAGTACCAAAATTATTTTGAATTCATCACTGTTTATTGTACTAAGCAATTTATAATTATCTCCCTAATTAATTTCAAAAGCAATTAGATTTTATCCCTCTGTAATAAAAAATAAAGGCAAGTTTGAATTATTTATTTGGGAGGAGAAAACAGCTGGGAAGTATGTAAAGCAACTTGAAATCATTTTACTTATTAGCTCTCTTGATAGGGTCTGCCATTTTAGAATATATTTATCAGGTATTACTATTAGTTTAGGTGCTGATCCTATAAACACTGATCTAGGTAAAGAATTCCATATTCTGGCTGATAAGTGTTAAAGCTGAGGTAGAGAAAACATGAAAAATAACAACTGTAGAGATTTATAACCAGAATATTATACTTAGTAGTTTGATTCAGCTTACAAGTTTTATAAATTACCTAAAAGGTATGCTAACATAGGAAAGTATGTGGGTTGAATTATAAGAGCAGCTCAAGTGTTGTTTCTTAGTAGAGCACTGAGGATAACACAGAAATAAATTCAGGACAGTAAGAAATGTACAGCTGAGGAAGGTCAGTAGTTGCAAAAGAGGTGTGGGCCATTTCCTTGCTTGATGTTGCAGAGCATTATAAATATTATAAAATGAGGACAAACATAAAAATTTGGCTATGACAGAAAGACAGAAATGTAACATCTCCCATATCACTTCTGCAAAGCAGTCAGTCCACTGGAGAGACTCAACTCATGGAAGTTCATGCTATATATATAAATTTCCTCTATCTATCTGCAAGAAGAAAAAGATATGTCAGAATTAATATCAAAAATACACAAAACTCAAAAAGGGCTCTCCTATAAGCAGCAAAGACTTAAATTATTTTGGGAAGATGGAGAGAATGGTGAACCATAAATCCAGGTTTTTGGAATAACACCTTCAGATAGATCCCAGAGTTTATGGAGGTTCTACATTACAAGTGGAGATTTTTCCAGATCTCAAATGGAGAATTACTTTTCTAAGTAATAGTTTGGTCCTTACCAACTCATCTGGAAAATGAGGATTGAGGTCTGTCCTCTTACAGTGTGTTGCAGTGCATCTAACTCAGTACTTTAAGTAACAGAAGAAGAGTTGGCCCAAGGGCTTACCAGCTTCATCCATCTCTAGCCCAGCTGAACCACAGAGGCAGATATACAAACAAGAAATTCCCCCTAATTCTCAAATGTGGAGTTAGTATGAAAGCAGAAGGCACTGTAAACTCGGTGCCCAAGCTTTGTCTCCTTTTCTGCAGTGGAGTCTTCCTCCTTTTTGTCATTCTTCAAGATGGAACACAAGGAGATCACTTGGAAGTGGGCCAGACCAGAAAAAGGGTAAACAACTCTTTCTTCTTCCCCTGCTTGGTCAGCGAGTGTTTGTCTTGATGTCATGTCTGGCAAACACAGGAAAAGCCAAAAGCTTGGCAATGGAAATACTAAGCACCAATTCAAGATGTTTTCTGATAGCACCCTGGACTTTATTAAGCTAGATATCCATTACCAGCGAGAGCTTGAAACATATTTCAGGAAATGCTTGGAGCACTAGGAGTGTTCCAGGAAAATGTTAACTGAGATGCCATTACCTAACCTGGACCCAGACTGACTAAGGCTGCCAGCAAGCTGAGCTATGATGTGAAGCTCCAAAGCCTCACACTGTAGATCTTTGGCAGTTAAACCTTGCTTTCAACAAAATTGGACTGCTTTGTTAAACTTAATTTGTAAGAAGTACTGTTTTTATTTCTGTTCTCTCAGGAGTAGGTTAGCAATTCACGCTGGAACCCACCACAGAAGGTATCAGTTACCCACCTACCAAAGAGGTCTGCAAAGTGCAGGGGTTACCTTCCCTAAGACATTCACAGCCTTAACACTTATGGGAAGACTTTAGACCACACTGATCTAAAGTTCAAAACAGATAACTTGACAAGTTTGGTGGGGGGAAAAAAGTATTTTTTTCCGTGCAAGAAGTGTGGGCCAGAAGTCTTGGCTTTTGTGGCTGAGAAACCTGTTTGCATTGCCGAAAACCTGTAGTCAATCATATAAATGTCTATTAATTTAAACTTATATCCCTAGGTTATATCTCCTTTCAGTCTAACTCTGACTTCTTTGGGCTATCAGATGCATCTCACTAGGGGTAACAGAAGTTTTCAAAACAGTAATCCAGTCTCCAGAGATGCAGAGACCTTCTAAACACTCTTCAACCTGGCTGCAGACAGGCAATCCAAAAGTGGGACAGGGTCTTCTGGAGAAAGTCAGTGTGGCTTTCTGGAGAAAGTTTTTGTGGCAGAAAGTAAGATCATGGTGCAACAGATGCCCTAATAATTACTAAGACACTTGTAAGTTTTGTTTAATGTCATGTTTGTAAATACTACATGGGGAAGAGTTTAAGGGAATGCTTTGAAGGAGGCATGAACATTTGTAATTTTTTTTTTTTCCTTTTTATATAATGAAAAGTCATGGCAAATCTGCAGATGATCTATCCTGCTTAGGAAGCAAAAACTGAAGCAGGTAATTGCCTATTTCAGCCATCCCCTAGCAACTTAACTCTTGTTTAATTACACCAGCTGATTTACTTAAAAAAACTCCCAACCTGGGGTCAAGCCCAAACTAAATCATCCTGCATGAAAATCAAAGGCTTAAAAGTATGACTAGAACAGATGGGACTGAAGGGATCACGGTTTGAAAACAGCCAAAGAGTTATTGGTTTAATAAAAAATGAACACTGAATAACACCCAGAAAATTTTACAAGAATTTGAATGAACAGAATTAAGGATATTATTGCAAGTCTGCCAAAATTAAAAAAGTACTTGTGATATAAAGCAAGTGAAGGGAGAAATTTTTAAAAAACAGCACAAGAGTTTAATTTTGTGCTTTCTTGTTTTTCAGCCTGTTGGGTACATGTTGTGGATTGACATTGGCCAAATGCTAGACACCCATGAAGGCCACTCGCTCACCCTCCTCCCCTGCCACTGCTGGGCAGAGGAGAGAAAAAAAAGATTAATGAAGGGTTCATGAGCTGAGATAAGGACCAAGAGAAAACACTCCAAGGGCAAAACAGGCTCAACTTAAAGGTACAAAGTGAATTAATTATTAACAGAGTCAGAGGAGGATAATGAGACATTATATACCCTTAAAACACCTTTTTCCCCCCCAGCCCCTCCCTCCTTCCCACCAAGAGCACAGGGAGACAGGGCATGGGAGTTTTGGTCAGTTCATCACCTGATGATTCTCTCCCACTGCTCAGGGAGGAGTCTTTCCCCTGCTGCACTGTGGGGTCCCTTCCCACAGGACACAGTTCTCCATGAGCTTCTCCAACATGGATCCACTCTCATGAGTCCTGCTAGAACTGCTGCAACATGAGTCCCTGCCATGGGCACACAGTCCTCCCAAAACTGCCGCACTGTGGGAAGCCTCTCTCTTCCATGGGGCACAGCCCTCCAAGGCAGACTGCTCCAGCCTGGAAACAGAGCCCTCTTCACTGTGTCTCCCACTGGATCACAGAGCCTGTGATGCTCCAGGCAGCCATCTGGTCCAGCATGGGCACCTCCCCATGGGCTGCGGGTTGATCTCTGCATCCCCTGTGGATCCTTACAGGCTGTGGGTGGATCTCTGCATCCCCCATGGATCCCCGTGGACTGTGGGTGGATCTCTGCATCCCCCATGGATCCCCGTGGACTGTGGGTGGATCTCTGCATCCCCTATGGATCCCCAGGGACTGCAGGGGCACAGCTGCTTCACCACGGTCTCACCATGGCCTACAGAGGAATCTTGGCTCTGTTGCCTGGAGCACCTCCTGCCTCACCTTCTCCACTGCCCTTGGCGTCTCCATGTTGTTTCCCTCACATGTTCTCACCTCCTCCTCATCTCTGGCTAAAAGAACAAACTGTGCATTGTGTTTTGAATTTTTTCTTGACTAGGTTATCACAGAGGCGCTACCAATCTCCCTAACTGGCCCAGCTTTGGCCAGCATCATGTCCATCTTCAGAGTGACGAGGGATTGCCTCTGCTGCACATGGTAGAACCTTCTAGCAGCTTCTCACAGAAGCCACCTCTGTGGCTCCCTCGCTACCAAAAAACAGTGCAAAACCAACACAGTACCTTATAAAAATTCTAAATGAAACTCATACTGCAGTTTGCATGATGTTTCGTTTTGCCAACAATGTTGTGATTCCATATGTGTTGGCAAGTGTACTTTTGTCTTTGCCTAGTCCGCTGCCCAACTCTCTCCCTCCTCCTCCCTCCACCCCAAAAATAACAAATAATTCAATACTGAAGGTTTTCTTCTATATAGGGTAATGTAACACAATATGTTCACTGTATTTCAGTAAAATATAACAACCACATTTTCTTCATCCCTGAGGAACCTTCCCATCACATGTCATAATTTCAGTCCTGAAATCTCTTCCAATAAGATTCCCTGGGACTTCTGCATGCAGCAACTTGCACCATCATGCATGAAAGACTTTAGGCTGGAACAACCTCCAAGTAGAGTATGGTGTCAACATTCATAGTACTGTTCTAAGCATAACTGCATCAGTGCAATCTGCTGTTAAGGTTCAACAGAGGGTTTCTTGTGGGCTGAAATTTGGCATGCAGTAACTCAATTTATAAGCACATTTTAGAAGTGCGAGTATTTACAGAATCATTTGGGTAGCCAAGAGTTAACCAAAGTAACATATCAGTTTTACAGATGATACTTAAACAAAACTCAGTCGATGGAATAAAATGTTAGGAGAGTAGATGTTCAGTATTTCCAAAAATAAAAACTAAAAAATAATGAAGGATGTAAAGAAATCTCCCATGTCCTTTCGTTTTTTCAAAATCCCAGCTTGGATTTGAAGAACTCATTTCTAGTTTGTTTCTGTTGGCAGAGAAAATCCATGAGGAAGCAAAGTATATGTCAAAACTTGTTACTTGTTTTGTCCTAAAAAAGGTAGTTCTTTACTTATGGAATTTCTGAATTCCCCTCTGCCAAACCCTCTTGTTTAGGCATGTCTTTCATTTAGAATACTGTGCATAAAGACTTCTAATCCTTACCTCTGTCAAAGTGTTTCTGAATTCATTATACAATATTAGGATGAAGTGGATTAGATGCTTTGGAACAGGGCACATGGGGTAGATGGAGCAATATATTTGCAACATCTTGAGCTAAGCAGCTCTCCTGTGATCGGCAAATGTCATTTTACTCTCAAAGTAAAAACTGAAAGTTATCGGTAATAATCCTCACATAGCAAGATACTCTTACTACAAAATATGCTTTACAGGCATAATGCAGGAATTATTATGTGAAGCAGCCAGAGTGTTCCCTTTCTTTTCAAATTTGGATATAGTACGGTAGTCAGTTTGACATTATACTAATCACATTTAAGCCAAAGCAATCGGTAAATATAGGACAGGTTTTGTCAGTCACTCTTGCCCATCCTGTGTCCCAGATTATTCAGATCAGAGAACTTGTTGCAGCAGGGCATGTCTGATTTCTGGTGTGCACAGCTTGATTTTACTCTCATGGAAACTCAGAGTAATAAAAAGGGAAGGCCCGTGTGCCTCAGTCTTAACTTCTAATGTAGTTAGGTCACAGATAAGACATGTGTCCATTTCAGGAACTGAGAGGCACACCTGAGGTCCCACAGTACATGGTACTAATAAAATGGTTGACAGATTAATCAGATTTATTACTTCATTGACATTCTTATTTCTTTATTTTAGCTTTTGTCATAAGCATACACTCCAAGGATGCAGGCATTGTGATGTCACAGTTTGCAACATAATTAAAAGCAAATTAAAAAAAAATAAAAAAATGCCAGAAACTGAAGTTTTATTGCTCATCCTGACATTTAAATTCTAAATTTATGTACTTAACCACAAATTTATTTTTTGCTGTTAATCTTGGCCATTTTTTCATTTGCAAAATGGAACATATGGTTTAACACATATGGTTATTCCTCTGGTAATGAAATCAGATACCATTGCAAGTGAGGTGAGGAAGGGAAAAGAAATCTGTGTAATGGTGAGGGTGTTTAAGGGAAGCCTTCTTTTTGCCCTAGTAACTATTAGTCTGTGGTATGTCAGTCACTTCTACTTACATCCACTCAAGGAAAGGTGAAGCACTTCATTATTAAAGCATACGCTCCAACACTACTATATGCAAAATTCTTTTGTGACTTAATCCAGGTGGGAAAAATATGTCTTTGCATACTGAATTGCAAAATAATCAGCTGAAGGTCTTCCCAGTTCTACTGACATAATTAGCTGTTTATTATAGATCAGGATAGATATGATCAGAAATATTTAAAATTTTTTTCTGTTCGAATAATGTAATTTTCATAATTTTTTAAATAGGACATATTTTGGATATTTTTTTGGTGAAAAGTATTGCAAAAACTGAAGGCTTTAGGTATAGTTCTAAAATTAATTTAAAATTATAAAAAAAATAATTAAAAGTTTCAAAAGGATGAAAATGTATTGATTTTATGGATCTGGACATTTTTGTGTTTTAACTTGCTTTGGAGGACTTTTAAAAATTATTTTAGTTTGATTTGAAACAAGAAAAGACATAAAAACCATGGAAAATTTTCTGAAATGGAAAATCAGGTTCTTGACCAGTCTACTCTAATTCCTGTTCATCTGAATCCTTTTGGTTTTCAAAATGCAAATTAAGTTTCTTTGTCCCTTAAGTGTCTTCAATGACTTCATATTTTTTCTTCAGACTATTCTTGATGTCTGCAACAGCCATCCAGTCCTAGCTTTGGGTTTTATTGAGGCCTTCAGCCTCTCCAGAAGTTACACAAGTGAAGCTGTCTCTGTTTGCCAGATGGGGTTATAGCACTAGAAAAAGGAAAAGCAGAATAAGAGGCAATCTGACTCCCACCCACTTTTTGTACAGTCTCAACTACTGAAACCACTTCATCTTGCAGTGACAAGGCAAAGGACAAAATAACTACCTTGCTGCATTTCCATATTTGTAAGAGGCTTGCAATGATGTTTTGGAAGAGGAGAAAGAAAAAGAATTTCATGGGAGAAAGAAAAACAAGAATTAAAAGGAAAAGGGGTAAGAAAGGAAAATGGAGGAAGAAAACACTGTAAGAGAGAAAAGGTTTAAGCTAATGTAGCTACCATGAAAAAATTCATCGTTTAAGGTATGCATACAGGTCATGGTTTAGGAATGGTATTCCCTAATTTTGTGCAACCTTTAAAAAGAAAACTGCAAGTTCCTCTTTTCCCCTCCTCCTGAGGAGACAAAAAAGACAGATCCCGAGCTGAGATACAAACAATTTACTGAAAACAGAAATTAGATAAGAAAGCAAACAGTAACAGCAACAATAATAACAATAAAAATGCAAAAAAAGGGTGATTTACTTCCAAACAATACTCACCAACAGACCTACCCAGTGCCACCTGATCCATGAGACAAAGGAAAAAAAGGTAGCAGAATCTCCCTGCACCACCTTTTTCTTCCTGAAGGTAATTCACTCCTGCCACCCTTCCTGAAAGTAAGAATCCCTTATTTCTGTGTCTGGTAGTGATGTATAGAATAACAAACTAGACATGTTCACATGGCTTCAGGCTCCACACCCTCAGCTGCTGCGAAACCCTGAGCAAATCTGATTATTTTAATGTGAAGAAAAAGAAACAGCAGTCTTTAAACTCTGGCATGAAATTGCCACAACCTGTTATTCTTTACCCAGTAAAAGTGCCGTTGAATCCTACGGTCATTGTTTACAAGTAAACAGAACACCCTTGGCCACAGAGATTTACTGTAGTGTCAAAGCATCAACAAATCATTCATTAGATGAACTGTGAAAAATTAACAGATACTAGGTCATTTTATGTTTCTGAAAAAGCATCCCATCTAAAACAGAATTTAATATAATTTTGAAATCTGTGTAGTTAAAAACTTTCTGGTTTATTATAATATTTTTTATTGTACAGCCTGTTCAGTTTTGAAACAAATTCCTAATTAATAAGAATTAATATTTACTGTCATTTGGGGTTTTTATAACCGATTGAAATGTTCAGGCCTTAGTAAACTTACTTAAAAATAGGTAGGAAATGGATTGTGGGATTATGGTTGGTTATTTAGGGTGCTTTTCTTTACACAGGCAGAACACTTCTGTAGAATGACAGAAAGCCCCAAAGCTAGTGCTACAGCATGTTGTTAAAAGTGTGGGCTTGCTTGTCTTGTTAACATTAGGTAGGTTTTTCTGTCTTCCAAATCAGAAACCGATTAAATAATTTTCAGTGTTTACTATGGCAAGAAAGAGCAGAAAAGAGACCTGTTGGATTTTCTATATGCCTATCAACCCAGTGGTGCCACTCCTAAGCAGCACTGTTAGCCAAGGCAAGGTTTTGTGTTTGTGTCCACAGCTTGTATCCTGAGGTTTACCACATACTGTAGTGTCATCCTCTGCAGACTGAGCTCTGCTGAAGTGACAAGAAGGCATTCATGACTATGCATATTCAGAACTGGTATGTAACTTAGAGAGAGTAACTTATTTAGCTGGGTTTTTTTCTGTTCTTCAGCCATAAGTAAAAAGTAAAGGTTTTTTCCTAAAGCTTTATAAATTTGAATAGCTCCATAACTCATTGAATTTCTATTTTCATTAGGACATGATTAAGTTACAAAAGAAAAGTACTTTGGAAGTACTTCGACAGTAGAGAAAATCCTGGGGTCAGTCATCATTACAGGAAAATCTAAATCAAATTACTGAAGTTCTTACAGGACAATCCAATCAGGAATGCTAACACTTGGCATTTCATAAGATATCAGTAAGATAGACAAAATTAAAGGAATTGTGAATAGAAAAATGCAGGAGATATTTGGTATGATCCTTTTCATGTACAAACAGTAGTTTGTCTTGCAAACACCTGTGCTGACAGGCAATATTAATCACATTTACTTTTGTTTACTTATGTGTAGCGACCTTTCTTAGACCCCTTACATTTCTGAGGAAACCAGTGACTATGACAGCGTGTAGTTTGCTCAAAATGTGATGGATTTTATTTTTACTTTTTTCTAAATTTTATAAAATTTAATTTTTAAAATATATATATTATATTATATTATATTATATTATATTATATTATATTATATTATATTATATTATATTATATTATATTATATTATATTAATATTATAATATTATATTAATATATAGTCTATATAATTTATTTATTTATTTATATATATTTAATATATTTTTAGATTTTATATAGTGTGCATTTATAATATATTAAACACATTTTATATATATTAATATATTAAATACATTTTATCTTATTTACTTTTTTTTTTAAGATTACCACCAATACAATTATAGGCAAAGATTATGGCATCTTTGTAGTCTTCTTTAGTCCTTGCCTTTCTTTTTCAAATCCCTGTATTATTTTTAGTGATTTATCTATTTCAAGGTATATTTTTGTTCTTAGGAGAAGAACAGCAACAAAAGGACAAAGTTCCATGCATGAAAATCAAATTTAAACTTTCATTCATCCTCTGTTGCTTAAATTGCAGAACTCAATCTGACTATGTTCAGATAATAAGGCAATTTTTTTACATATTTTGGTTATATGTCAGATACTTCACAATAGTACAAATCACCCCCTGTCACCTTAATAAAAAAAAAAAAAAAAAAAAATCTGGTACACCACAGTGCACATTCTAGACCTTCCACAGGGAATTGAAATCTTAATTTTATAACAAGTGATTTTAGAACTGCCTGAATCAAATACAAATTCTATAGCACAAAGAAAGTGAAAGACATACAAATCACTGTGAAGTAGGTAGAGGGCAAGCCAGTTATTCCAGGAACAGAAACCCACAGAGCAGAGTGAGAAAGAATTTACAAATTAAGAACAACCCAAGAATCAAAAGCTAACTCTTCAGGAGGCTGGAAAAATGCAAGGAGCTGCCTTACATTTTGTGAAGGTTTCAGTATGTTCATGGTGGCTGTAAAGCTTTTAGAATATTTGGCAGGTTCACGAAAAAAACAAAACAACAATAGTAATATTTTGGGTTTTTTTTTAGTCTAGCTAAGGAAGTTGTATTCCTTGAGGCCAGTGGGTATATAATTGATTTGTAATTTTTTTAGAGGGTAATTTTAATTTTTCTCTTACATAGGAGTTACTTTTATTTAGTACATCATAACTTAAAGGCGTGCCTTGGTTTCTTATTAATATTCTAGCTGACTAACCAAACTTCTGCTTTCCAATCAGTGCCTCAGAATTAAATCTGTGTTTTTATATAGATCCATAAACAAATCAGTGATCCCTTACGACATCATGAATGTATTTTCAAAATGAAATAAAAACAAAGCAGATGATCAGATTTTCTGTTTTAATTTTATGTTTATTATTTGATCTATTGTTTTAATGTTTCCTTTCCAATTTTTTGGAAAAATCAGTCATTACTCACCTTCATGTTAGAGCCAATTACTGATTTATCTGTGCACTTTTTTTTTAATTTATAGTTCTTTCTCTGGTTGGTGCCTCTTCAGCTCAGTTAATTAATAGCCTTCCTGTGACTGCCTCACACACTGCTGCTCTCTTAAAACACAGGCAATTAACTTTTACAAAATTTTCAAACTTTCCACTTTGTCTTCCCCTTTACTGCTCTTGTGCCATCTCTATTGACACTATGGGATGTTTAGGGAATACTATAATCCACTGTAACCTCATGTAAATTACAGAGTGTGAAGCAGAACAAAGGGACATTTTTGGCTGAATTGTGAAAAATCCCTGATTTAAAATTATAGAACAAAAAGATAAAAGCAGAAAAAAATAGAAAGTTTTCCTCAGATGCTCTCATATTGAGTTAAACACTCCATAACTAAACTATCAGTAATAAATAAGCAGTTTTATTTGCAAGTTTCAAAATATTGTAAGGCAAAATATTAAATCCAATGGCAGTAGTAGAGTCATATTTCAAATGCTACACAAAAATAAATATTACTCTAATAAGTTTCTTTTGTTACGATTTTCTATAAAATATGATATTTTTTTTCTTTGGCTACTCATAAAAATATACAAGACTCTCTGCAATAGGTCTGTAATTACTGTCACCACAGTAATTAGTTCAAATGTAAGCAATTACAGTGATTATGTTCTGCAATAAAACTGTTTAGTAACAGAAAAGGCTAGACAAATCTCCACTTTCTTTAATATTCTATATAGAATACTACAAAATATATGAAATCACAGCTTTTAAAGAAAAATGTATTATCCTGCAATGTAGTTTGGGATATTGTACTTCACAATGAATAAAAACCAAAGGTTTTGGTAAATCTTTAATGTGCTAAGAAGTAAAGGTCATCTAAAAAAATATAGTAAACTTTTAATCTTTTAGTAAGAATTTGTGCTTTTTTTGGTAAGAATGCAGAGTTCACTAATAGTGAAAAAAATTATTTTGATAAAATATTTAGCAAAAATAGCCAATGACTAGAAAAAGCAACATCTTCTTTTAATATTTAATGTTGAGAGACTCTTGACAGATATAGAGGTAGAACTCTTAATAACATTTAACGCTTCAAAACCTTTCAACACCTAGAAAAGAAACGTAAACTGTAACACTAGAGAGTAACTGGAGGATTCCTTCTATGGAATTTCATGCTAAAACTCTTCTGTGACTGAAAAATAGCTTAGAAAGTACCTTTAAAGCCTAAATAGCATGAACAGTATGTAAGGAACTATGCACTCCCTATCTCTTCACACCTCCATCTCTGCCTGAATGAACATTTTTCCTGATGGCAATCACCGCAGTGTTCCTCTGTTCCTTCACTTACCCCAAAATCATTGCTCCCCTTTTCACTGCTAATGCTTCATTCCCCTTCACCTACCACCACTCAGTATTTCAAGGAGACAGCAGTTTTCAGAGATTATTCTTGAGAAAAGTGCTCCTTTAATGAGATTTTCTTTTAATTCAGAAAAGACATTAACGGAGAAGGTCACAGGTGCTGAATATGAATGCTTGGATGTCAGATCTTTGTGGCCCAGAGACAATCACATTCAGCAATGAGACAGGAGTGTAACTTCTTAAGTGCTTTTGCATGTCACATTCTGGGCATTCATCCTTCAATATTTCATAACTTGATATCCCACCCCACTTTTTCCAAACTTTAATAATTTCTTAGCATTTGAATTTTAAGCTTTTATACAAAACAGAATGTCTCACCTTTTAACTGTCCAAGGCATTAATACAGTCTGAACTTATTACAACTATCCAAACACTTCTCATATAACATCTTCTGATTAATTTTTTTTCCCTGAATCCATCATGGTCCGCAGAAAAAGGCTTCTGCAACTCAGTGGCCTCTTTTTCAAGGCCTAATGTGGTCTTCTCCAAAACTAAAAGAAAAACACATATCATTCTGTTATTGGCTGGTCCAAATCTTGAGCAAGCTGAAATAAATTACCCTTGCCCTGAGCAAGAGGTAGGACCGGACAACTTCCAGAGGTCTCCACCCACCTGTATGAATTTATGTCTATACAGGTTGTTAGATACATATGCTATTTGTCTATATGTTCTCTATGTTATGTCTATAAATAATGCACCATGTTTCAAGCACAGAAGAGAAATAGTTAAGCCACTGATGGAAAAAATTGCTACATAAAAATACAATTCCTTCTTAGAGTAAATTTGTCTGAGAAACCCGCAGCAAGGGGTGCATCAGCAGCCAGAAATTAAAGACTCAGCAGCTGGTTTAAACTGTTGCTAATTTCATGGATCCCAATGAAGAGATGTACTTTAAAAATAGTTTCATGACAAAACATTTTTTTAACCACAGGGTTTGGAGAAATGAACAAAAATGAATTAGTGAGTTTTGGGATATATTTTGCTAGCCCAGCTAGGGATAAATCTGACCCCTTCTCACAGTCAAAACTCATCACGTTGTGCTGAAGGCTAGCTACACAGAAGAATGACTTAATAGGACAGTGTGTATCTGAGATGGCTGCACTGTTAGACACAAGGTAAATATTTACTGAAATATGTCACGAAGGTGTAGTAAAAGTCAGGGGTTAAGTTTAAAGATTACCTTTAATACAGAAGCATCCAAGATTTTATATTTTGGGTGGGCAGGGATTTGTCTCCAAAGAGAGGCAGGAAGATGTAGCAAAGTTAGCAGCAGGCTTTTACTCTCTCGCACTTGGCTGTGCACATTTTTTGTTAGAACACAAATGTTTTCAGTTGTTTTCACTCACACCCATTTAAACTGGAGTCCAGCTCTATTTTGTTTTTTTTTTTTTATTACTATGTTTTCTTCTGAATTTTGAAGGATAGAATGTTTTAACTGAAAACTCCTCTGACAATGCTAGTTCTATGTTACTCCTGCTTTGTACCTGATACAGAGTTAAAACAGTGAAGAAAAACTTGAATTTTTGAAAACTTTAACTGCCTGCTGATTTTGGCTAAAAATGCTGGAAAATTCCAAGGGCTCACCACCAGCAGAGAATACATCTTGCCAGGACAAGGTTTCAAATCCTGTGATGATTGGATCTAAGGATTCCATATGCAATGAGATAGATTACAATCAGATGCAGGGTTTCCCTTCTTCACAGGAACCCAAAATGCAGGGCTTTAAAGATGCACCTACCTCAGAGCATTGCTTGTTTGTTTGTTTAATGTTGGATTAGTCAGCACCTATATTTTCGTACATTTCCAATACCAGGCATTTGGTTTACTTTTTGTGGGCTTAGATAGATACTTTCCTTGGGAAGATGTTTCCCCAGGTACTAATTAGAGGATCTGTGAGCAGATAGTTTTTTGCTGCTTATTTATACAGAGTATTTCCTTCTACAAAACTGTATTTTTCTTTTTGTTCTGATGAGTGCATTTTTTTTCTGCATAGCTACATGATTGTCCTGTTAATTTCACTGCTCACAACATTTTTGGGCCATCATCTCCATCTCCTTGTTCAGTGATATTCAGTGGGGAAAGGAGTATGCTTGTCTTACTGCTATCTCTCCAGCTCTGTGCTTCTACCTACCTTGGTCTTCTGGCAATGAACACACAAAGCATATGAATCTACAGAGCAGTGTTGCAATTTGGCACCTACTGACTTTTGTGGCAAAAATTGTTTCATCTAGCTGAGAATTTGAGAATTCTTTTATCAAGAAAAATATCAAGTATTTTTCTGATAGTTTATGAGATAATTTAACTTTTAACTAAAACCTGTATAAAACCGCTTTTATTGGAGAGTCTTCTATTCTTACTTATCACCCATTTTATTTTGGCACTTATTTTTTGAGTGAGTAACTTCTTTGCTTTATATACAGTCTTGCATCCAGTGGTTTTCTGTTGAAGTATTCTGGGAAAAAAGGCATGTCAGTGTCTGTCCAAAAATGTGATTTTGCAATCTGTGTCTCTGACTTTTAGGCAGACTTTCACACAAACATCTCTTTGGGTGTCAGAAAAGAGCCGTCTCTAAAAGTCACAAGGCAATTCAGGAATTTAATTTTATCTTTAGTTTTGCTCAAACTGAACCCAAAGGCATTTCCAGTAACAAATTGTGCAAGATGAAAGCAACAGAAAAAAGCAAAACAGACTGCAAAGACATTTCACCACCTGCTTTCTTTTCATCCAACTTCTTTACGCCAAGGAGAGGGACTGCACATCAGTACCCATCAATACATATCAGAGCCAGCATTTTTTTCCCATAAGCATGTTTTTCATTTTCTGCTGGTCTGCATCATTATCAGCAGTCAACCTGTCCAACAAATTTAGGGTACAGCTGAACAATACCCATTTTGTTCTGGTTGGGTCACCCAGGATTTAATGGTTAATTTCTTCCATTTTCCATTAAATTTTTACTACTATTTAATCTACTGATATCTATTCCTTGGTACAGGAGGATTTAATGGTAATGTGCTGCAACGCAAACATGTAATTACTGTGAACATTTCCCTAAAGAAAAGTGTCATCAGTCTGATACAGCCTTTTTAAGACCCATTGCACAAAACAGTGTATTCCTTTGTAAGGAAGGAAATTATGATGAATTTGAAATGTCATTTTATGTCTATTTTTCTGATGAGTTAACAGTTTCATAGGAAACAGGTTTTCAGAAATGTTTTCCCAGGAGCCAAAAGATATTTTAAAAAATGTAACTGTAGTGAAGGACCATAAAGTTCATGTTGTTTTATTCTCCTAACCTCATTGTCACAGTTCCTAAGGTCAGAGGAATGATATCATCTGCATAACACAGAAAACATATTTTAACCTAATTCTGAGTTCAGGCAGTCTCTCAGAAAACAGATGGAATGACTGCACTCGCAAATGCAGTATGAGAATGAATGCAGGATTTATATAAGAACTAAGAAAATCTTGCCATCACAACTATACACTGCAACTCAAAGTTAGAAATTAATGTATCATACCTATCCTTGAAAGTTATGCTTTCTATTCTAAAATTCTAAAATTATCCTTCTTGGGTATTCTCAGAGTATGGTTTCCCCTAATCTTCAAATTTAGTAGTGAAAGAATAGGCATAAAAAAATATTTCATAAAACTGCTGAAGTAGATTAACTCTGTCCACTAAAAATGCTGTGAAATTTACGACAGCTTTGCACAATTTTTCTTAAAAGCGATAAGTGGAATATAATTAGTTAAAAACTTATTCAAAATATGAGGGGTAAAAAAGCCCAAATAAACAGATTGCTGTGTGAAAAATGGACAGAAGTAAAAAACTGAAGAATTTCTGCCTCAGTTCCAGTCAAAAGCACATATTTTGTTCAGACAGCAAAACGCTTCGACATTCTTTGTACTTTTTGAGAGCTTTTTGAAATGCAATTGAGACAGAATATGTTTGGAATCATTGTGAAGTATAACTTATATTCTTTGAAGGAAAATAGGAATTAGTCTCAATTTTCACCTCATAATTCCATGTGCTTTATCTAAGAAGGTAGGTTATGATGAATGAAGTGATGTGCATTAGCTATTCTTTGGTTACATTCTGCAAGTCTTCTGAAAAAAAAACCCAGAAAGCAGCATATATATATTTTTATGGCATTGAATTTTGATTAGATACAATTTGATGCAACCACAAGCTTTCATTCTCAAATAAATATCCTCACAGTATAACAAATGAGAAGTTCTCTGACTATAATGGAGAGAGGGATTATTCACTTACCATCAGATATCTTGTCTCTGTCAAATGCCTTCAAGCTAATCATTTCAGTCCTATGAATTCTGGAAGAATTAGTAAACTCCTCCCTAAATGTTTAGCTTTTTGAAATATATAAATATGTTTAACTCTTTAGCACAGTAAAAAAAAAAAAACTTTAGTTTTCAGTTATTTATCAGATAGCTTTTTGTCTGCTCCTTATGAAACACCTTTCTTTTGCAAACAAAATTCATGCTGATTGCAACTGCAGAGAACATAATTAGAGAACTATCCACAAGTTCAAAATGCAGCTCATGTTATATTCCATTTGAAATACTATTATTTCAGTGATGATTACAGGGCTCAGTACATGAATACAGGCATTTGAAATCTGACCACAAGTGTTCTGAGCTGATATATTCTTTTCAGCAGAGTTTGTGAAACTAAGCCAAGTGGTAGAACATTAATTACATATATCTCTTTTAAAATATTCTTTCTGCCATAAATAGGAGAACCTAGACAGTGCATTACCATTTGTTTGTTATTAGAACATTTTGGTTTAACCATTCAGCTGCTGTGACAATCCAGGAAGCTAACAGAAATTGCAGTTAGTGTGCATCACACATTGTTTATTTTGGATAGATCTAGTCAAAAGGATTCATTGTTATTTTTGGTAGTGAACAGATAGAAAGATCAGATCTTGGGTGAGGGTCCTACAATGGAGAGGGGAGGCTAAATTTATTCCATTCCCATATAAATAATATTATCTTAAAATGTAATGTTCAAGCAAAAGATATACATTTTTCAGTAAGAATCTCAGAGTATATATTTTGTGAATTTAATTATTTCTACATAATTTCTTATAAAATATAAACAAGTAAAAATAGCTCTAGAAATAAATTATTCTGAAACTTTATCTAGGATTAACATAAGTTAAAATATGCAAAAGTAACGTACAAAAAAGGCAATAACCTAGAAGTTATTACATTATTATTTTTCTGTTTTAAATTACTTAAAACAATGTTTTACAATTTGTGTTTTGCACTGGTTGGCTGTTTCTTCCTTTTTTAATCTCACTTTGTGGTCCTTTTGAAATATTTAATATTTTTCACTTCATGCTACAACCCTGTAACTTCAGTACTGGAACTATCTGGGGTCTCCTAACTCTTGCTGGCTCATTCATGAGCCTGAAGAAACTAGAGAACAGACAAGAGGCATCTAGGTTTGTGTTGCATTGTGTTGCTAATTTTGCTCCCCATGGTGTTATGTTAATGGTTTGTTTCTCTCTCCCCTCTATTTTGGGTGTTAGTTTAGCCCAAGTTGTACCCCCCTACCCCAGTTGTCAATCCACCCTTGTACCTGCCCCTTGTTCCCCGATGTTCCCTGTTCCTCCCCTCTGGGCTCTGTCTGTCACCCGACTACTGCTCCCAGCTTCTGGAAAGTTTGGGGAGGGTCGCAGAGTGATAGGGCAGAGACAGAGGAAGTCCCTCCCTGAACCATCCTCTTTGGTAATGTCCTTTTAATCCTATCACACTCCCCCTTGTTTCTCATTGGTTTGCTGTCTGTCCCCCCATATTTAAGTTGCTGTCATCCCCGCCATGGGCGAATCTGCTAGAACGGTTTTTCTGAGCTTGGTGGTCCTTGTGGGGACTCAATAAACCTTGGGCTTTGCCCTTCAAGAGAGCCGGACTCCTGCCTCCTCCATTGTCTTCTGCCAAGCCGCTTCTCTGATTCCCAGGATTCGGAAGGGGTGTTCCCCCCCCCAGGTTGGTGGTGTCGAGCGAGCTTGGGTGGGTGGTAACTCCAAAAGGGACATCACAACAGGTTTGGTGGCCTAGCAGCATTTTTCAGGTTCTTTTTCATCACTGCTGGATTGTGCCATGATTTAGGGTAGTATGATGATTGATTGTACAAGCAGTTCCTAGGCTGGTCCTCTCTCATCTGTGATTAGCCAACTGCTGTCCTTTCTTAGTTACTGATCATGCTCCCAACCAACTACCCTATATTTTCACCCAGTGTTTATAGTCCCTGGAAGTCTATAACCATCTTACCTCCCCCTTAACATCTTCCTAACGTCAAGCTGCTGTTTTCTAGTTTACCACTTTCCAATCAAACTATCCTTGCAAACTATTCCATGTGTTGACTTTCTGTTAAAAAATTTGGTATTTGAGATGTTTTGGAGGAGCCTACAACTGCTGCGTTGCTGCACTACTGAGCATATCTCCCTCCAGAACTTCAGAAACACTGGCTCAGGTTTCTGGGCTTGATTCAGATCCTCGCAGAGGTTTTAAGCAGTGTTCATAAGCGTGAGGGAGGTGGTTTGAAATGAGACTTGCGAAAAAAATAAGAAGAAGAGAGACTTGGTTCCAGTCTCTTTTTTAAAAGTCAGCGTTTAAATGTATAAGATGTTTACTGGAACAGAGATGGGGCTTTTGGAGCAGTTTTTACATGTAATTTCAGATACGAAATTGTGCTGAATTCTGTTACTTACATGCATTCCAACAGTGACACTTACACTTCATTGAAACTGAACTTTTTGGGATACAGCACAGTATCACACAAGGTGAGGAGAAGGCAGAGCCAATGTACTACACACAGAAATCTCATGTGGGCCTCCTTGCCCTTGCACTATAATACATCATTCTGAAAAGAATTGCATGCATATAAGATCATGCTTCAGTGTTTCACTAGCATTATTTTTATGGAATCTGCTGTCCTAATATTGGGGAAGCTTGCTTTGGTAGAAGATATGCATAGTCATATATTTTGGTGATGAATTGTGTTGCATTCCATTGGTGTCCAGTCACTGCTGGTGTCCTCCAAGGACCAGTTTTGGGCCAAGTCCTGTTTGATGATCAGGATGAGAGGAATGAGTCTGCCATTAGGAAATTCGCAGATGACACCAAGCTGTGGTGTGATGCATGTGTTGATCTGCTGGAGGGTAGGAAGGCTCTGCAGAAGGACAGGCTGGATCCATGGGCTGAATTTAATGACATGAGGCTCAACAAGACAAGGTGCCGGGTCCCCCACTTTGGCCACAACAACCCACACAACAGGATGAGGACAGAGTGGCTGGACACCAGCCAGGCAGAAAGGGACCTGGGGGTATTGGTTAACAGCAGCTGAACATGAGCCAGCAGCTGTGCCCAGGTGGCCAACAACATCCTGGCCTGCATCTGAAATAGCGTGGCCAGCAGGAGCAGGGCAGCGACTGTTCCCTGGTACTCAGCACTGGAGAGGCTGCACCTTGAGTGCTGTGTCCAGTGCTGAGCTCCTCACTTTAGGAAAGATGTTGAGATGCTGGAGCATGTCCAGAGAAGGGCAACAAGGCTGGTGAAGGGTGTGGAACACCAGTTCAGTGAGGAGCGGCTGAAGGAGCTGGGGATGTTTAGTCTGGAGAAAAGGCTCAGGGCAGACCCTATCACTCTCTACATCTCCCTCAAAGGGGGCCGTGGCCAGGTGGGGGTCGGTCTCTTCTCCCAGACAACCAGCCATAGGACAAGAGCACACAGACTTCAGCTGCACCAGTGAAGGTTTAGGTTGGCTGTTAAGAAGCAATTCCTCACAGAAAGGGTCACTGGGCATTGGAATGGGCTGCCCAGGGAGATGGCAGAGTCACTGTTCATGGAGGTATTTAAGAAAAGAGTGGATGTGGCATTCAGTGCCATGTCTAGTTGACAAGGTGGTATTGGACTTGATGATCTCAAAGGTTGTTTCCAAACAGGTTGATTCTGTGATTATTTTGGATCCAATCACTGTCTTCACCCTCTTTGTGGCATGTAGCATATTCTGATGGCCCCTGTAATTAAAATGAGACAAAGATTTTTTTATTCTTTCCACTTCCTTTTTTTGGTTTTAGTAAGTCAATATCTTCCTTCAGCTGGTCATTAAACTTTGCTTCCATTACCACTGATGGATTTTTTTTAAACATGTATTTGCTGCTTGTTACTCTTGGGAGTAATTTCCTGTAAACATTCATAAAACTCCTAATTTCTCCTTAAAAATTCCTCTTGAAAATCTTTCCCTTTTAGGAATAGAAAATACCTGAAAATTATTAGCTCAGTCTAAGTTTGTGCTTACCATACTTGGACATTGGCCAGGACAGCCAACACTTCCTTACTCTTTCCTTGCTTTCTTTTTATATCTGGTAATGTCTCTTGTTGACTTCCAAGACCTTTCACACACACAAACACACACACTCCAGTTGCAATCACTATAACACTAAAGAACCTTTTTACTCTGTTTTCAGAACACTTAGCATAGTCTAGCCATTAATGCATCTCCAGGAATTGCATCAATCAGGTCAAAAGAATCTCAGTCCTTGTGCTTTTCTGTTAGACCCTCTTGTAAGAGATATGAGACACAAAACTAGACTATCCTTTAAGGGCCCCATCAAAAATATGATTTTTAAGTAATACCACTAATTACATGATCTCTTCTAAAGAATGGCATTGCTATAGTGCACTTCCAACAATCACTGCCTTGAAAGTTGGTTGTTTTTTTTTTTTTGTAAAAGAGCCTAAAAGCATGATTTGATTGCTAGACAGATCTGTG
This sequence comes from Cyanistes caeruleus, assembly GCF_971803275.1. Lineage (NCBI taxonomy): Eukaryota > Metazoa > Chordata > Aves > Passeriformes > Paridae > Cyanistes > Cyanistes caeruleus. Next base: position 41,618,225 of record NC_141704.1, on the reverse strand, counting down.
ACGTACAAAACTTTCTAAACAAATAATTTACTGAAACCGTTGTGAAATTCTCTATGATGCTTTTTGGCTCAATCTGTACACTGAGTGGTGGCAGAGACATAGCATCTTATGACTTAGTTCTTATGGTGAAGCATGCTCTTGTGAGAGGAGTCAGGCTTGGTTTTTCCTCTGTAAAGAAGGAAAAGAATTTCTTTCTGTAAAGAAATTGGATATGTTATGTACTAGATTTACCCCAGGATCCTCTTTGACTTGCATGGCTTTAGACATCTTACACCACCCAGCAGAAAGACAAAGTGAGATTAGAGATTCTGTATGGACTATCAGCCCATATATACAGTTACACATAGAACTATATGTATAGCTAAGGATTTTTCTTCCTGGAACACTGAAAAATCTAGAGGGGATAAAGCCTTGAAAATCTGAAGCATAGCATAGCCTGGATACATATCTTATGTTAACAGGATAAGGAAGCAAAGAGTGCAGAATATTTAACTAAGTACAAGATAATAAATTGTACACGCTCATTTGAGAAAGGATGTTTCCGTTTAGACATGAAATTACTATGTTCATCTCCTTTGTGCCAATAGATTTTTTTTCAGACCAATGCTTAATTTTTGCAACATATTTATTCTGTTGCATTAGTATGAATTTGAAGCTTTAGTACAATTATTGAAATAAAATTATCTAGAGAAAACAGATATGCCTACAAGTCTACAAGAGAAGAGGAAAAGTTTGTTTTAAAGACAGGTAAGGATGTTAAAGTTTATCTTAGGTGAACACCGTTTTTGATTTTTCTTTCCCAACAAAATTGAAGCTCCTCGTGAATGTAAGAGATATTTGCACTTACGCTAGATTGTAAAACACAGCATCAGTTGAATGTCTTCCTTCATCCAGATGCCACACATGAAAAGTTGAAAGGTTTTTCTGTCTCAGAATTATGACACGCAGTGGGAATCACTTCATTGTCATAAATCTGTTTATAAGATGAAATATTAAAAAAATGTAATTGTGTTGTGAGTTATATAATATATAGGATTTTATGCTGACTTTCTAGCTTTTGTTCAAGACCTGGGCATATGACTTCAGGGGTTGGATTTGCAAGCTTGAGAACATTTTTGGTTCAATTGTCTTCTACAAGTAGGTGTCTTGCAGTTCAAAAAGCTATACCAGGACCCTTGTGCTTTGATCATAAATACCTCGGCATAGAAATGGAGCAAAAGTAGAATGTCCTTTGATTAGAATAAGTTCCAAGAATAGAAACATTTTAAAAGCTCAAATTCTGCAAGCGTAATTTTGTCATAAGCTCTCGTATGGAAAACTAATCAAAAGGATCTTGGAACATAGCATGCTTTCATGCTGGTCCCAAGGAAAAGGGATCAAACTGGTTACAGATATTTACTAGGCAATGGAATGCCTGCACAGCATACTGGAACACTACACACAGATAGCAAACAGCCCTTAAGTGAGCCAGCTCAGGTTTTGGGTATGTACTCCTCACCAAGGCAAATGTACTGGACTGTGTGGAGCAGTGGTGCTCCAGACATGAGCTGATTCTAGAAGTTAAAACTTCAGGTCTTTCAGGTGCAAGTGAAGATGTTGCTGTGCTTGGAGCTGGTTGGGAATCCAGAGGTACAATCATCTGACTGAAATATGTTTAATTTTAACTGAACATTTTTAATATGTAAATATTTTAGTTTTGTAAAAGAGAAAATTATGTCAGAAATGCTAATTTATATTTTTTTTGCTTATGTGAAGTGCACTACAGCAAATGCATGAACTCTACTACTTCTTCAGGTGCTTACATTTACTGGTCATTCAGTAAGGTTTTTCAAACATCTTTCTAATTCTACCTATATGTAACTGGCTGATATGTGTGTAGCCCTGAAGTAAATTGATTTATCTAACTGTATGCAGAGAAATGATCTTCACTTAGGAAAGGCTGTGGATGTCTATCTGGATTTCAGTAAAGTGTTTGCCACTGTCTCTCCCACAGCATTCTCCTGAAGAAACTGGGTGCTCATGGCTTGGATGGAAGTACTTTTCACTGGTTGAATGACCAGGTCCAGAGAGCAGCAGTGAATGAAACTAAATCCAGTTGGTGTCTGGTAACCAGTGGCGCTCCCCAGGGCTATCTTATTTAATCCTGTTTAATGATATCCTATTGATCCTATTTAGTATCTGTAATGATGATCTGGAGGTGGTATTTGAATGTGTCCTCAGTAAGTTTACAGACAACACCATGTTAGGAGAGAGTGTTGGTCTGCTGGAGGGTAGGAGGACTCTACAAAGAGCTTTTGACAGCTTGGATCAGTGGGCTGAGGACAACTCTGGGAGGTTTGCCAAGTCCTGTTCTTGGGTCACAACAACCCCAGGCTTGGGTATGAGTGACTTGAGAGCTGCTCAGCAGAAAGGAACTTGGGGGTGCTGGCTGCCAGCCAGCTGAACATGAGCCAGTGCAGTCTTCAGAACAAGAAGGTGAATGGCAACCTGGCCTGTATCAAGAATGGTGATCAGCAGGACCAGGGAAGTGATTGTCGCCCTATGCTGGGCACTGGTGAGGCCACACCTCAAATCCTAGTGCTCAGTCCTGGGCCACTTATTCCAGAAAAAACACTGAAGTGCTGAAGTATTTCCAGAGAAGGGCAACAAAGCTGGTGAAGATCTGGAGCACAAACCTTGTGAGGAGCAGCTGGGATTCTTTAGCCTGAGGAAGAGTCTCAGGGGAGAACTTAGCACTCTCTACAACTACCTGAAAGGAGGTTGTAGCCAGGTGAGGGTCCATCTCTTCTGTTATGTCTCTGCCAGGTGAAAGGATGAAAGGAAATGGCAGTAAGTTACCAGAGGTCCAGATTAGATATTAGCAAAAATTAATTTCACTGAAAAAAATTTCAGGCATTAGTGTAAGTTTCAGAGGGAGGTGGTGCAGTCACTGTGTCTGCAAGTGTTCAGGAGGTGATCTGGACATGCTTGAGCAAGCATTAAAGACCAGTGTATCACTGTGTAAATGCCTTCTTTACAAAGATTGATTTAGATAATGCAGGGCCTCCAGCTTATATGGAGCACTAATATATGTCTCTGTATATTGTAATATATGCTTACAAAGGCATATTATTTATTGGGACATCAGATATAACACTTCTCACTTGTACAGACTGCAACTAAATTATTTTCCAACCTGCTTCATTACCATTCTAACTTTTTTCGCAGAATTTATTTGTATAAGAATTTGAAGAAAAGTTAAAAAACAGACTGTGTGACTTCTGTTGGTCTTGGGAGCTAAGGATTCTGTGTTGCTCTGTACTACATCTTCAAAGCTACAACACAGAGATATGAGAATGGTAAAAAAACATCTGTGTTTCATTCAACATCTTGAAATGACCTCTTCTGGGCAAGTCAGGCGTAAAAAATGACAATAAAAGGAAATACTGACACTTTCCTGATAGTGTCGTAGCCTATGGTGATTTGTAGCTCATGGTTTCTTTTAGCAAGATGTAATAGTTTGGGTTTAAGAATCTTTGATTGGTCTATCTTTCATAAGTTTTGTCTCATCAGTTTCTGGACCTAAATCAAATCTTCAGTTGTAGAATTTCATGCAAAGTATTTGCCTTGAATCTGTATGACAACTTTTAAGGATACCTTAGCTTTTGTGTTCGTAACTGTTTACCTATATATAAATATGCACTTATGTTTATTCAGGATGTTGTCTCCACTACAGGTTGCTTTAATTATAAGCCTGCCTATTAATGTAGAGAATCATTTATAACTGTGCTTGATGCCACAATTCCTCTCTGTGTGCCCTTCGCTATGTGCACAGAGAACAGAGCAGTAGTACTCTATAACTACACAAAGTACCTTTAATATTTCCTCAGTCATATTAGTGTCATTCTCTCTACAGCCCACAATCTCCACAGAAAATCTGCTAATAAAAACTTTATCACTGCTGAGAATGATGGTACTTTTTTTTACCTTAGTCTATTTGTTCAAAGAAAATAGTTACTTGCTATATACTGAATGCTAATAAATCCCATCTCGTTTCACAACAATTTACTCTTGTTCTGGAAAATGTTTTTTACTACTCTTGAAGGCATTATCATCAGTTGTTTGCAGAAAGCAAATGATGCATTAAGACATTGCCAAAAACAATTGTAAGGAAAGCAGGACTTAACTACTTCTATTTCTTAGATCAGCAGCAAAAGTAAATAAGAAGCTACAGATTTGTGTTGCTAAAAACACCATCTTCTGAATACGTGGAAACTCAGAACTAGGAACATTAATTGCTATAAACTTCCCATAGAATATGTGATAAGACAACAGCATCCTCTTTCTTCTTTCTCTATATCTCATTTAAATCTACTCTCCTTCAGTTTAAACTGTTCCCTCTTGTGTTGTCACTGCAAGCCTTGGTAAAAAGTCTTTTTCCATCTTTTTTTCTAAGCCACTTTTATGCAGTGAAAGGCCAAAATAACATCTTCCCAGAGCCTTCTCTTCTCCAGGTGAAACACTCTCATCCTCTCTTCAAATGAGAAGTGTTCCTCTGACCTGGTTTAACAGGGCTGTGTCGTTCCGTGTTGGGGACCCCACAGCTGGAGGCAGCTATCCAGGTAGGTCCAGCCATCCAGGTCCCAAAAGGGAGCAGCAGAAGGACAGAATCACCTCCACTGCCTGTTCCTTATTTGCAGCCCAGTATTTCTGGACTGCAAACACATTGCTAGCTCAGGTCCAGTGTTTTGTCCACCAGTATTCCCAAGCCTTTCTCTGCAGGACTTCTCTCAATCTGTTAATTTCTCAGGCTCTAGTAAGACTGGGGATTTCCCCAGCCCAGGGGCAGGACATTGCACTTGGCTTGGCTGAATGCCATGAGGTTAAATAGAAAGTGAATCCTAGAGATGCAGGTTCAGTGAGGTAGCCTGAACAAAGTTTGGTAATAACATTAAAAGCTTCTGTAGTAAAGCTTTTAAAGAAAGTCAAAACCAGATAATCAAAACTTTGGCTAAATGCTTCTTATGTAAATGATTTACATAAAATATTTAATATATTTTAATAGGAGCTCTAACAAGGCTTAGAGGTATCATTAAACCACCCAGGCTTGGCAGGAAGTAGTCAGCCAGCAGTTAAAAAATCCAAACCTCTCTCAGGAAAATGAAAAGAATACCTGCAGTTGTGTAGACTCCACAGCTGGTTGAAGTATAAGCATTTTGTCAAATGAGCTGAGCCATCAAAGGATTCTGAATTTATATTCAAGATCAAAATCTAGATAGTAATGAAGAGATAAAGTTGTAAATCTTCAAGCATACATGTATTAGATAGGAAACCAGGTCAAAGATGAAAAAAGTTTACAGAATACTTAGAAGAAGATGCCCAGTCATCAGTCCCAAGACCTTGCAGCTTCTAGCTAGTTTTGTCTTCAGAACTGGTGGAGATCTTCAGGCAGGTGACATTTCCCAAAGTGTGTCAGGGAGGCTGTTTCAAAAATACTGCAGAGGCATCTGGTGGTTGCATTTTAAAAATCCCTGCATTTCATATTTCTTTTACTTGTAATCTTTTGCCACTGATGCTGTATCTGGAGATTTCTCTTTCTAAATAAATCATTTTTGTTTTACTATTGTTTGTTTGATGTGATGAATCACTGTGAATCAGCACCAGGTGATTCAGAGGCTATACCCTGTACAGCTCCTGGAAATTTTATTCAAAAAAGCCAGCTTGTTTGTTCCGTGAAGTGATGTTCCCATGTGTACATACAAAGATCCAAATGTATAGTAATAGCAGATGGCTATTAACTAGGTAATGAACCTCAATTAAATTTTCAGGATTGTTTTAGGAGTGGAGGAGAATCTTTTGGGGTTCTTTTTCCTAGCCTTTTCTGATAAGGAGTGTTATCTCTGTCTCCTCACTGAGGTGGGTTGTTGTTTTTTTATTAACTTGGGAGGGAAGATAGCTCAGGATGAATCAGAGTAATGCAAACTTTAGTAGTCTGTATGAATGATTTCACATTTATATGAAGTGGCATGTTATGATTAGGTAACTGAGTAGGAAAAACAGGTAGGTAAAGCTGTGAGTAAGGACTCTTGGGGTGTAAAATCTAAGTTTGAATATTAATCTTTTTCTGAGCACACTCCATTGATACTGTCAGAAAAAATGTGAGACTCAAATGGTGCTAACTTGGAATAGTTGAGATGAGGCTTCTTTGCATAAAGTCTGAATAACCTGTTTTTCCCTTATACACAGACCTGTTCATATGTGATTGATAAAACAGTTGATGTTTGCTTAAATCAGCTGAGTGAGAAGGGGCAAGGCAAGAGGTCAGGGTCAAATCCAGTGACTATTATAGAGCTGTTTGCTTTGACTGGTACAGATGGTACTTTCTGACTCTGTCAGCTGTGACACTCCTGTGTTACCTCATCTTCCAATAGATCATTACTCATAAATAAGTCTTTCAGGCTGATTTTGATGGGAGTCCAAGGTAGACCCACATAGATACAGATAGTTTCCACAGTTGTTTTCCTGGATATGCTCTAAGTCTCAGAATGAAAAGGGTATAAGACTCTCCCACAACTGATTAACTCAGCACAACTAACATCTTTCTAGATCTTTTTCCTTTTGTTGACACTACAAAAAATTAATGGATGGATGCTGTGTACTATGTTTCATCTGCTTAGATTCAAGCAGTTCATTGTAAAATGAAAAAGTGTTTATTATAGTGTGCTCTTGCACCCTCTGCAATATAATTTATGTGTCTCATTTTAATCCATGCATGGTATTACTCCTCTGTGTAAATAGTTCTTATCAAATCCAGATGTTGCATAATCTCCTTTCATAAACTTGCCATGACATCTGATGCTAGAGCTGTGATGGCATCCATCCTCTGTCCACAAGCACATTAATACCTTGCTCTCCTAATCACATACAGCTAAGCACCTTTTCAGCTCATGTTCATACTAAACCAACTCCTACAGAGTAGTATCTTTTTCTTTGCTGTTTGCCCCATTTTTCTTTGCTGTTGGCCTTGTTGCAGCACATCAAAGACAGATGGTTTGATATTGGGGAATGACCTGCCTAGCTGGAAATTAGGCTGGTAAGGGTGGTCTGTTGGATAGCCCTGACACAGAGTTTCAGCAGTGTAAAGACTGGGCTGCCCTGTGTACCCTGGCAGCATGTCCTTTGTACGTTGTGTGAAAAATGATCAGGTACAGTGGTTTGAAGTCAGCTTTTAGACAGCTGTTCAAAGAGAATCTTCTTGTAGCACTGGTATTTTACCTCCTTGAAACTTGTGAGGTTAGAAACTGCTGAATTTCTTCATGGTGACTTGCATCCTGAAGTATTTAAGAATGCCTCTTAATTAGTAAATTCATTTAATAAATAATGGAGACAACCCATCTACATTCCTGAGAACAAAGCAGATATTTATGCCCTCGTTAATAAATGTCACATGACTGGTGAACAGAAAAAAATAAAAGTTTCTGTAAAAGACAAAATAGTTTTTTTAACTTTTTTATGTGAAACTCTAATACTGCATTTCTGGCACAATGGGATGCTGTTCAAAGAAGGAAATTAACAGTACTTCCTATCACTTTGTCGCTCAGAAATCTGCCCTCAAGCAAAAACTTATTTTTTTCCAATTTCTTAGTGTAAATGAAATCCAGAGCAAGCAGCAAAAGAGTGGGCAATACTGTTCTTCAGGAATGTAACACAGTTAGTTTCCCATCTCTGCTGGAACTCCTTACTAAATTTCAAACTCCAGTTTTCACATTATCCACATTTTTTTCTTTAATATTTTTACTGTGTTTTCCACTGAACTCTCTCTCACTGAGATGTTAGATTTTTCTCTCCCTAAGAGTCTCTTGTTTGTGCTTCAGTTTATCTTTCTGTTCATCTAGCTATAAATTTGTGGCTATGAAACATAAGCCAAAGTTTTCAACTTATGTTCTCATGTAATATATTGAATTTACATGTTTGGTTATGTGGTTTTTATCACCTTAAGACAGCATGAAGAAAATGAGTGGCTTCAGGTAAAACTTTTAGTCTGATCAGTTACAGACATTTAATTTGTTTTGTTAAAACTTAGTTAAACAACTTAGTTAAAACTTAGTTAAAACAACTTAAATAGCTTGTTTAACTTCCTCAAGATCTTTTGTCTCTAGTCATTTGGAAAAAAATTTTGGATGCCTTTATATTTGAAGGTATTGACAGTTATTTACATAACTGTTAATATGTATATTTTCTGTTTGGTACACAGCTACTTCTAAAAATACATGAATGAAAAGTAAGCAAAGCTACAGAAGGGTGAGCTTAGTACTATTTTATACCCTAACCTCACATGGATACCCTCAGGAGTAAAAATACCATTCCTCTGTGTGATCCGTGTGATTGCATGCATTCTGACAGATTAAGTATGGGGGCAAAGCAATCAACTCATATATTTTATTATATTCCATGTTTTACAAAGATTCGTTATTAAATAACCTTCTGAAATATCTCTTAGTGTGAGAACATGTATTGTTTTATTTATTTACCATCTGGTGGCCTGTGAACTCGGACCTGTGCAAGTCCTCTTTCTTGAAGAAGGCTTCCCCTTATGAAATTGCTGTAAATCTGACCATACCAAAGGAAAATAATTGCACATGTAATGATTTATTCTCTCAATATAGAACACACATATATAGCAGAATAATATAAACTTTACATAATTGTTAATAATGGTATAGGAACCAAATTTAGGCAGGTCAATAAAATGCAAATGTTTATTAAATAACGCGAATCAGTAATAAAAATGTGCAAGTCTCAGGATTTCAGCTAAAACAACTGAGAAATTGAACAAGTTCAAATGTCAGTCTACAGGGTATAATTTCATTACTTGCAGACTTTTATAAACTCAACTGCTTGCAAGAAACTAAATTTAATTGGAAAATAAAGATGGAGAAGGTTCTGCATAAGCATATTTTGCCCTTTCCTCTACAATTTTTAATGGGAATTTTTTTTATTTCTTTTTTCAAACATGAAAACCCAAACACTGATTTTTCTTCTTAAGGAAACTGAAACCTGAAAAAGACATTTTTGTCCATAAAATTCAGAAATTTGTGTATGTGTTGGCTAAAGGGTCAGCATTCTTGCCAAAATCATGTGTTCGTCAGAAGAGTTTGAGGGAAGGATATGCTCTTTTTATTTAACTGAAAACTAGTTTAGCAATTGAAAAAACATTGACAGAAAGTATTTCTTAACACCAATAATAGGCCAAATACTGTGTGACTTAGGCTGTCCACCCAAAGGAACAAACACTTTTTTCATCTTTCTGCTATCAAACATAGTTTTAAAAGCATTTAATGACAGTGGTGTCCAGGATAATAAGTTTTCATGCTCTGCAATCCTATTCTTATTTTTTGAAGTACTTTAAACCTTTCTCCTTATTTCTCTGCAGTTGAAACGCTTCAGGGAAAAATTTGAGTTCAAAAAGGAGTGGGGAAAAAACCAAGTTATTATATTTTTGGTTGCACAACTAATTTCGTGTTTCATTTTGCTTTAAAGTAAATACTATAAATGAATACTTTGCCTTTTAAAGCAATGAGATTTCTGAGGGTTTAGATTATGTAATTATCTGAAATCCACAGAAGAAGCCTGTACTGGCTGAAGCCTGCACTTTGCTGCTCTAAAAGAAGTAATGATTTAATTTAGCTCTTTCTTTAATAAATATGTAAAAGCCAACAGTAACTCTGTTTATAAAAGAGCAAATACTACATCCCACAATAAAAAAACAAACAAAAAAAACCCAACAAAAACACCTTTCCTGTTTTGACCTTAAGGAACATTTTACTGTGTGGTCTGGACAGGTACTTCTGATCAAATTACAATAATGAGTCAGATTTCATCTCTGCTTTGTGTTGTGAATAGGGAAGGCAATTTATGTGGAATCAGTTTGGGAGTCATCCTGTATAAAACAATGTACTTTATTAGAGGACCCTGCAAGAGATAGCAGTTCGTGTAATGATTTGTTATCAACACAAGTTACCCTTCTGCCTCATGGCATGAAGGCTGGATAAATCATGTTTCCATACCCAAGCAATACAACTTCAGTGTGTACAGTAGTCTTGGGAACACCTGTACACCAACCTTGTCATGCCAATAAAGATTACAGATCAAAATGCTTAAATAATTTACCAGTTTTACATCAAAGAGAGACAGATTCTGACAAAACAAAACAAGCTAGAATAAACAGAATACAGAGAACAGGAATTTCCTGTAAAAATCATTGAATTCTCCAGATGTCACTGTGTAAGTAAAATCTGAAAAAACCAAAGGATCACTTTAGCATCCTGTAAAATGTGATCTTCTGTTTGAACATTTTCGTCCAATGCTGCATAATGTGCATTTACCATTGCATTGCCAGGTTCAGTTTTAAAAGCTATATGCTTTTCAAATGGTGTGAAACTGAAATGTAAAATGAAATTTAGTACTGTATTACGTACAGAAGAAAAGCTTATTAGACTTCAGAAATAGTTAATAAAATCCAGTATTGAGACAGAAAATAGATTTGCAAAGCAGAAATACGAGATAAGACTTTTGTCTCAATCAAAAGGACTTTTCCAAAATGTGTGAAATGTAACAGAGAACAAGGTTACATTTTTGTCTCATTTTTAACAGCTTGCGAAAAAAAAGTACTCGAGCCAAAATGTTGCCTTTAATGTTATTTTCAATATTCCATCATGATTTTTATCAGTCATCTCCCTTTATAACGAGGCCTTTTTTCTCTTTCCATGTTGGGGCCAGTCTTACTACAGAGCAAAACAGATCTTCATTTCCTTTTTCATTTTTAACCTAGTCACATGGTGAGAAGAAACATAGCAGTCCGATGTGTTCCCACCCTCTTTTCTCTTTTGTAAAATGAGACATCAATAAAACCCTAGATCATTTCAAAGTGTTAGTTACAGAATATCTAGCTATCCTAGGTGCTAAACATAATGGGAAAATCACAAGCCATGTTTTAAAGAGCATCAGTTTTCAACTGATTTTACAAGGACTACACAAAGAAGGTGAAAATAAAACAAAGTATGTTTAAAAGAAAAAGAAAAATATTTGAAGGAAGACTTCTTTCAGTATGGGGGAAAAAAGCTAAAACAATAAAAACCAAGACTTTTTAATAGGCGTGGGGGAGGTACTTGTAAGCAGTTGAAAAGAATCAGAAAATGAGAAATCACAGGGTGAAAAAAAGTTTAAAAGGTGAAAATAATGAAATGTAAATAAATGAAACATAAATCAGAACCAGACTGGCTAGAATAAATTGAGCAGAATTTACAAGGGAAGAAAGAAATAAAAAGAAGCAGATTTATTTCAGAACTAAAGGCCCTTCAAAGAAATCCAAAATGCATAAGAAAGTTGACCTAAGTGAAATGATGTGCAGTTAAAACTGGAAACATAATTAAAAGTTAAGTGGTTGGAAATATTATTATGAACAAAAATCTGAATACTTAAAAATTTAAAAGAACCATAGAATAAAAATTAACACTGCTGACTGAAATATAAAACTAAAAGTAAATAAAATATAATTTAATTCAGAGTGCAAAAATAATACGGCACAAAAAGCTGCAAGAGTTAAGTTTGTTCATTTGTAAAAGCTACTCCAGTGGAAGAGATTTGACCTTCATTTTACATAATACAATCAAAATGGGAAACCATTCTTTTCCATAGGCAAAACCAAAAACTGTCACTTTTTATTTGCAGCACAGTTATGTTTGGGTTTTTTGTTACAATATGTCAACATAGAAGTTGGAAACACACTAAAAACACAGATCTCTTATTTTTCATTCTACTGGCATTGCTTTGGCAAACACATACCCTGAAATAAGCTAAGATCATAGTCCGTCTTCCCTGATGCCTCGTGATAACAGGCTCGGTATCTTCGACTCTCTCGACTGACAAGTGCTTACAAATGGACACAGAGGCTTGTTCATGCAAAAGCTGACTTTTTTGCATGCATTTCTATACCAATAAAAAATTAGTATTTTTTTTGATGAGAGGAAGGATAAGAGAGAAAAATCAAGTTTCTGTCAACTTCCCTGAAATTTTGTGAAAGATGACATTACATTTCCTTAACTGATAAGCTAGTCAGGATGAAGTACATCTTTATTTTATGTACTGTTATAGGCTGCTTGAGGCAGGAACCTGTTCTTTTTCTGTACTCATAGTGAGTACAGAATCTGAAGATTGCATATCTGGTTCCTACAGAGAAAGAATAGATGTTTAACTCACCAAAGACTTCATGACAATCTGGTACCTAGGTTTAAATGCTCTTTCTTTTCACTTAAGAGCTCTACTAACTTCAGTTTGAAATCAGAAAAAAAAATACAAAGCTGCAGTGTGAGCCTGGTAAAATGAGGCTGCCAGAATATATTTCAGATATTTATACTTACTCTGTTTTTAAAGATCTAGATCTGTTAAGTTTTTATTCATAGTATTGCCTTGAATTTACTGCCTATATTAAACATCTTTACAATAAATACTTCTATTTCTTGTTCCAGTGTAATTTTCTGGTTATAGTATATGGATCAGAACTAAGAAAAATCAACACATCTGAAATTAAAATACCTTCATTTACCTTAAAAAACCCAAACCTTTAAGAGCACAGCATGAAGTTATTCTGATCCACATTTACAGTAAGAATGCATGTGACAAAGAGACTTTCAAAACTTAAAATCTTATTAATGAGTATATTTCCTACTATTGGAATAATAATGCACCATTCTCTTTTTGAATAGAGTATTTTATTTCAAAGTATTACCTTTGGTTACCACTGTAGAAGCAACACCAGTGGTTTTAAAGTTACTTTTGAAACTTGAGTTGATGCCAGTAACAGTGAACTCGTGTTTCTTTTGAAAACTCTGAAATGTATGGAACAATTAGCTATTTGAAAAGATATCCTTAAACAGGAAACATTCCTTAATCCAACATGAAACAGAGGATTGCTGCTCTCCATACTACAGAAATATTTTCTAATTTCATATAAACAAAACGGAAATGAAACTGTTCTTTATGAGTGTATGCTTAAATGTATAGTAGCATATTCAAGGCTGGCATTGAGCAACAAAATTAGAGAAATTCATGTTGCCTGATGATTTGGCTAATGTTTTGATACTGAGAGACAGCCTTTTCACTATTCTCTGCAGGTCAGCTGGCACAAGCACTCATGATGGAGAAAAATGGTATTGTCTCATTTTGTTGAAAAAGATAAATGTCAAGGACAGCCTACGCTGGGATTGCAAATCCATCATGATTCATAGGCTAACATACAGGTCATAGGCTCGTCACAGCAATAAGAGCACTGACACAGTTTCAAGAGAAGATGATGCTTACAATGAGGAAAAGGAAGGATGGACATATGGAAGTGTAGCCAAAGGCTGAACTGCTGCAGATACGTGGACAAAATCCTACAAACTATATTCCACAAGATACAAGCTTGGTGTCAGGATCATTGAACTTTTTCTTGGTTTCTTTTTGCCATACTCTTATTATTTCAACAGTGCCAATGCTGCTGGGTTTTGATGCATTCAGACAAGGATTCTGTGTTGCTAAGACCCTTCACTGAAAAAGGAAGGGAATGTTTACTATGGACATTATGCAGCCTCCTCTTTCTCAAGCACAGTTTCTGAAAAGTCTTTGTGAAAATGAACTTCTCCTAAGGAGATGAAGGGAGGGGGGGAAAGGTAAAAAAACACAATATTTGCTCTTTTGTCCATTCTTACTGTGCCAGAGAGGAGGTTTGCACTTTCAAAAAATTAATGAGTCTCCCAGTTAGAATATGTCCCTATACTTTAGGATAATTTTCAATATTCTGTTTTGTTGTCCCTAGTGAGTTAAATCGCCTGTATCAAGTGTTATTATGTTGTACAAAAGCTGTCTGAAGAAACACTATCAAAGTTTTATGACAAAAGGTATTGAATTTCCAGAAAGATGATTAGCTGCTCCTTGTCACAAAACTGATTCATGATTTAGAAGTTTTAGATACAGTTCTTAGTTATCTAGAGAGAATGAACAGATATGAATACAATGTGCATTTGTCACAAAGTTGAGAGGACAATTAAAGTACAAGAATAAAGAATACAAAGTAATCTAATAATATGTATGTGGTTAATGATTTTTAGTATGTTTACTGAGACAAAACATGAAATTGTTTTTCATTAAATTTGTAGATGACACACAGAGAGAAAGAGTATTTATATTCAATTTATTTGGCAGGGTTTGGCAGCAGAGGAGCTGCTGGGGTGGCTACTGTGAGATCAGATCAGCGTAACACACCACAGTCTTTTCTGGTGCCACACGTGGGCTCTGGAGGAATTTGAGAAAAGGGCAGTAACCAGAAGAGGTAATGGGCAAATCTTGATCTGAATATTACCAGAAAATGGAATATTTGTGAGGACTGTTTTGTAGCTGTAATGTGTTATAGGGACAAAGAATGTGGTGTGCATGTGTTGTCCACCAGCGTTGGTGCAGTCATGATACCAGTTCAAATTTGGTGGATAATGCTCTTCATCAATGTATGTGAGGTTTGTGTAGACTGTGTGATGAATGTATATTTTAATGATAATTTTAAAATACGTTCTTTGCAGAGGTGAGGGGGATATCTGGGGGGCAGATTACCCAGTGCAGGCAGAATAGATGTAATCTGAAAGATGCTGCAGCCAGTGGGAGACCCACATTGGAGCAGCTCTGGAAGAGTTGCAGTGCATGGGAAAGACCCTTGTTGAAGAAGTTCATGGAGTATTGCATCCCATGGGAGGGCCCCACAATGGAGCAGGGAAAGGGCATGAGGAGGAAACAGGAGCAGACCTGAAGCATTATGAACTGACCACAGCCCCATTCCCTATCCCCATGTCCCACTCAAGAGTTCGGGGGGCAGAGGTACAGGAGTCAGGAGAATCTGAGCCTGGAAAGAAGTGGCTGTGGTGAGAAGGTGTGTTTTGTTTTGCCTTTGCTTCTCACTATCCTACTCTGTTTCCAATTGGAATTAAACTAAATTATTCTTCTTCAATTTTAATCTCTTTTGCCTGTGACAGTAATTGGTGAGAGATCTCACTCAGCCCATCAGTTTTTAATCTTACATTGTTCCCTTGTCCTGCTGAGGAGCAGAAGCAGCAAAGTGTCTGGGTGGGCACCTGACAGCCAGCCAAGGTCAACACACTGCAGTACTGAACAATGAAAGGGTAGTTTCTTACCAGTATCCTGTTCTCTGCAAAGTCTGTGCAGTTAAAAATAAAGTCAATAAGCTACACAAAACTGGAGGGCGACTTTCAAAGCAGTGACTAAGAAAAAGGTACAGAGAAAACCAGATGAAAGATAATTGATTGAAATTGCTTTCTGCTAAGTGCAATTTTTGGGAATATAATGGTGAATTTCATACGTGTAAGCAGAGCATAAGGGTTGGGAGATGCAGGTGTAGATACTGTGATTTCCTACTGCCTTTCTCTGTGTGGCATTTGTGAAATAATTTTCTAATAATTTTCCACTTCTATTTATTCAAGAGAATATCATGTTATCTTGTTTATTCAAGAGAAAAATAAGGTGATTGCATTACTTTCTGTAGGTTTGTGTGGAATAAATTTCTTAAAGTACAGACACCTGTAACAGGCAGAAATTTCACAGTGTACAGTGACTGGAGGCCTATATAAGACAAATCCAGACTAATATTGAGGAGTTCCTTTTTAACACAGAGCAGCTAGCCATTGAAATAGCTTTCCTATGAAGCACTGAACATTATGTCATATATATATATATATATATATATATAATCTGAAGTCTTTAAATAAAGGCTAGATCATTTTTCTAAAATGTCTCTAACTCAGAAGTTGCAGAATGGATATATCACCAGTTCAAAGCCTACAGCTTCTACAAGCAGGTCAAGCTATGATGATTCCTTATAGACTTGGAATCTGTTAATTCTTAAGAAGTACATTAAATGTGAGTGGTAGGTTGGAAAAGTAATTGCCAAGAACAATGAAACTTGGACACAAATTTAGTGAAGTGCATGTAGAGGTGAAAAAGGCAAACAGACTTGTTTTATAAACACAAAGGTCTGCATCCAAAAAAATATGTGGATTCAGCGCGTGACCAATGATTTTATTTTAATGCATCTTAATATGGATTTCATCTTCTAAGATGAACTGGAGAGATTTTTAAGAAAATCAGCAATTCTGTAGGAGAAAGTTTCTTTTTTATTGTGGTATTTGCATTTAATTATGTACATTTTTTGTCTGAATTGTAACATTTTAGTCAATAGGTGCAAATGGCAAAGGGAACATGATGCAGGACACTCAACTTTCTGAAATTAGTTCTAGAATAGGGTGAAGCCAGGTGCTTATCACAAACTACATTGTATATATAGTTGCAGATCATTTGTTACGACTGCAGCCATGTGCCTCCATTCAGGCTGAAACTTTCACTCTTTTTTGGAGGTTTAGAGAATGCTTAAAAATGAAGAAAAAGTTCCTCATAAATTTATCTAGCTTGGAACAACTACCATAGCATTTCTCCCTGGACTTTTCAACAACAAGAAGCTGACTTTTATGCAGCTGCTGACAGCAGAAGGAGAAACCAGCAAGGATAAGTTGTCTACCATTAAACCTGGAGCAAACTTAAAATTAAGCAAATAGTGAAAAAACTCTTATGGCTGAAACCATACAAATGTTTTGGTTTGGGTTTTTTTTTTTTGCTTTCCAGTATGTGTATTCTATCAGAGTAACCATATGTTTTTATTATATTAACAATAGTGAATTGCTTCAGAAAATAAAAGTGATTAATGATTGTTTTGCCATTGCTCTGTACTTTACCATGTGGTTCTTGCTATGCTTCAATTTCAATGCAAGCTTTATTGCCAGCAGCTTTGTTCTACATCCTTCTAAGATTGCTTTTACACAGTAGGAATAGCAAGGAAAACTGCCAGAGGAAGGCCAGACTTTTCACATAGCACCTGTGCACACAAGAGCTGCACATCCCTGGTTTGTCAGAGGGCAGACCAAGTTGATCAGTATAGCTCCCTTTTAAAGACAGTGTGTCTTGTGGGGAAACAATGTCTGAAGTTTGACATCCTGTTATGAACTTCCTCATCTGAAAAACAGAAATTAGGGTTTTTCTGGTTCATATGAGGGCTATTCAGATTTGGGAGTCACGTACAGACAAAGTTATTTATTATGAAGTCCATTTTCCTTTCTGGTTTGATTCTTCCCGCTGGCTTTAGCAGCCTACCTGGTCTAGCCAACTGTGTAATTTCCTTTGCTGGATGGCATTCACAGGCAGATCCTTTTTCACCTCCACACTGGAACAGAGTTTTCCTGGAGTAGTTCTTCTTTCTCAGAATTGAGGATGACAGTTCAAATGTTCTTAGAGCCTTTGCTAAATGGATTTTGGATGGTCTCTTAAGAACAGGGAGAGCTGGATACTGATCAGGATGTCTTGCTGTACTAAACTAAGATGCATGGGTGCAGCAGCCTTAACCTTTTTTTCATTTTCTTCTTGACTGCAGGGAAAAGCATTGTATTAAACCACAGCAGTGTAGATTCAAATACAGTTTGGCATTTCAAAGGCAGAGTTTGGAATAATTTTATGATAAGTATCCTTTGATTCTTTCTCTTCTTGTGGGGCCCACCAGTTCACTACCTACCTGCCTAACTAACTAACTAACTAATTAATTAACTAACTGGCCAACTCTTAACTAAACTGGTGCTAAACCCCCATCCCTGCATCTCTTAGAATCTAGGAATTTCAACAAGTGGAGCTGATGCTTTCCTTGTGCAATAGGTGAAGTGGCAGTCAATGACACATTCCAATATTATATCCTGCTTCTAAACAATGTTTTTCCTGTAAAGCACATTTACAGTAATCCTACATCATTAAATCTTTTAGTATTCATATTATTCATATCAGCTGATTTCTAATATCTTTTACCCTTCAAAAAAAGTTAGAAATCTCTTCCACGTGTGATTACCCAGATAGCTGGTTGTTGACTGTGTGTGAGTCACTGGGGGAAAGTATATCACTACTTGTGAAATTTTAGAAGATACACCACAGTTCTCATTGTGTGGTTTTATGAAGTTATGATGCATTCAGTTGGTTTGCTTCAAGCTATCTATTATCTGGTTCCGTTTTACATGAGGATAAAGAGTACTTTCCAAGTAAAAACCCAGACCATTTATTATATCAAATAATTCACTTCTATCCATGACTAGAAGGTAAGTGGGCATTTCTTTTCAGTAGCAGAGGTAATGAAATTTCTTCCTGGCTCATATTTGTGGATTGAAACAAATAGGTGCAAAGTTCTCAAGCAAGGGGTTTTTCACCTTTGGAAATACTCTCCCTTCATATTTTAAAATTAAATTTATTTTCTGTATGTAGAGAAAAGAAATTGAAGATCTAGTGATAAACTGGCTTTTTCTGAATTTTGGGAGGGTTTCTGTAGTCCCTTGTTACTAGACAGAATGAGACACTACAGCACCTCATGTAATTTTTTTCTGTTTATTTGGCTGGCAGTACTGTAAACCTTCAGCAGCTACATGGCTATGCTGCACTGTGTCTTTTTGTGTCCATGAGCTGTATGTTTCCAAAGCTCAGAAGTCTGATTCAAAGAAACCGTGAAAATGCACAGGCAGCAGAAATGACAACCTACAATATCTTCTGTGGTTCACCATGGATGGGAGCCATGACTTCTGACTCCCCTTATTTTGTGTGGGTGGTCACTTGACAAGTTATCTGCAGAGATATTACTAACACACTGATACTTCTATTTGAAGTCCAAGCCTATCAGTTAGAATGAAATCATGCTGAAGAACAAACACATTTTATGAGGACAGTGAAAACTTTCTTTGAAATTAAACTTCGCCTCATGAAATCCACAGCTCTGGCAAATGTCTCCAAGTGGATGACCTATTCATCACCAGCAGTCTCTGTAGCTGGTTGAGGAAAACTATCAACAAAACACCTCATTCCCATGAGCATCAGAACATCCCTGCTGCCAAAAATAGTCTCATTTTTATGACTGCATAACCTGCCAGCTTCTAAATATGACTATTATCCACAACACTGTGGAGAAAAACTGCTTTGATTTTGTGAGCTGAGTAATCGCAGATCCGCGTTACACAACAGTCCTAATAAGAAATCCAGGTCTCATACAGCCTGCATTTCTAGGAAGAGCTGCATGTACGTTAGTCACAGAGGTGTTTTACTTCATGCAAAAGCCACCAAAACTTCTTGTACCAGTCTACATATGGTAGAGTTTTTCTGAAAACGCTAAATTTATTCTCCCATTACAAATAAAATCGGGCATTAATAAAAGGTTTCAACATCTGCTGTTCTCACCCTGTTTCTTTGATTTTTTTTAATTTTTATTTTACTGGAAATAACTGGGGGAAATGTGATATTTTCAAGAAAATGTCAGTACCAAATAAGCATCTTTCTACCTCAAAGAATTTCTAAGCAGCTATCAACTACAGCTTGTCAACTTCACAAAATGATAACAAAATCCCAAACCTTCCTTGAAACCTGCACATAAACCATTATTTCTGTCCTGCAGTTCTCTGAGTTCTCTGCAGCCTTGCCTGCATTCCCCTGTATGTGGTGTGACTGAATTAAGCCTGAATTAAGAGTGCCAAATTATGATGTTGAACTTCTTGAGAAGATCTCCAGCTGATGTCCTTGCTGGATGCTTTTTCTAGTTCCATTCTGTGTGGGGGCAGCCTTACGTATCACGCTGTCTAAGCCATTCATAATTGATTACCTCAAGCCTCTGTCCATAAAGCTGAAATATTATGCACAACACTGTATTGAATGGGCTGGATGCACACTTATGACTACACTTGAAAATGAAATGGGTAGACACTCTGCCCAGAATATAGTGCTCTATACTGCCATAATGGACGAAACATAATAGAGTGTCACAGAAAACTCTCAGGCATTTCTGTCATTGAGAATAATGGTTTTCATGAGGATAAACCGATCTGTCTATCTCTGTACCAATCCATATTTCTGTCTTCATTAATCTATTTCACAAGAGATATGCAATGTTTCTCCAAATATGTTGCACAGATTGAAATCTGTGTTCTTATCAGCAAATCTTTTGACCCAAAGCACTTTTACAGTGTAAATTGAAGGACTCATGAGAAATTAAAATCTACATTTGCCCTACCAATCTGTTAATCTGAGATGGTATTTTACTATTTTGGTTTGAATTTGTTGGCAAACTTCTGACTGAAAGGCTAAAAATTAACTTGAATCTCATTCTGCCTTGGGAGTGGCACAGTTTTATTATTTTGCATATCAGGTAACTCTTAATGATCAGATTTACAGTTTTACTACTTCACTCCCCGTGTAGTCATATACTGCTAGAAAATTGTATCAGTAGATCAATGACTCCTGCCTTTACAACGACAGTTTCTGTCCTGACCAGCCACAGCCTAACTAAAAAGTGAAGTTACTTATGAACCTAACTATGAAAGTGCTAAGCCAGCTTCCTTCAGAGGAAGTGGGAGCAGATATTTATGTCTCAAAGTGGCCCAGCATATCTGGCTTAAGATACAAGCAACCTCACCTGAGATCCCAGGCTATGAAAAATATATATTTTTCATAATATATTTTAGCTAAGTTAGATGGTGGTGATTGTTTTTGGCAGAAAGGAAAAGTCAAGGGATTCTCCACTGTCAGTGGAGCTGGCTGAGTCTGATACTGACTGCAGGAGACCTAGAACTTTATCACTGCAAATCTGATATACCTTTCCTTCACTTGAGTGTACCTAGAATTCCTTTATACCTTCTTAGAATGAAACTCAATGTAAAAATAGAATAATAATTATTAACTAGAAAAAGAATACTCACTCTGCTATTTTGACTCTTTAACCTAACAGTGAAAAATTTATTATTATTGTTATTGTTAGTTATTATGGGAATATTAAGATATGAGTGGCAATATATTCAGAATTTATGTAGAAAATGACAGGTAGTAGAGAGATGAATTAAAGGAAATCACACAAGAAATCTCTGTCAAAGTTAGGTTTAGAACTAGTATTCCCTGATGCATAACTCTGTACTTGGACCTTAAATTCTCTCCTGTCAGATACTTGTTGCATATGCAAAACATGTTTCAAGCTTACATTTTATACCTGTCCTGACATTCTTGGTGCTCAGCTGTTTGGCCATTTGTGCACCCTGTGTCACAGCTCCACATGTGCTGTCCAGAGCTCCACAGCACCTGCTGCCAGACAATCTCTTTGTCCCAAAGCACGCTCTTGTGCTATATATAACTGCACATCATCAGGAAATGTCAACATGCACTTGAATTTTCTACTTCTAAAGCAAAAATACCCAATTAATTTTTTTTCCACCTTAAAAAAAAATGTAATAGGAGAAAAAGATAGCTAAACCCCTCAATTAAACTAGGGAACTGCCTGTTCCCTCTGTTAGTTGAAGAAAAGCTATAAAAAGCCCCCTATGGTAAACACATTTCCAAAGGGTTATAGGGCTAGTCAGCTCTGCATTAGGTATGTGAAATTGTATCAGCATCCAGTGTCTCCTAATCCCACATAATACATTTTAAAGTAAGGACACATTTCTTTCTTTGTCTTCATAAGGAAAGTGTCAGCTTCTTTCTCACCTTTCCAGTGACCGTGATGTGATCTTTGTTTCAAGCACATCTGTCCCACACTTCATTTGTTTCCTTTCTAGTTTCTTCCTTCCCTGCACAATGGAGATCAAACATCCTATTTCCTGGGATATTTGTGTAAATACAGATTTAAATTAAAAAAAACAAATTAAAAAATAGAAAGCATTCATCATGGATCTCACAGTGATGGGAAGGGGCTAAAATGATCCAAATTATTTTTGCTTTCTCATAGGCTTAGACCTTTTGGAAAATTAGTTTTATTGAAACATCAGCAAAGGGGGAAGTCCTGTGTATGTTGTGCACACCCCATGCACTGCCTGCTGCTTTGAGCACCAATGACAACCCAACCCATTCCCAATTGCTGACAGCATCCTGCCTCCTGTAGATTGGTACCTGCCCCTCTCCAGGGGTAGTGCAGTGCCTGGGAAGGGGGAGTATCCCATAGAAATTGCACACAGTTCTACCTGCACAAGAAGAATCCTCCCACTTGCTGATTTGGAGGTTTTTACAAGGTTACCAAACATTACTCATGACAAAGATGACAATCTTTCAGCTTTTGTAACTAACCTGTCTCACTGGAATCAATTCCCAAATCTGTAATCTGTTTCTATTTTTATCTTCTTATTATTTTCTTTTTTTTCCTTTTTTTATTTATTTTATTTCTATTTTTATGAAAAGAGATGAAAAGTTAAAGATGGGGAAACACCAACTTACACAACCACCTACAAGCATATTCTTCCCTCCCATGAAAGATATTGTCCTGGGAAAGGATTTTTTTGCAACTCAAATAACTATTTTTAATGGCACCTGTCAATGAGTAGAACTGTCTCCTTCATGTAGAAAGGAACTAGCATTTGCCAGCAGAGATGGATTTTTCTAATGCTGGTGATGATGAAGCTATATTCGTTCAAGGCTAGACTGTCAACATAAATTAGAAGCCAGAGCGCTGTAAATCAAAAAGTTACTGGCACACACTGCACAGTTTGGCACAATTTTATGACATGTGAGTCAGGATGTGTAGAACATAAAATATTCAGAAACCAAAATCTTCATTCCTGATGGTTGCACAGGGATGTCTTCAAAGAGTTAAGCTGTGTGACACCCATTAAAGCAAACAGAGGTTTAAAGCTTAAATCTTCTGTCCCACTTCCAAGACTTTCCACATTGTAGTGTGACTTTCTTCATACAGAACATGAAATACCATATTTTCCCTTTAAAACCTGAAGTCAACAAAATGAGGGGTTAATCCCTTTAGTTTATGATGCACTACCTCACCTCCTAAATATCATATACATAAAAAATAATAAAAAAGATGAAGAGAGGCATTATTTTCTCAGTTTTGGAGTGGCTAACTTGTTATTTTTTCTTTTAAGAAAGGCAAGTGAAGAGGAGTATGTGAGCATCACAGTTGGTGTCTCATTTTGTTGCTGTTGCATTTTTCTCCCCATTTTAACAATTGTAATAAATCTGGGTTTAGGGAGATGCAGACTGGGGAAACAGTGATGCTACCCCACAGGCTGCTTCTGTCCAAAAGGGGAACTGTGAGACTGTTCAAGATCTCTGAGCTTGGCTCTTGTTCTGTTTGCATTAAAGAATTACATCCACATCTCGCTAAAGATCAGTATTCATTTGTCCTTTCTCAGTAAAACACTCTCTCGAGGGAACAGTAAGTATCTCTCACTGGGTATGTTTATCTGTACTAGTGTCTGTCAGTACCTTGCCTGAACCAAACCCCAGTTTTTTTCATTTTTAGGCACAGTTTTAAAATCTGTTATACCACATGCTGAATTTCTGAAATATTTTGCCTGGGCAGCACTCAAAATTTCATACATGTCTGTAAATGTGCTAGGAGTCAAATCTCAAATCTGACTTTGACAAGTTTGCAGTCTTTAAATAAATGGCTTGCCATACATTGTTAAATAAAATTAGATATTCAGTATTATGACTATGATGATGAAAGATCAACAGCACACTCAATCCCACTTCAAGACAGGGAAACTTCCTGAGTTAGTTCAGCAGTAGCATGCAAGCAGAGTTAAAAACTAAAAGAGTGGCAAATAATTATATTCACTTTGAAGACAGGATATGGCTCCTCACAGTTTTTTCCAGACATTACTAACGTGCTTTAATAAGAATGTGCTTTATGAATTTAACACATATTGTGAAAGTTCATGTACACATATGATAGGCTTTCTATTGATAACAGGGGATTTGAGAACTGCTCCTTCTAGGCCAAAATTTAGACTATCCAGTCATACATCTCTGTCTTGGTGTAATGCTGCATGATTGAGCAGCTACAATAATTTCATTACTAATGAATGAGAGCTGTCCATTCCCTGTCCCACTCCAGCAGTCTATTCCTTTCCTGACTGTACAGCGCCTCCTCCCTCCTTCACCTGTGCTTCCACTCATTTCTTCCTGTGATTAATCAGTTTGATTCACAACTTAAGAAAAAAAAAAGTAATGGGAATAACAGAAAAATCAGTTTTCTGGGCTAATGAAATGGATCTGTTCGTGAAGGTGTGATGAATATGAAAGTGGGCAGGAGTGAGAGTAGGAAGATTAAAAGAATCTCTTCCTCCTCCCCTTCACCAAATTGCTAGATTTGTTCAGTTGCTTGTTCAGCACATCCCATAACAGGTGCTTCAGCTAAGAGTGGTTTGAAGTGTTGCAGAGAATGAGAATTAGATGTCTGTGTCCTTCACACAGACAATACAAAGAGATGCAGGATGTGTACGCAGTCAGGGTGTGCTCTGGACCAGATGTCTTCTGACCTGTGCAATACTGGCACAAATGTTTTCTGTCCAGCACAGCAGCACAGGCTCAGCTTCTCTGCATTCAAACTGCAAAGGCAATTAAGAAAACAAATGTAGATAATTCAACAATGATTTTTTTTGTGTGTGTAAAGCTGCTTCTGTGAACTCCAGATACTTCAACAAACTGTTAAGTCCTGAAGATTGCCAATTCTGTAAGGGGTATGGAAGGATATGCATGTGGAAGGAATATAAAATAAAATATATTGACATGAAAGGATACAAAATGTAATCCTGAAAACAGAAGAAAAAGGCTGTGTAACGAAGCTTAAGATTTCTGATTCAGTTTTGGTTTTAATGAGTGCTATAGAGGCATTATTTAGTGCCACCAGTGTTTCTTATGTGGCTGTATGGCCATATATTTGTACTCCATGTGTTGTCTAATTTTCAGCTACCTGATAAATGTAAATTATGTAAAACTCTTAAGAGGCTGGATACTTTTGCAATTGTTTATTTGTTCATAAGATAATTTTCACAGAACTGAATATTTCTAAAGCTGAAAGCAAAATTCCATGTTTGTTTCTTTGGTGGCAGTGCAGGTTTGAGCAATTTCTGCTCTCAGCCCTTCCTTGCTGTCTCCACACCACCACATCCATTGTGCCAGCACAGCTGTTTGTGCAGATTGTGGTGAAAATGGGAACCATCTGAGAAATCCCAGGGCAGCAGAGAGGAATCAAAATCAAAAGGAAGCTTATAACAATGTGTGAATTAAGATGTATGTGAGGCTAACCTTGCATTGTGACATCTATGGGGTCTATGGAGGCCTTGTTAAGTTGACCCTAAAGGATCTGAGGTCTAGGGAAACTTTTCGAGTCTCTTATGAAATTTCAAAATATGTCTAAAGAACCCTCTTATTTATCTGATTCAAAACATCTTTCTCTATCTAGGGACCTTACTTTTTAGCTGTTCGCTGCTTTGAAGATTCTTTATGGAGCAATATTAAACCTAGTCAAAAATAAACCTTCCTGAAGAGTTAAGATAGACCCTTAAGTGCCAAGTGTTCCATCTCCTGTTTGCTCTTCTCTCAGAAAGTAAGACAAATTGTAGCTAGATACATGTTCATGTAAATATTAGGTAAAGGGAATGTGTACATACAATCTTTGCAACATACTTGAAAGCTTTTTTTTTTTTTTTTTCATGTCAGGTAAGCAGTTTGTCTGATTTTGCTGCCTATGGGAGAGAAGAATATTCATGACAGCTTTCTTAAATGCAATATCCATATAATTAAACACAGTTTTATTCAAAATATTTTACGCTTGGACAAAGCCAAACATTTAATTTCTGCAGTGACCTACAGACATTGATGTCTCACCCATCTGTTGGGCAGTTTCTCCAGAGTGCCTCAGTTCCTTCTTTTGTTGGTAACAAGGGGCTCTGTCACACTTAAGTCTCACACCAAATGTTGCCCATTTATAGGCATATAATTTTGGAGCACTTCACTGTCCAGATGCTTTGCATATGGGAGGCTGGGTATCTGGTTTTCATTCCAGGGACCAGGCAGTAAAATGCATATCTTTTAGGTGTTTTGAGATTTTGGTTAATTTCAAGTCTATGAATAATGGTTGGAACTATTCATATTCATTTTGCTAGGCAAATGCCCAAGAGATTTACTAAAATGTTAAATCACAGTAACACAGTGGTCTCCAACTCAGAGCTTTTAGTCACAAACTCATTTTTCTTCACCTCATATTCTCATACATTGAGTTTTCTGTGTTTTTAAGTAATTATTTTTCTCCTTAAACCTTAAATACATGGCAAAATTTCACTGCTATTTTACCCTGATAATTTTGTCTTCAGATCAGACAGCTAAAATGAAGTCATTTTGGAAGGCTGCATTTCCTTAACATCTTTCCCCAGAACATCTCAAAATGCATTATGAAAGATAATCAAGCTCTTTGGTATGTCAGAGACGCTTGAAGGGAACTTAATTCTGCTCAAGACATTATCCCCAGCCCAGTGTTCTCCTGTCCTGATTCATTCCTCCTCTCTCCTTCTCCTCCTATGCAAACAAAACTTCACCTACCCTTGATTCATACCTGTTAAACAGCTGTATCTTACTGCAGACTATTTCTTCTAAAGGTTTGATTACACCACACTTCACCAGCCATCAAAACCTGTTTTCCTTCTGAAGTCCTTTTTTTTCCCCCCGTACCCCTTTATCTTTTTTGATCAACTAGTATCTGTCAATTTACACTTTGTCATTTATTGAATGAGTCTTATTTCCTCAGTATCTTTTTCCTTCCTCTTTTAATGTAGTCCATTTCAGTTTCACCCCCTTTCATCAATCTTTTGACATGTTTCTTAATTCTTCTTTAATTCTTTATTTGCAGGACTGCAAGCATGACTCTTTCTTTGTATGTGTTTCCTTTTTGCTTGAATCAAAAATCTGAAAAGCAACTAGACTTGCTTTGAAGGAAATTTCCTTTGCCTTTTCAAGGCATTCTTCTTTAAACTAATCAGTTCAACTCCTTTCAGTTAAGAGAGTATCTCATATCTTTGAACTTCTAGTTTTGGAAAACATATTTCTCTTTTTTCACCTGTTGTATTTCGTTTGGACATGAAAGATTCAGAGAGCATCACAAAACCAGAAAATTACATGGGACTGAATAAAAAAGGGAGAATGTCTGTATCTGTTTTTTCACTGAATGTATTCTTTATCTTAACACACTATTTTAAAGACTATGTCATGGGAACTCTCACTGCAATTCTGTATACTTTGCTGGATAAAAATCACTAAGTCATGTACTGATGCTGATTTCAGACAAGGTTGTCTTGGTTAGTCTTTTTCACTCATTTAATTGTCATTTAATTGTTAATGATGAATACAGTATAAATGGAAGATACAGTGGTTTTGTCAGAGGTAGTGAGAAACACTTTATACCTTCCTTACCAAAAGAGTTAAACAGATGCCCAGGGCACATTTACCAGCTGTACTGCTCTTAAAAAGGTACCAGATGTCTCAGTAGCTGATTTCCTCAGAAGCAATGGTGCAGGCCAGGGTCACTCCTTCAGCTGCTGCCTCTTCTCAGTGTTCCTTGCTTCCTCCCCAGCACCTTTCATCTACCTCCTGGCAACTTTAATCATTTACTGATGATAGCAGTGAGAAGCATTAAAGTTTTTAATATAATTACCAGCGTTAGTAGTAATATGAGAGTCAGAGGTTCTCTTATGCCACTAATTGGTCGACTAATTACTTTGCTAATTCAAGAAATAAAAATAGCAAGTACTAATATATTACAAAAATAATAATAATAACTAAATAATAAATAATAATAATAAAGTGTGTTAAAGTACTGTTTCTAAATACTAACTCAAGAACCTACTGCATGCTGTCAAGACCCAAAATTGTACTACTTGGCAATGGGATACTGACAGCTCAGTTTTGCTTTTGATACCATTAAAAATTTGTGAGTCTTGAAAATAAAAACCCAAGTATATATATGAAAGCTGCTGAAAGAACAGATTATTAAAGTTCTGAGCTTCAGCAACATCATGGTCATTCAGAAATCTTGTCTTGATAGATAACAAAAATGCATTATTCTGCCCTTTTCAAAACCCCGAGCATTTCATTTCATCAACAGACATGACATACGAGCACCATCAAGTGGCGAGGTACATAAATTACAGCTACTATTCAGACCTTTTTTCCTCAAACCACGGAATCTAACTAGGCATTTAGATGTTTATATTAAAGTTCCTGCATTTTTTAAAAATTCACGTAACTATCTGTCTGCTCACTTCTCAGAGATGTGGTAGAAGTAGAAAGCTTTTAGGTGCATGTCACCTAAACAGGGCATTTGAGTGTTTCATGGTGGTTAATACGGGCATTTTCAGAGTATCTAAAATTCTTCTGCAAACACATCTTTTTTTTTTTTTTTTTCTCTGCTCTGTTCTGACAATCATAGCCGATTTCTCCCTTGTGTGACAAGACCACTGTTCCCCTCACGGAAAGATAGGGATGCACCAACTAAACTGTATCTGCTGCTTCCTGAGAACAGGGTTACAATTGCTCAACTCTTCTTTCCCCTTTTTCATGTTTATTTATTTTTCTTTTTTTCTTGCCCCATTTTTTTCTTTTCTTCACTGCATGATACTCTGTAAGATATCAATAAAACTTTGATCCATCAAAACACATGCACTAAAAATAGGTATTGAGTCTGTATGTTTATCCTGCACGTCACTGAATTTGGGAACCTCTGCTGAAGAGTATAGAGGTAATTATGTGGCCTTCATTTGTGCCACATTAATGGTGACTGATTCTTTTAAATTTCTGCAGCAAAATCAGATCCCAAAAATAATACTGGTTAAAGGAACCTTATGACTTCTGCAATAATGATATTGGAAATCTATTTTCGCTTTTCACACAGATGATTTTGCTCTTAGGCCATTTCCTAAGAACAAAATTGTGTAAGACTCAATTAGAATTTTCTTTCATTTTAAGCATGACTGACTTTTGCAATGATCTCTTCCTTAAACCACCCCCCTTACCCCCCAGATTAATTGTAGCTATGACTGACAGGACACGCATTCTGGCTTTTAAGCAGGTAAGTATGAAATACCTCTCTTCCGCCCTCTTCTTTTACTACTTTGCTCCCAAAGTTGAAGTACCAAGGCAGGCTAAAGTCCCTTGGTTTAACAGCAATTGTACATACAATTTCTTTGCTTCAGTAGTTCTTTCATTAATATGTAAGAACCTGGATGTCACACCTTATAGCAATTACTTTTAGATTTTTTAAATCTTCACATCTGGCTACAGAACTTCTGCACTTGAGTGTGTTCAATCACAGCTATTATCAAATTATGAATTGAACATCTGACAGTAGACAGGACATACATTTTGGGTTTTCTCAAGCCTGAAATATTTCATGAAGCCAAGGTGATGTGCTAACTGGAGTTAATAGGAAGCAACCAATTGAGAACTAGTGGTTTAAATGAGTGGAAAATCTTATTAAAAGTGTTGAAGTAAAGAGCAAAAGGGCAGCTATATATTCCCCAGCAGAAGAATCTCCAGCAGTTGGCTAAAGCAGCATTAGTCCCTGTTGTGATGCATTAAACAGAAGTAGCTGTTGCACTTCAGTAGTAAGATCTTGCTCACACTCATTTTAACAACTCTTCTGTAGCAGCAAACATTTGACCGTGACTCTACACTGAAAAAAAATAAGAGTTTTTTTAAGTAAAAGCATATGTCAGTGCAGGTAACTCATCTGTAAGAACAGAATTCTGCACTCTGTGGACTGGGCACAGAGGTGTGCGTGGCACCTACCCGAACAGCCACTTTAGAAGCCTGATTTATGATGGAGATCTGCTGTTGCTCTGCCCCATCAGGAATATTTTGTACATGCCTGCTCTGTCTCTAATGGTGAGCCATTACATGCACACCAATATTGCCAATACATCAGTTATAAAAGAACAAGCTGCTTAAATTATGCCAGCTCTACCCCATAGGTTCCAATACATGCACTTTAGAGGACTTCTTGAAATGCTTTTTGAGGTGCACAGTTTCTATCACATATAATATAAACCTGATAATTAAATATAGATTTTTGTCAACTAACACTACTAGTTCAACTTTCTGATGATTGGAAATTATTTCAAAAGCTCTCAGGTTAAAAGTGGGAAATTATCTGAGATTATTCTCCTGTGACAAAACAGTTACCCATAAGGAATTTTGTCAAGTTGCTAAAGTGCTTTGGTTTAAGATTCTGCTCCTTTTCATTTATTTGACATAACTTTTCCGTCCTGACATGGTTAAAACTGTAGTCTCAAGACACAGAGCTACAGAGACCTGCATTTACATCAAATAAATTAATCTGGTTCTTTGATGCCGGGACAACGCAAACCAATTTCTGCCCTTTGCTTATTAGAGGTAGAAAATGTCAGACTTTATGCCTAATTTTAAAACACTTAAGGTAAGGAGCAGATCATGTACCAGCTTCCAGAGCATCCTGCCAGTTTATAACGCTGCATCACCTCCTGTATTCACAGTAAATGGCCCTGTCCAATAGTTTATTAAGATGACTGATTTTTTGCTTTGTTCAAGTTCTTTCAGCATCTTTATTCATCTAGCAAATACCATTCTTTCAGGTAGTCCAGATGAGGAAAAAGCAGGCTGTGTTACAATAAGTGTATTAGGGTATCACAGAGAAATACTTTATCAATCTCTTTATTTGTAGGTTAAAATGTAATGCCATACAGTTCTTAACAATTACTGACTGAAAAAAATTATCTGCATAAAACAGAAGCAAAACTGAAGGAGACTAATTAAAAAAGCCATCTTGCTTCAACTTTTGAAACGATTACATACAGAATAATATACATATTTACATTACAAGTATATTATATAAATATAATATATATGTAATCTTGTAACCACAATAAATATCAAGGTCTTTTTTAGGCACACAGCATAGAAAAAAATGCAGAATCTGCACAATCCTTAAGATTCTTGGAGTGACTCACTCTAACATTGTTTTCACACTGAAAAAGCAAATATTTTACACAAAATATACAGGCACAGTTTATGCAGTCCCCAGTGAACAGGGAATTTTTGATCGCCTTCCTATTATTAAGTCTACTCCTTGATTTTCTAATACTATTGCTCTATACAGCTATTATATAAGAAAATAGTTTGCAGGTTTGTTTTTTACTCAGCTAATAGCCTAAGTAATTATCAGTGCTAATAAAATAAGTACAGCATATCTACATAAGGTATATACAGGTGTTTACACAAACAGACTTGGTGAACTAATGCTGAGCTCACCATTAATACTTGGGAGTTAACCTGAAATTCAGCAGAAAAAAAAAGGTTTTTCAATGATATAACCTCAGAAATATTTTATCATTGGAGCGAGAGCTGGGCTTCAGAAATAGAAAGCTTTAAATTTAGAAGTTAATTAAAAAATCAAATTCTTGGCTATGCTGGCAGCTGCAGGCTGCCACTGAATCTGAATGTTTCCTTCAGTGCAAATAAAAACTCAGAATTAATCCAAAGGGAGTTTTCTCACCCAGTACATACAGTCATGGCATTTGACAGACTGTCACTATGGAGCACCTGAGATCGCACCCTAGTAAGTGACGCTGACCACTTCTCATAGCAGGGCTGTGGTCAGTGGGAGGAGAAACGAACAGCACTTCTTTTCCTGTGCTTACAGATCAGACTCTGGCATGTCAGGCATGTCTGCCATCAGGTAGCCAATACCATAGCGTCCATTTGGAGCCGTGTCCAGAGTCGGTGACCCAGTCTGTTTCCGATAGATGTTTTTGCCGAAATTTGGAGACGGCACTTCGCTCGGACTCTTCCCGTGAATCAGACTCGTATTATCTCCCTCCAGATTAACAGGTTCCTTTATTATCCGGCCTCTTTTGTAGGAGACAGATGCCAAACTGCCAGAACTGTCATCAATAAGGTTGCAACGGCGTACCATGAAGACTATTGGGACTGGCAGTATGGCCAACACCATCAAAGATATACAGACAATCATTCCCCATGTTGGATAGCTGTGGAACTCTTCCATAGCCTGAGAAACACAATAGAGAAAATATTAATACATCTTTCCCAGAAAAATAACAAAATGCCCCAGTCCTCACTGAGGTCTGTAGTTTGGAAAACTACATCCTCCACTGCACTCACAGCATGGGCACCACTAAAGATCTCAGATTTGTAGAGTCATGGAGATGTAGGACTGCTATCTTTCAGCCAGTGAGGAGGACTAAAACACCACTGAACAGTTTCTGAGAGCACTTCAGCAGCACACAGCTCAAGATTTTCACTTTAGGCTTTCTGCTACATTTCTCTGTAGTTGTTCCCTGATCCTTTAAAGGGTGCCCAGAATAGACAAGTGTGCAGTGGTATCTGTAACTCTGCCTGGAAAATTAGCCCTTGCTCTGTAGGCTAATAGCTGTTCTAGACAGGAGACATCTCAGTTGTTGCACTTTGCATAAACTTTCAATAAACTATAATGCTGGAGCACTGACTACACCCCACACCTCTACTGCATTCAAGCATCAACAGCCATCAGGCCCCGCTTGCCTGATTTTGTACAGGGAAAGGCACGGCATGTTTGGTATTCTAAGGTATTTCTCTTTCTAGTTTTTGAGGGCAAGAATCAAAAATAACAAGAGCATTTTTCTGAGAATCATGTAGTTGGATAGAGGCAGGCATACTATCTACCCATAGTAATGCTGACCTCTTACATTTATCCTTTACCTGTCTTTGCTGTGACTTCCCCCCTGGCTAATTTGGGAAAGTTTCTTTAGATGAATTTTTCTGACATTTTCTCTCTCTCCATTTTGCAGAAAAAGCCTGTAGAAATAACTGAGGGCTCATGAGCCTACAACCAACTGAAGTCTTCAGAGTTACCTTGACTGAGTATCTCTTTGAAGTCAAAGCTCAGAACTGTCTTGCTGCTCACCCTGAAAAGTTCTTATCAGAGACAGGTTTTAATACATACAGCTGCTACCTACATTGTCATGTGTTCCCAAAAGGAAGAAATACAACATGGCTAAATCTTAATACTTAATTCCACAGAAAATACCTGATGTGTTATCTGAAATGATTTATGTAGCTGTCACCTCTTTTCTGCAGCAAAGTAAGACTTCATGAATGTGAACAACCTCTCCCATCATTAAGAGTTTCTTCATCATACATTACAAAATAAAAGTCACCCAGAGCATAAAGGTTTGAGTCAATCAGCTATATTTTAAAGCAGAACTACCCTAAAATTTAAAAAACTGTTGGTTTTACAGTGAAGTTACTTAAGATAAAAGCAACCATCATGTCATTATTTATACTGATTTTGTAATTTTTTTGTCTGTTCATGTGTTTCTCAAATGCTCCAGACACGATCACTATGATGATGATGATAACGGTATCACATATACATCCAAACCCTACATATACACCTACATGCTATATACGTACCGTATCTTCAATCCAAGCATTGTAACCAGGAGGACTCAATCCCATTTGGACAATGCTAGCTACCAGCAAACATAACAGTACGAATGGTGAAACATACTTCCACATGTAGTAATAATACTGGCTTGGAGAAAACCCCAGCATATCCTTCAGGTCCTCCATAAATCTGTGAAGGGATTAAAATGTCATTGTTAGTGTAGGCACTGAGGTTTTGAAAGCTGTAACTGATACATAGCACCTAACTTGAGGGAAAAATACATATATAGAAATAGCTGTAGTTTAAATTACTTGATGGGCTGAAAAATAGAGCTTATACTGTTCATCTGTTCAGACCAGATGAACAAAAGGAATCCTGCACAGTGCAGTGACTTAGTAAGCTGCTTGCTGGACTGTGCTGGAAGATATTTAAAATAACTTTTCTTTTATAACATTTTTTTTTACGTTTTCTTGTATTGTCTACTAGGTTGTTTACCAGCACATCTTACAGATTGTGCAATATTAGTTTTGAACTAACACATGTGCTGCAGTCTAAAAAAAAAAACCTTATGCAAAAGCTATGGTTTGCATTGTATAAACTGCTGAAATAAACCTTTGCCAAGCTATAAAACTGCCTCCTTTCTCCTCAAAATTCTAAGTTAAGACATGAACAAAACTCCTATTTTTGTACTCATGATGGAGTATATGGTTCCAGAGCCAGTAGACACAGAGAATGCTTTTAGAAATAATTATTTTGGAGTGTGAGTAAGCAATGATTGTTTTAACTCCCTTGCAGTCCCACTCCCTTTCAAAATGTGCATCTCAAAAAAGGATGTTTTCCAAGCAGTTACACATGTGAAGCTTCTGTCATGTAAATGCTCAGGAAAAAAATTTACCTGCACAGCTTGAGGCATTCTATTGTTTACTTACACTGAAATAAAAGACATCATTAAAAGGAAGTTGAATTTAGAAATGGATTGTGCCCTCTGTAGATAGCCTTCTCTTCCTGAAATCTCTAGTTCTTCTTCCAGTTGAACATGAATCTGTTATCTTTATTTTAAAGTCTTCCATTGTCTCCATCCTACTTAACCTCTTCTAAAAATCTCCTTTACCCCAAGCTCCTCATAGCACTGATTCCAGCATGGAAGATTTTCCCTCTTGGTTACAGAGATTCACACATTGTCTCTTTTCTGTAGCACTCTTTGTATGCTATGCCTTGCTTTTCTACTATCTGATCAAAGACTTTATGTCTAATTAGACATTTATACAGAACTTCTTCTACAAGGAACCCTTGGTGCTAATCACAGCCAATGGCAATCTGGGGCTGTTGGTACTGACAGTTTTTGCAAACTGAATTGCTGGATTCCTGAAGGATACTCTGGAGGAATATACATCAGAAGAAATACTAGGAATACTCCAGAGGGAATACTCAGGTGGTCATTACAAAGGAGAAACTTGGCTGTTAACTTTTCACTGGATCCCATCAGAACCCCTTCTGAAAACATGAATTACCTCTACTGTGAGTCATAAGCAAAGGATTACCATATTTTAGCTATGCCTAAACATCAACTTCCTCACAGGTAAGCTGCTGACTTTTGACACGTCCACCTCTATTCACAGTGGAGCTTGGACATTAGCAACTTTATAACCAGGTCATCTGTTTTATCTTTTGGTTGCATGTGTTTAAATAATCTATGTGGTGTTTTTATATCTAAATGATCAATTATAGAATTATACATGTGGCCCAAGTTGGAATTCTCCCTTAATGAGTAAGCAGACCAAGTACTACTTGCATAGACTAGAAACAATGTCTGGAAACCATTAAAATTAAATTTTCTTCTTACAGTTTTGTTTCTTTATGACAAAGGATGGCTGATTACTCAGATTAAAGTGAAAAGTCAAATGAAACTCCACCCACTCTATGTCACACTTTTTCTTCATGAAAAATTAGACACTTTAATTACTTCAACAGCATTCTCTGTTTGACCTGTGCACGGCACAAGTTCTTTTTGATACAAACTCTTCTATTCCTTAAGTGTGGCACATATTGATCTCACTTCCTGAACACATTCTACTGATTTTGCATATAAAAGGAATTAAAAAGAAGAAAAAAAATAAGGGGGATTTATGGTCATTCCTCTTCACCCATCCCCAACAGGTCACTTTACTGTCATCAACTGTGCTGCTTCCAAGAAAGCTTTGACCCTGTTTTTGCTATCATCTCCTTTCTCACAACTATAATTAAAATAGTAATAATTATTGTAAAGAATGGCGTTGATACAGACAGGGAGATACATTTCCTTCACTTACTTGTCTATTCCATAAATTCGGATGACTGCAATATTCTCCAAAATGACCACGATAAGCAGCGGCAGAGTAGCTGAGTAGTCATCAAACATCGTCACAAAATAATTTCCAGAGCGCTGCACAAATATCAGGCCAATAAAAAATGCTACCAAGCAGCAGATGACTGGAATAAAGGACAGAAATGTGAGCCACAACTGCAACGAAGTTCCATCAACAAAGAGGAACTAATGCATTATTTTATAAAAGTAAATTTGGTAACATTTTATTGTTTTCGGGGGGGGGGGGTGTCTCAATTTTAAGAATATTAATAATCCTACCTCTTTCCTAAAAATGGAGAAGTTGTAAAATTAGAATTACTAGAATCACCGTATCACAGCAGTCCTGATTAAGCAGCAGTGATTAATCAAGTGATTATTTCTCACTGAACATAATGTAAATGCAGAGGTAAATCATCCAGTAGGCAAAACATCATACATCATGTTAATTGGTCACCAGCTCACTTTTTGAAATTCAGAAGTGAAAAGAACTTCGAAGTGAAAATATGGGGGAAAAAAATAATATGAAAAATTTTCTATGATTCTAAAAAGACTATGATTATAAAAAACAAAAAGGCTGAATAGACTTTCCCTAAAGGATCATTCACAGCATAAAATTCTGTTAGGATCTGTCTAAAAGTATTTGTATGTTAAGCAACATTTCTGTCCCTTCCATAGGAACACCCCAAAATATACTTCTTGAAAGGCTGATCCTGCATAATGGAGCTCAATATCATTGTCTCCAATTAAAATTGTCAGTAACAGGACTTAATTATTAATTAAGTTAAATGTCAATAAATCATGACATCAGTTGTAGGCTGAGCATCAGTAAGACTGATTCTTAAAGTGCTCTTTTTTTCTCACAGGGAACTTAGGCTAAGGATGCACCTAAGTAGTCCAAAATTATGTAAAATGAATCTGAAAAATGAATGGTCAAAATATAAAATATCTTTACAGAATACAGCCACTGCAAGATAATCAATTATTTTTGATTGCAATACTGAAAGTAAGACAATTACACTGTTTCAAATACTGTGCTAGAAGTCTAATCACCTTCTTGAACCTTCTAGAAATATTACTATAAAGACTTTATGAACTTTCCACCACTCAGCATGAGGCACAACTTTGTTGAATGCAACATGAATTTAAGCATTTGAGTTGGTTTCCTTGAACTCAAGGAGTTGCAAATGTGCTAACCATTCTGTAAAAGTTGAAAGCTTTTGTCTTGTAAGCATGAAATCTATTGCAGACAAAATCCTTAAATGCCACCAATATTGCATGAAAAATAATCCAGATATTTCATTTTTTTCAGTAAATTAACAAAACACCACATCAAGTTGTAATCTTTTGAGTACAACTGAGTTTAGCTAAAATCATGCATGCACACCACTTAAAAAAGTTACAAAAAAATGACAGTTCTTGGATATTTCCTTATCTTTTTTTTTTTTTTTGTCAAACCGAGTTAACAAATACTGTAAAATGCTCCATTACTCCAGTGTAATGACTTTGTATCATGGTACTTGCACACGTACTTATTCTTTGTAACACACAGCTAATTGCTAATTGTTGCACTGGTTATTCAGCATGAAGTTAAGACCTAATTCAAGAAAACAAAGAGACCAAAAATAACTTATAACTTCTGAAAAATCAATCTATTAATCTTTTTTTAAGAATTTGATTTTTTTATCTATTAAATATTACTTATTATCTCAGTAAACTAAGGAAAGCAATTGGGAAAAAAGCAGTGCTCTGCTGCATCAAGGGTTAACTTTTATAAAATATATTATTATTTCTCTCACAGATTTTATTGTTTTCTTCATAGAGTTAGATAATGTTGAAGCACCTTTTTTTAAAATTTATTTTCTATCCCACCTTTTCCAGGCATTGATATGAAAGCTGAATTTGTGCATAACACACCAAGTCCCTTGCAGCTGTCCTGAAGGTTTTCAGGAATCTAACTTCACACCTCTGCTGGTCTTTTATATAAAAAAGAGAAATCCCTACAAGTCAAAGCTACATGAACATGCTACACCTCAAACAACTTTGGGCATTTAAGTAATAAAAAAACCCCGAACAAAACAATGAGACTTCTTGTTTAAGACTTTATAAACATTTAACAGAGAAAAATATGTTTCTCTAGAGAGTAATTGTACTGATTTTAGCATAATAAAAAATTCCTCATAAATTATGATTTCATCTGGCCTACTCAGGAGTAATCTGTAGTAATTTGCAATGTATTTTCACTCTGTCCTTGTCCTTTGTTTCTCCAATGTGCAACACAGGCTGGAATGGAAAGTATTCTGAAAGATCCCAAAAGGACTGACCATACAGA
The DNA here is from genome assembly GCF_971803275.1 of Cyanistes caeruleus. NCBI lineage: Eukaryota > Metazoa > Chordata > Aves > Passeriformes > Paridae > Cyanistes > Cyanistes caeruleus. The sequence continues at coordinate 41,580,221 of NC_141704.1, read as the reverse complement.
AACTTGTAACAGACATTAAATTAAAATTTAAGGGTGTTTATGCTACTGTAACATTCAGGAAAAGGTTTTATTGGCAGATATTAATGTGCCTGTGCAGGGAAGTACATTCTGGAATACAGTGATTTACTGCTCTGTAAAATGCTCTGTAAACTTTCATGTCAAAAAAACAAACAAAAAAGAGAATTCATAGTCTCAAAAAAATTTTAGCTTACTGCTTTACGGAGAAAAGAAAGTTTGTGCAACTCACCAGTAAGAATTTCTTTCCTGACCTTGAAGGTATCAACAATGGGTGTGATAATGCCTTCAATGGTTCCAAACATACTTCCAAGTCCCAAATTTACTAACATGAGGAAGAACATGACTGACCAGAAGGGAGAAGCAGGGAAGTGGGTCATTGCTTCCGTAAATGCAATAAAAGCTAAACCAGTTCCTTGGACTGCCTGTCAGTGAGGAAAAAAAAATTGTATCATTATTCATTATTTTTTTTTATTTATTTTATTTTTTTTTTGGTAGTGTGACAGCCTGACAAGTCTGACTTTGTGTTCATACAGTGTCACTGATTACACCTTGAAGGCAAAGAGGGAAGTTGCTATCTAATATGTAATTCTTCCAGTTAATACTAGTTACTGGAATATAAGAATTTTTAAGTTGATGGGCATTAACACAATTCTTTCATAGAATCATAGATTACTTGGTTGGAAGGTGTCTCATGAATCATCTGGTCCAAACTTTCTTGGCAAAAGCAGTCTTAAGAAGATGGCCCAGCACCCTGTCCAGCTGAATCTTTAAAGTGTCCAATGATATGGAACCCACCACTTCCACTGAGAGATTTGTCCAATGGCTGATTGCACTCATTATGGAGAATTTTCCTCTCATGTCCAATCGGAACAACAACTTTCTACCTTTCACTGATAATTTTGCGTGACAGCTACTATATAGGCCACTATATAAATACACTGTTTTCTCCAGTAAGCACATAAAGGATTGAATTTCTATACTTAGAAATTTAAATCAAATATAAACAGCAGCCTTATTATAGAAACTTTACAGAAACATCTAAATCACCAATTTTATATTTTATCGTCAGATGCTGGTGCAATTGTATAGAAGTCAGTGTTTCAATCTGCAATTGTCTCTCTAAAGCTAGAAAATTATAATTTCTGTTACAGATTTGGCTTACTATATGATTTCAAAATAGGATTATACTCATTAAACAACTACCTAGTAAGTAAATGATATTTTTTTTTAGTTTTGGTGAAGCAGTATTTATATCTAATATATATCTTAACATTAGATTGTCTTGCAGTCTAAGACATTGAATAAGTAACATCTCTGTTTAGTCTTTGGCAAAACCCTCAAGCTCAATTCTTTTGAAAAACAGAGCTTAAAAAACTTATCACCTCCTGAGAAGAATGATATCATGATCAAAATATATTCTAAAGCAGTGAAGATCATATTAAGATGTCAGACCCAAAAGTCCTCAAGTGAGCTGGAATGCAACCATGTTTTCATCCAGGTCTTTACAGGTGCATGGCTCACAGGTACACTGTCCTGGTACTTTGTGCAGGTACACTTCACAACTCACTTTAGGCTTATAAATGTTCATCTGTTCATAATCTCTGTACTCAAGGTGTAATCTCACCTTGTCAAGTTCATCTTCAATTTGACAAGATTTCAGACCAAGAGAATCAAACTGTTCTTCTTTGACTTTCTGTATAATGTCATAAACTAAATTGTAATCTTCTGCTGTAATGCTTGAGAAATTGATATGATGTGGGATCATATCTTGGCTGAGATTGCCCATTTTCAAAAGTTTTAAAATCTTCTCTGAATTTCTGTAAAACACAACAGAACAGAGAGAACAAGCTCAGTGGTCTGTGTTAGTTCATAAACGAAATAAACCGTAAAAATAATTTTAAAAAATAAATGGATATTCATACTGGGTAACACATTTTTCATTTATGATATTGGCTTTGAAGCCCAGAACTGCAAACACCACCAAAGTTGCCAGCACAGAAGTGAAAAAATTGATGAAGGACACCAGTACAGCATCAAAATGGCAGTTGTTGTCTCTCTTGTTGTAGCTTGAAAAGGCAATGACTCCACCAAATCCAAGCCCTAAGGCAAAGAACACCTGAGTAGCAGCTTCTCTCCAGACCTTGGGCTCCAGCATTATTTCAAGCTGTTTGAAATTAGATATAATATATGTCAGCTATAAAAGGCATTTCTATTATATGAAAAAAACAACAGAATAAACCCTACATCATAAAATGCTAATACTCCACTACAACTGTATTTTCACTACGATAAAATTAAAGCTGAATGCGACCCCTGAAGTTAGCAAACTTACAGGTCAGAATTTCTGTTTATTTTATATTATCTAAACATTGTAGAGAAACATGTTGTAGAGGATGTTCCCAACAATGAGACACTATTGGAGCTATGTAACTGAAACAGCAGCTAGTTATACTGAGAAATAAGAGAGAACTTTTTTTTACAGTATTTACTGTCTTTTATTTACAGTACATGTACTGACTTCTGTTAGACTTAAGATGTATTTTAGAATGATCAACCCTCTTAATAAGTGCAGTGGGTATGATTAAAGCTGCTTTCTTGTTACTTTTCAAACGAACAAAAATAAAAGGTGAACATGAGATACGCATGCTTATATGGAATTCTATTACATGCAAATATGTAAAGCAAAATGAAATACATGAAATGAACACTTGCCACCACAAGCTGTATAGTGCAGAAATCAAATCTCCTAAGTCAGATGCCTTGAACTTAACCCTGTGTTAAATGGGTCTGGTATTTCAGGGGCAACTAAGCCTGTTATCAAAAAATTTAACAATATGGCTCACTGAGATCAACTGCACTGCTCCTTAAAAAAGTAACTTTGTTACAAATTTATGAGTCATCATCTATCTCAAATTCTTCTAGATACTGAATCACAAAAAAGAAGTAAAGAAGTTCATGTCAAATTTAAAACATCAGATTTGATTATGCTGATTCAGAACCTCCATTTATGCAAGTGACTTATTTTCTTTAAGCCCTAGGTTTATTCATAAAAGTAAAACTAAAATGCATCAGCATAGATGCCAGCATTATTAGACTGACTGTCTTAACTCTGAGGAGAAATAAATCTGCTGTTGTTACAACATTTTGAATAAAAGTTCAGTTTCTCATGGAGATATAATATTTATTACAGATAGGCAGCAGAAAGCTTCTTTATTCATTTACATATAGCTGAAATACAGTATAATTGAGAGAAAGTGTTTATGACAATAAGCATATTCCTGTTTTATAATCTAATTATTTAGATGATAATTACAATGCACAAGTGGCTATTGCCCGTGGTTCTGTGTCACACTGTCGTGCCAGAGATGTCCCACCAGAGGGAGCGCGAGGAACGTTCTTATCTGCACCAGATCTGCCATCGGCTGAAACATCAGAACACTTCTCACCTCCTAAAATACATCCTTTGGTACCACCAAAAGTAGCGTGTTTCAAAATAACTCTAGATTGATTTGCTGTGAAGTGTTTCCTCTGAAATTTTGGAGTCTCTGTACTTCATATAATCCTGCAGTTTAACTGCAGTAGTTGATTTAAGTGGGTTTTTCACATACCTTTCTTTAGGTTTTCCATGAAGTTTCTTATTTAGAATTTTTGCTTTGTTTAACAGCCATGCCAAACAGAGAAATTCTCCCCTTCTACATTAGTCTGGAACTCTCACAGCTGCAGCAATGTGTGCCAGTCCTCTACCATGCTGGCATAACTGATGGGAATTTGCACAGAATTCATCCGTGCTCAAAATGTGGTCATTTGCTCAGCTGATTGGGCTGAAAAGATGCTTCTCCCTCCCCTCTCACATCTATCTACCTGGATAATTTTCATTCTAGATAGGTTTAGCACTCCTTTTTATAGCCTGGATGTACAAATAAAGTGTTAGCACAGCAGAGTGAATCAAACAACAGGTGGGGGCGTTTGAATTTCTCCAGGTAGTCTCATGAGCCTACAGTCCAAATCAGTGCTCAAGTACAAAAAATTGTAATGTAAATATTTTGTAAGGTTTATATTCACATGTAATACACGTGACATACAGGCCTCCTAACTTCAGATTTAAACCACAGCTTAAATTTTGATACAGAACTGGAAACGGTCAGAATAAATTAAGAACCATTTTTCTTTTGCTATCATTTATATGAACAGTTGAAACAATTGTATAATTAAGTATAACATAACTGTAAAGGAAGCACCAGCTGCAACTTATTTTAAATCTAACTCATGAAATAGTGAATACTGAAGAGGTGTTGGTATCCAAGGGGAGTTTTTATTTTTATTTTCCCTCAGTACCTAGTGGTACTTCTCCAGCCAAAAAAGGAAGTATTAACACCATGGTTGAGAAACCAAATTGTATTTCGTAGAGGTCTGTATTCCACCTCTGCTTCAGACTTACTTTTGTTAATAGGCATTACATTCCTCTCTTCCTCAGGTTTCCCAAATTTGCCTAGCAGCCTGCAAGTTCCTGCACAAGTGTAACTCTCTAAAGTGGTGACAGTGAGTGAAGTGGAACATGACTGCATCACTGTGAGAGCTGACAAAGGTCATTTTTACAGGATGACAGTTCTCCAGACTAAAAATATCTGGAATCAAAACAATTGACAACACCCTGTCATCTGGCATTAGCCACTATGTGCATTGATTTTGATTATCTTATTATTTAGCTTTCATTTTTGAAAAAATAGTCCTGTTCTTGTCAACTGTATTGTGAAGTGGACTTGCAGGAAAGGCCATTTCACAATACAATATGAAGCCCAGTCTTTCACATTCCTGAGTAGGGTGCTGACTATTCAAACATGCTGTTCCTATAGTGTAGATGCAGTTGCAAGCATTTGAGATAGGTGTGAACAGAATTCAGATCTTCAAGCTAAACAATGATTCATAACATCCCTTATCACCTCTGTAGTTAGACAATCTAAAGCTGTGTAAGGCACGTTCCTGGCAAAAGTATCAGCAGTAAAATGTACATGCTTAGAACTGCTGCTGTCTTGGCTTGTCATTGGAAAATTGATAAGGAATGCTGAGTGGCGAATACTTACACTACTTTACTGTTAAATACAGGTCTCCTGTACTTTGGGCTACTAGAAAAGCTTTACTTTTTTTCTAAAAAGGAGGAAAATAAATGCTCTTTTTCAAAAGGGACAAGTTAATTACGTATTCCATGATAGTTCCAAGTAAGGCACTGAAAACCCAGAACTAGACATTTGATTTTACAAATTTGTTTTTTACTAGACATTTAGTAAATGGCAAAGTTCTCTTTTCAGTATTTAGAGCTCTCTAAACTTCCTGAATCCTTTAAACTGCACTCTCATCTCTTTAGCTTTGTAGAGGCATATAACTCTGGGAACCCTCACCTAAGAGAGGTAACTCCACAGACCCTTGGAACACCTAGAGCCTTTGGACTTTAGGGCTTGGTATTGTGCCACTGAGATAAACAGAAATTTTGCAATTTAAGCAAACAGAAATACAGCCAAATGTTCTATGAAAACAATAAGCTTAAATGAGAGCATTCATAAATGGTCAAATTGCCAATTGAAACTTTAATACCCTGCAAACTGAAATTAAGTACATACCTTAGGGGTGAACATGTGACGAATTCCATCCACTGACCCATTAAGGAGCAGTCCTCTGATCAGAAAGCATAAAAGTACCACATATGGGAAAAGGGAACTAAAATACATGATCTGAAATACAAGAAGGCAAGAAAAAATGTAACATGACATTTAACATGGACTTTCTTTTCAATAGGTTCATTCACTACACAGTGTCCTGTGGATGTATGAGTGTACTGATAATCATATGCTCTAAAAATATGCAGAACACTTCCCATTCCCCTTGCCTCTGCAGAAGAAAGCATAATCACAGGATTGCAAAATAAATTCAATTCTGTACTGTACAAAAACAATACAACTGCAACCAACTGTATTTATCACTAATCGATACAGAGCCACTGGACTCCCAGGGAAATTCAGTATTAATTGAGGCAAAAATAAACAATAAAAGACAAAAGTAAACTGTTGCAAAAATGCTTCTCTTCACAAAAGCTCTCTGACTGTGTATGGCAAAGTTACGCAGCGTGAATAGAAACCAGTTTTGCCTTTGGAAGGAAAGGGGACAAGAATTAATAGAAAGTACATAACCAATGAATTTAATCACTATGTAATGCTTACTGCCAAAACAACAAAAAATAGTAATCAAATCTGATCTTTCATTACCCATCACTGAAAAGAAAATTTATTCTGTGAAGTTTAGTAAAATGATTAGCTAGTTAAACTTGCTACTTATTTCTTTAACTGAAATACCCCAAGGAAATCACAGAAATTGCCATGTCAGTGCCAACTTTTTAATAGCAAAGAATTTTGCTACTGGGACAAATTATTTTACCTCTGAAAAAAACCCCAGGATAAACAGAACTAGCAAATCTTTAACCAGCAAATCCAGCTGGCTGGAAAGAAGACAAGGTAACAGTACTCAGATGCAAAGGGATGATGGCAAGCCATTAGTCAAAAGAAACAATCCAGAATCCTGGGAAGCAGCTGTGTTAATGCCAGAAGCATGTAAATGTGAGTACACATGGAAACTTATTTCCTTAGGCACTCAGAACACAGAGACTTATGCTGCACAATAAAGCTGCGGTACAGTTACATGCAACAATTACGCAGATGAGAAGCAAAATTATTCTTCTTCAGATCTCAATTCCCTCTAAATTACTGCCATTTCCAATAAAATTGATGGAATTTTAATGCTTAACCATTAATATTCCTCTACTTGAGATTATACAAATGGAGGGGTGAGTCAAAGCACTTAACCTGCTCCTACAGATTTCGTGAGTAAACAGAGGGTTTGGTGAACAGAAATGTTCTGAAATGCTTCAAAATAAAACAATATCATGCAGGTAAACAGTATACTCACTTTGCCTGAAGACTGAATGCCTTTGATCATGGCCAAGCATACCATGACCCAGGCAGCCAGCAAGCAGATAGTCATCTTCCAATTTAAACCCCCACTCTCTGACAGAGAGCTGGAAATATTCAGTGCTTCTCTGTACCAGTAGTAAGTGGTTGCAGAACTTTTTTCACACTCTGGCTCCACAACTGTCAAAGAGATGTTAGCAAGTAAAGAATGGGTTCAGGAGAGATATTTCATAACAGTGTTCTCCCACTTCTTAAAATTTCTAATTGTGCCATCATCATTTATTAGGAAACCAAAATCACGTAACAGTCTTAAGACATTGTTTAAAAGAAAAAGTGATTGCTATCAGTGAAAACTTCTGGGTGTATCTCTTAAAACACCATTTTGGGATAATGTATTCCTCTGCATTACGGTTAATCCTACTCCAAGGCAGAATTTATATCTGACTTCATAACTAAATAGTAGGCAGGTTTATATGAGGACATACATTACATTTATCACACATAAAATTACATTATATGTATATGGTCCTATGAATTACATACTATGAAAAGTATCCCTCTGCATTGAACACAAATTTGAAGACAGAAAACAAATTGTTGTGTCTACTTTGATATGACACTCAAATTAGCAAGGACTTAATTACCATTATAAACAATAAAATAATAACATAATGATACCAAAGTGATGAAGAAAACAAATAAATGGTTCCTACACAGATACATTTAATGAAAGTTTCTATGTATGTTCCAGAAGTGATTCTAAGGTTTTTCTAACTGTAATTCTGTTATAGTCATGTTACCAAAGAGTTTAAGAAACTGTGTGCATCTAGGCATGTAACATATAAATAGAAAGATTTCTTGAGAGAAAATATTTACTTAAGTTCTTTGTAAATTATTTATGCCTGACAATCAACCATACATATAAGCATGTCCTGAATCAAGATAATTAATGGGAAAAAGAGGAAAATACACTTTTTTAAGAAACCTAACAAAGATGAGATATCTTCACTGAAATAACCTATTAAAAACACTAAGATGCTATCAAATATAATAGTTTTCTTTAGAAAGCTTAGTTCAGGGGGCCTCTGCCCAAGTTAGGCTGACACACTGTAGCTTAGCATTTGGGAAGGTTAAGAGTACATAAACAACCAGTGCTGCTCAATTAATGCACAGCAGCTTGTGGCATACAGTCAGTTTGTGTGTCAACATTCACTGGTACTGACTTTCTGTATAATAACTGAAGCAAGCAACTCTGGAAAAGACTCTACAAAAAGGTACAACTTTTCAAACATCTCTGGTTCTTTATTCAAGTGGTAAATAAACTCACAAAAGATAATTAAAGAAAATTTAGGATCTGAAATAAAAGGAAACTAAAAGAAGAAATAATACATATTTCAGTAGAAATGATAATACAAAATTATCTCATTACAGCAAAACTCAAAGGACTGATTATCTCATTTCTATTAATTTACAAAGAAAACCATGCTTTTATCACTTGCATTTCATTGATATTTACAGTTTTCTATTTTCTCCTTTGTTAGTGAACCAACAACATTTTGCCAGGAAGTATTCTACTAGTTGAAATGTAAAATTTCCTCTTTCACTTTTCTTTTTTATCAAGTATAAAAAGTAGTATCAACATCAGAAAAAGAGATATAAGATTTTTTTTCTGCAACTCACTAAATAGCATTCTCCTAATTTAATTACTCTTTAAAATGCTGTTGACAGTGACATTTCTTTCCAAATACACTGTATTTGTCTCAGATTAAGCTTTTGTTGCATCTTTTCAAGCATTATAATGTGATATCTTAATTAGATGGAAAACCACTTTCACATAGAACACTTTTGCACACAAATATCTTCTTGAATTTTTCTCCTTTTTTGCTTCAAAATCTCAAATTTTATACACTTTACATGATTTTTAAGAACCTTATGTTAACACAGACTTACAGGTATGAGATGCATTTTTAACTAAAGGACATTGGTCCCATGGTAACGGATGCTGAAAAGATTGGGAAAAGTAAAACAGGCTCCATCCAATAATGACATTGTAGTACAGGGCCACAAAGAAGCATACCTAGTAAAAAGGAAAAAAAAAAAACAACCAAAAAGTTACATTTATTAAGTAAATTAAAAAATCCCTGCTGAACTTCTGCATATTTCTGTACATCAGTCAATGAACCTAAATTTAATTCAACTAAATCAGAAGAAAAAAAGAGAACGACTTGTCCCATTAGAGTACCTGACATTTTCTAAATTTTCACTCTTCTCCATATTCATCATGTTACACTTCTACTTTTACAGGGATTTTTCCTCCAGAAGACTACTCTGTTCCACAGTTCTAATTTCAAAAGAATCACAAAAATGTCTGACTTAACAGACACGTATATACCAACAGTTGTAATGGTTCAATTCAAGTTCTCAGATCTTTGAAAACACTGTAAACTGACCTTGATGCCCATCTATAAATCCATGGCCTTTCCCTGCAGCAAAATAGGAAGTCTAAATCATAACATCTGAAAGCAAATGGCACAATTGTTAAAAAACTTACTACACAGCTTGCAAATCCAATTCCTCCAAGCTTGGGGCTGATATAATTCCACACACCAATACTCCCTCGACGGATCCTCTGCCCGACAGCAAGCTCCAAGAAAAAGAGTGGAATCCCTATTATCAGTAGCAAGATTAAGTATGGCACAAGATAGGCACCTATGAGGGGAAAAAAGTATAAATCAGAGTAAATGGAAGAAGAGTCAGAACTTGACAGAACAAATGTAAAAATTTCTAATAGCTTCAAATTTGAATTAGTGTCCTTCACTGCATGATCCCATGCAAGAATAATTTTAGCTGAATCTTGGTCATAAGTCTTGTGAGATATCGAAAACCCAAAGACACCTAATTTATAAAGCACTGTAACATGTTTGAGGCAAGCCTTACTGCTAGTGAGATATTACTGAAATGAGTTATTTGTTTGAAATTTTGGACATTCAATCAAGCTTTTTAGAAATACAGAATCATCAGGAGCTGAATCAATATTTCTTATAAAATTTTACAGCCTGACTTGTAACAGAGCATCAAGACTGAATATAAAAGAAATACAGAAAACACTGTACACAACATTTTCAGCGAGCATCAATCATAAGAAGTTTCAGAAGATATAACTTGATTTCTCCATTTCTCAGATGCTCAAAAGGAGATTTCATGCTGTACATAATAATGATGCTACTCAGCTAAGCAAGAAAACTGTATCAGCCTGTTGCTACAAGGCTCCAGACAGAAAACAGAAACATGATGTGGAAGCGAAATGAAGTATTGTAGGTCTGCATCTTGCAGTACTCACCAACTCTCTTCTTCAAGTCATATTTGAAAATGCAACTGCAACTTCACTTTTGTATAAACATACATATAAAAAGCAATTCCTCTTTTTTAAGGTCTTATTCCCAGGAACTCATCATATACAATTCTAACTTAAGGATGCATCTCCATTTATTTCAGGAAGTTTGATTGCAAGCAAATATATCCAAACACTAAGCACACTGAGAAGTTCCAAACCTAACTTCCTCCTTGGTGTTGTGGAGTATTTAGTACCAGAGCTAAGAAACCATGCAGGCATCAGCAATAAGCATCACGGCACCTGACTCTGTGTGGCTCTTACGCTGCAATACAGACCACAGTGCTGGACAACGAACTCAAAGGCCTTTGAACTCCTGTTTGAAACTATTACAAGGCTAAGGAAAAACATTTGAGAGATGCAGACTGCAGCATGTTGAAGCAAGCTACAAAGCAAAGACCTAAAGACCTCAAAAGCTTAGATTCAGATTTTTTAACTTGTATAATTGATGTCTTCATCTTGCGATAAAAAAGAAGCTGAGCGAAGCTCAGAAACCAATTTGGCATTTATCCTCAACTCCTGCTAAGTCCTGCTTCAAGTTCCCTCATCCATGTCAACTTTCTAGGGCTTTTTTAGGAATCTATCCAAATGCACTGGCATTTTCATATCCTTAGTGGGAAATTTATCTCATGGAATACAGTTTTTGTCAGAAAAGTTAAACTTTCCTAGGCGGTGCAGGAGGTATCAGACATTCTGGTAGCATTAGTTTGTGTTTAAGTCCACTTGCTATTTCACTCCTCGTGAAGTACACACTAATTGGACATCCCCTTCCATTACAAAGATATTACAAAGATCTTACAAAGACATTAATCATGGAGTAATTGCAGTCTTGAGTTCAAGACTAGGGGGACAAAATGAAGAAATAAAATTGGAGAGAAGTGGGAGCTCCAACACAAGATGTTGACCTTCTGGAGTGAGTCCAGAGGCACCAAGTTGGTCACAGGACTGGAAGACAGACCTGGGAAAGTTCAGTTTCTCAGTCTGGAGAAGAAAAAGTTCTGGAGAGACCTACACAACCTTATAGCAGTACCTAAAGGGGACCTACAGGAGAGCAGGAGACCTTTAATAAGGGCATGCAGTGACAGGACAAGGGGGAATGGGCATTAGATGAAGGAGGGTACATTTACATTATGTATTAGGAAGAAATTCTTTACTGTAAGGCTGATGAGGCACTGAAACAGGTTGCCCAGGAAGGTTTTGAACTATCCATCCCTAGAACTGTTCAAGGCCAATTGGGTGGGATTCTGGGTAACCTGGTTTAGTGGAAGGTTCCTTGCCTATGGCAGGGCAGTTTAAACTAGATGATCTTTAAAGTCCTTTCCAAACCAAACCATTCTGTGAAAAAGTACTGGAACACCAGACAAAGAATATTAATCTCATGTACCTCACAGTCTATAGGCTATGTTATCAATGAAGTAGCTCCTATGCTTTATTTTCATGACCTGCTAATATGCTATGCAATGATACTGTCTGACAGCATTGTTTTTACTGAGGTAGCAGCTACATTCCTATTCACTACTTTGGTGTCTCTCACAGTTCATCTTCTATGTGCACACAATGGAAAGAATGCAAAGGATTTACCTTCTATTATGAAAAGAAACAGAAATAAATAAATGTGAGGAAAACAGGGGAACAGAGCAACAACCACATTCAAAAATGAGGCGGACTATCTATCTTAAAAACATGTAACACAGAAACCATTAAATATCCCAGACTGATTCTCAAAATTTCTGCGAGATAGAATTTACACTGCAAGTGAGAAGCTTTGGCATCACTGTCTTTAAAAAATCTGCTCACACAATTCATTGAAAGCCAACAGTACACAGGTGTTATATCATATAATGCTACTGTAAATGATACCTTAGATCTTAATTAGACAGATGTGGCATAGCTGAGCAGAGACAAACCTATACAGCTCCAAAAAATTGGGGCCTAGTGACTTACCCTGGATCCCACTGGATGACTGTACTAGAGCAGGAACTGAACCCAGCTCTTCAGTGTCCCAGTCCACAACCTTAATCACAAGGCTGCAAAGTTAAGCACACGTTTAAAGACTGGGCTGATGTGGGTGTTTTATGGTGCAGTATCAACGCAAATTGCAAGATTTATCAGTTAGATTCTACTAAATGAGTTAAACAGATGTGGTGTTAAATCCACATTACATTAGACTTGACAACCCTGTAATTCAGTGGGTAGCCAGACAGCAGAGTTCACCTCCATACTGCTAGGTTTGTGCAAAGCACCTGAAGTGCTGGTTCTTCCAATTATTCAAACCTCTTGAGCTTCCTTCTGATCTTGTTCCTGTCACCAAAACGGACATGGAATGGAAAACTGTGTGTGTGAGTTTCAGTGTGATAGAGCTTGGACTAGATTATACAACTGTATCACATCTGCCATGGGCTTCTGTGCCCCACAGTCAACATGAAACCACAGCGTCTCTGGGCAAGTATTTTGCTGAAGTCTTCCCATGAAGCTAGGCATACTTCAACAAACTCTAAGACATCCTATCCTCACTTCATCCTAAAAAAGGATCACTATGGAAACATCTCAGCATGTCTCTTCTTTGCCTGTACATGAAAACATGGGTCCTTGCAGTTACAGCATTAGATAAGGACCATTCTAATTTGAATTTGAATAATAAATTTGCCTTGAATAACATCCTACAATCAGTTGTTTGCCACACCTATCAGCTAAGCTGCCTTCTGAATATTACAATTCTGTGGAGTTCAGGATCCCCATGTCTCCTTTCTACATTTACAAAATTATTTGGCTGTGAAGTTGCTTTTTTTCTTTTGCCTATTTTGGTCTTAAACATTGGCTTTCATATTAAAAACTCAACAAGAAAAAAAAACCTTCACCCTTCTTCATTACAATGAATGACAAAGATATAAGAGATTTCATGAAGATTTCATGATTGTTAAAACTGTGCACAGCACTGCTTTGATTTCCTAATTTTTTTATTTAATCAAGCATTAGAATGGGATAGCTGGTAAACTGCCTTTCTTGAGATTACCATAAGCACTGCATTTGACAACATTATTGATAGAAGTGGAATAACGACATTGGTTTTGATTTAAGCTCTTATAAATGCTCAAACAAATTCATAAAATTACATGATTCATAAGTGATTAAAGAGTTGGAAAACATTTTCAAAAGCAGTAAAAAAAGGCAATATAACCATTATCACCTTGATACTACAGAAGAATTTTCTTCTTTTAGCGATTCTTGATGTAACCTGAAAAACGTATTAACTTTCCACATTGGTTTCAGCTGCTACTGTGATAGATTTTAATTGTCTGGTGTCTGATTTAATTCTTTTTCAATCACGGTGAAGTTTACTACTGTCTTGAAGAGGGATCCCAGCTCTTACTGCTTACTAAATGAATGCAAGCAAGAAGCTGACAATCAGATGAAGATAAACTTATTTTCAATGAGAAATGCTAAAATTTTCTAAGTTATGACATGTGAGCAATGAAACACTGTTAACAGTATACTAAGCTTCAGTAAAAAAAATTATTTACCACTACAAAATTGAAACTGCTTTTTTCAGGAAAACTCTGATAAATTGTTTTATGGTTTATCTGTAGGTTTATAGTCTATCCTGATAGGATAGTCTTCTTGTCACTAGTCTTAGTTCAGTATGTGCAGGTGTGCCTGTTTACAAAACTGTGCTCAAAGGGTGAGTATCACCTTAGCCAATTAGCTTCAATGAAGAATTACACTTGCAAAATAGAAACAGGAAATTTCAGTACACTAAAGTACAACTAAAATTTTGAGTCTGATAATACTGAACTCAGAAAATTACACTGTAGTCATCAGTGAACTCCAGGCATTAAATTCTTGATCCAAAGCTACATAATAAAGCCTCTGAATCCATAGTCAAGTGTTGGAATACTAGGAAATACTTGTTTTGCTCCTATTTCTCTTGTATTAATTGTAGCTTCTAACAGAGCACTGCAGAGGAAAAAGCAAAACTGCCACGCTTTTTCATTAGACCACAGAACTTTAATGTCAATCAACTGGTATTTCAGTAAAAAATTCAGACTACTTAACTGTAAAAACTCTCAATGTGACTCTACCTAGGTCAATCTTTTCAAAACATAATGACACTATCATCTGCTACAATTTTTCCTATTTTGCTCACAGCTTTTATCTATAATTGTATAATAGTTCTTTTCACTTTTTACATCACAAAGATATCAAGAAAGACTTACCTTTAAAAAAAAAAAAAAGAAGAAAAATTGGGAAAATTAAGTTAATGCCCACAAAAATGCAACACAGAATCTTTGGGCATGTAGCACCTTGCAGACTCCTCGCTTCTCTTCAAAGTAACACTCAGTCTATTTTAACTAGTACCACTCAGCCAATTTAATTTTCCTTTGTTACTTCTAATTATGTAACAGTATCATTATACTTCTGCTAATCCTAAAGGGAAATGACAAGCAAACAGAATAAACTTTAAGCATTTTCTCTGTTTGAAAATAGTGAAAGGTGTGCAAGCTGGCCTCTGGATGACAGTTATGAGCAGCAGGAAATTATAAATCTAGTTTGTCACTATTTATGAGCATCTTGGCAAGACTGGGTGGACCTGAGCAGTTCATTTTTAAGGCTATCAACCATAGGAAGCCGAGGCAGCTCTGAACCATAACAGAGGTTATGAAATTGTTATACAGGAACTGTGCTTATCTGAACAAACACACATATTCACCTGCATGTAGTAAAGGAGGAATAAACAAATCCTACAGTGCAAAAATGAAATTGAGCATACTCAGCTGCAGCACAAATTGCCTTTATCAAGAACCAAGGATGAAACAGCTTTTTTATCTGTTAGGCTGCAAAGAGTGGAAGAGGTGCCTTAAGTGCCAGATGAGGTCTGGGCATTGCCTGCCAGGGGTAAGAAAGGCCTGTGGTGAGGACAGTCAGTTCCTCACAACTTTGCTGACACATCTTCAGCCCCTCTTTCACAGAGCCTGAAACTCCTTTGTGCCCTCCCTCTCAAGTCAAGAAAACCAGCACCCCAGAATGCTCTCAGTCTCCTACCAGACTCTTTTCCCATCAATACATTTGGCATTACAGCTACATCCCCAATGTGGATCCAAGTACATCCCAGCTGCGTAACAGCCTTTTCTCTCACCTCTCCCAAAAACATTTTTCTGGGAATAAGGTGAGAAGGTCAACAAAAAGCTACCCTGTCTAGCTGGTTAGTTAACTATAAAAAATACCAGATACTACTCTAAATATTTTTGAGTTGCTATGGATTAAAGCAGCAGGAGTACGTGTTAAATAATCACAAGAAATAAATTGAAGGATGTTGGTTTGGTGGAACAGACCAGGCTCAGAAACAGAGATTGCAAAGATATCTAGATATCCAAATTCTCACTGCAGCATAGTGCTACTCAAGTTACTTTTAAAGATGATATCACAGGTATTTCACTGAAGCAGTAGAGAGCTCTGACATTAGGAGGGTCATTATACCACAGGCCACAGCCATAAACAAACTAAATCTCTTACTGAAAACAGGGTGGGAAACACACAAATTTTTCTCCACAAAATTCTCAAATAACATATATATAGTTGGGCTAGCCTTGCTGTGTCTTCTCTGTTTATTTTGTTGTTCTTGTCAACACGGTTAGGATACGCTTTTTCTTTTACTGGTGGTTTTAGAATACAGTGTATGAAGGCTGTGAAGGAAACTATTGAGTATCTATGTTTTTTATTTCTTTTTGGTTTAAATTGGAACTGGATTTATTATTTATTTAACTATTATTTATTATTACTTTTTAATATACTTCCCTCCCCTCACATGGTATTTTCCAGATATAAGTTCCTAAAACACAGGGAAGAAAATGAAGGTCTAAATAGAAGGTAGATACCTAGTCATACACTTCACTGAAACAGTTCTAGTGAGAAATTCAGAGAAAGTTTACCATATACCAAGAGACATCAACAGGTATTTATAGTAAAGCTTTATCAGCAGATTACAGAACTGTTCTGACATTGTTATTTCCATGGGTTACACAAAACTACTCTAATTTTACCTAGAATACTTTTTAGAAAAAATATGTGTAGCAGAAAACAGAACCTCATATAAAATGTGTGTAGGATTTCTTACCATGTGTTTGAAGTTTTCACTCCCTCCCCCTATTCTTCTATGCACTTGTGAGAATTATCTGTCCATCTGCATACACATACAGGCACCAATGTACTTTACATATTTCAAAGTTTTGCGTCACCTTCTCCATCTTGCATTAGGATTAACTTGAAAACCAAGCAAGCTTCAGCTCTAATGATCAATTTCTTTTCTCTGTTGTTCAGAAGGCTGCCATTTGCTAAAATGGTGTCAAATTATTGTTAAAAGCCAAGTACACTCTTGTCTCAGCAGGTGCAGAAAACATTCTATCTCCACAGACTATGTTATACATCCAATTTCCTGCAATCACAGCACAGGAGAAAACACTTAACTACAATCTCAAGTGACACCATAGCTACTTTTTCAAGTCTGATGAAAAAATTGTCATAATCCTTGAAGATTAGATGGTCTACTGTTTTGTGGGTTTTGTTGGGTTTTTTTCTGAAATGTGAAATTATTGACTAACTTAATTTATTTATATTTGACCAGAATGAAACTTATCCTCACTGACAGTAATTTTGGAAGCATCTGAGGGCATGAAACCAACAGCCCAAGGAGCACACCAATGGATCCCTTCCTTTGGTTCAAAGGAGAATCCAAGCGGCTTGCAAAATTCCTAATGACATTAGACATAGACTTTCAAAGGGACACAACTACACAAAATAAACTGTTATAGTCCTTGAGACTGCATCTTGACACCATACTTTAAATCAATCATGTAATGACTTTCTCTCCAGAATAAAAGAAAAAAAAAACCAACTTAAATGAAAGTAAAAAAAAAAAATCAGTAACTAGATATAAAAGAACAACTTTATCCTAAAGATAGAATATTTGAAAGCATGAACTTAATTTTTTAGTGCTTGAATTGAGGGAAAATAAATAAAGAATTACACTTTTATCATATTCTAGCCTCATTTCTGTACTCCTCAGTTACATCAGTTGTATCATTCAGTTTTTAAAGAAGCAGCAAGAGTGGAATGTTATTCTTCGTTTTCTGTAGACATTCACTTTCTGTATCATAAAAAGTGAGAGGTTTGTTTTGAATTCAGCTTAGTAATTAGCTTCAATAGAGTGTGCATTATTGTAGTATATTTGGGTTAACATTGGATGAAATTCTAATCCTGCATTCATAGAGGAAGGAAAGTCTCCAGCCTCACACTTCAACCTGCATTCAAGACCACAGGTGGTCAACTAACAAACAGCTTGATGTTACTGTTTTAAGTGAAAGGTACCTTGTTATTTAGGGAAATAATAAACCCTCTAACAGCACAAAACCAGATGCTGTCTCTTAATGTAATGATTTAAATTATTTATCATCAGTAAAAAAAAAAAAGACAGAAAAAACAAAACAAACAAACAAACAACAACAAAAAAAACCCACAACTTTTTCCCTCAGAGAGTATTCTGAAGTTCTTGCCAGAAGTAAATCATGAAAATCATGATCAAATGGCCAGGAGCTAAAAGCAATTAGAAAGTAAAGGTGTGAAACTTAGTACCACTAAATACTAAATACACTAAATACTAAGTACTGCTAGTACACTAAATACAAAATGCTGCTTTAGTCTTTAAAGTGGATGTAGTTTTAATGCCTTGTACTATAAAGAACACTTAAGCACAATAACCAGGTCTTAAACAATGCAACCCTCCATAATTATGTGTTATGGGTAGCCACTGAATTGAGCAGTAGCTAGGGTTGTATAAAGAGCTTTCTACCCTAAAATGAGGAAATGGCAGCTTAGAAGAATCTGCTACTTACTTAAACAAATGCATTTTTCTAAATAAAGAAAATGTGGGCTTTTCCTCATAGGTTCTGGCAAAAACTAAAAGAATAACCTGACATGTTGGAGCAGGTTTGACTGTGGCTCTCTCTGCTAACTTTGAAACCTGAAGAGTTAGCACCATCATCTAGATACAACTAGCTGTATCACAAAACTTACCTCCACCATTCTTCTGACACAGATAGGGGAATCGCCACACATTCCCCAATCCCACAGAAAATCCAACTTGTGCCAGAATATACTGGAGTTTGCTGTTCCAAGCAGGTCTTTCATCTTCTACATCTGAGCCTTCCTCAACATCTACATCCTTTTCTTCCTGATCATCAACCATAAGTTCACTCTTCTTGAAGGCATCATCTGAAGAGTCCTCATTAGACAGCAGGTCCTTAACTGACTCAATGACCTCATCATCTAGTTCTCTTTTCACTACCTTGCTGTTCTTAGGCATTTGTAATTTGAAACAAACAGCAAGATGACGTTCAGCTGAGACAGATGGACACTGAAGCAGACTCTCCCTCGGCTTGGGAAAAATACTGAATAAAAAGACTGAAGATTGTGCCTGATGAGTCCTTGATATCAGGGAATCAGTAAGGACTTCTGCTTCTCAACGTTTGTTCTACTGAAAGTATCTGTGGAAAAAAAAATAAAATTAAAAGGGTATTACATTACTATGCAGACAAAACTCAATTTTGAAATGGTGTGCTTTTTTTTCACCCATTTCTGAATATCTCAATGGTTTGACAAGAGGAGAAAACAAGAAGAAAGGGATATTAAACCACTTTCAAGTTGTAGAGAATAAGCCCACTATTTGGTTCAAAAGATGTTATAAAATACACTTTATTCACTTGTTAAGGGTTGTTGGGGTTTTTTATTTTGTTTAGTTCCTACGGACTGATAGACTGATTGCTCTTATTTTGATACCATAACAAGATTCTTTTCATCAGACATAAAAGGGTATGCTCTTTACATAAAATGGAGGACTTCAGCTCCATTACTTCCTGACTTAATAGCTGTACTTGAATTTATTAAAAGTGTATTTTAACCGAAGTAAATTAAGTTTTTCAGACCATTTCAGAAAGTCATGCAGCCATTAAAATTTTGATGGAGTGGATGTATGTAGTAGTTCAAAAGCAATGGTGACTTATTTTCTTGTTATTCTTCATCCCGTAATATATAATCACAGTCACAGTCTGAAAGGAGAGATACTCATCTTTTATAAGCTTTGATACTTCAGATATTTCCTAAGAAACTATCAGAAATATTTGAAATGCCAAATCCATTTTAAAAGCCTACTGTTTTAAATGTGTATGCACAGAAACAAAAATGCCTGCGTTTCAATGCTTATTTTTCTTAAACACAATCATTTAAAAAGACAGACAAACTTTCTTGCAGCTGCCATACAAAAGGTAACCATAACTGTAAGATTTTGGGAAGGAATGTTTTTCAATAAATTCTTCACTAATCACATGGGATAAAACAAGTGTGTGCAAAGCCATCTGCACAATTAAGAGTCTTAAAAAGGATTTAGATTATGTGTTAAGCTTCATGAAAGCTCTGAAGAGCTTCTGTAACAAATACACAAGAAGTCTAATCAAGAACTGCTAACTGATGAGAATCAGAAACTACTTCAAGAAACATGAGACCTTACAGCTTTTGCTTATGGGCTTGCTGCAACATCTGGTCCATAGTATGAAGGCTGCATCATGTCCTGACAAAATCCCACGCAGTGGAGAACTGCAAGGAACTGTTCACACAGTCACTGAAAGACCAAGCACCTCGCGGCTGCTTCGCGCCAGACCCAAAGCAAAGACGCTACGCCACTGGAACACAGCCCACAGCTTATCAAGATGAGACTTCACAGCACCAGAAATAAAACCTCTTCCACCACAAGTACCAGCCTCCTAGCCAAAAGGGCAATTACTTTTTCCAATAATTTCCAAGGATTTGGAAGTTGAATGGCAACTCCAGTTGCCTACCGAACTCCATCGTAACCTCTTTTCACTGACTCCCTAGACTCCGGTCACTGTCTTCTCACTTTCCCTTCTGTTACTGCCTACTCTAGCTCTGGCAGTCAGCCCAGTTTTTTTAAGCATAGTAGAACCTACTCGGCTTGTGATCTGCTTCATGTTCACCACTGTCATTGAAGGGTTCAGGCTCCTATAAACCTTCCTTCTGACATGCAGCAGGATTAGCACCAGATTTTGCTTTGACTGATACCAATTCTTAAAAAAATAAAAAAAATGTTAAGTGTATGAGCTATACAGAGAACAGCAGCATAGGGAAAAAGTTGTTTATACAAGAGAGAAATCTTAATGTTCTATCCTGTATATCTGGGCTAAATGAATGTGTGGGCCTCTTTTCATCTGTTCTGTCTTTTGCACTGCAGTCTTCAAAGGACAACACCCTCTTCTAGTTCATACATGATTCAGTGGCTCTTAGTTCTGACTGAGATACCTATGTAGAACCAAAATGCAAACTTAATACATTAACTTGAAGCATTTAAGCAGTCCTAATGGAGCTTTGGGACCATAAGCCACAGCATCTGGTACTTCAAACGTTACTTTTAGTCACATTGGTCACATTTCAAATTTTTTTTTCCCTTTGTTCCACTGATGTAAATTAGAGAGCATCTTCTCAGTTCCAGTAATTAGTAATAGGTTCAGGGATTACATTAAAATGAAACAGCTGCACATGTGAAACTACATCAGTATTTGTCTGTAAGTCTGAAATCCTTCTCTAACTGTAGTAACAAAAAGATTTTCAGTCAAAAAGACACAAGTCATCCATCAGTATTTCCTGACACGTTTTAAAAGGTCATACCTGTTTTAATTATTTTAGATAGAGTAACTTGCAGGGAAGCAATATGATTTACCTGGACCTCTCACTGATGAGTCAATTCCAACAAAAATTGCATCACTCTGTCCTGTCATGCATTAAACATTGCAATGCTACACTTCAGGATAATCTGGGCTTGAGACTTTTACTCCTAGCACAGTATCATAGTAACTTCCCTTTCGTTAACCTGCCATTAAGCAGAATGTTATCCACAGAACTATCACTGTATAGACCTGCAATATTTGCAGGGCTTGAGAAAATGTGGGAGGCATGCTCAGCAGACTGGTGCATGGTTCTAACAGTACTGCTTTCCTAATTCAATACCTTATCACTGGCCAGACTGCACCAAGGATGGAGGACAGTCCTTCCGGACACATCACAAATCAAGGCACTCTCCAACTGTCAGATTTCACAACTTCTCTCTGCATTAAAGGAGCTGGTACTGCAGCAAATAAGGAGTTCTCTCTCAAGAGATACTACCACCAGGTACAAATGTTTGAAGCATGGTCCCAGCTGGTTTGTGCAAGGAGTCTACTGCTGTGTGCTTGGCACTCCCAGAACGCAGTCAGTGACAGGCACAGAAGCCTCTCTTTGATCCACAACAAACCTGCACAGAAGACTGATATCAAACTACTCAGCTCGAGCTAGGTCTAGATATGAACACTTGTGCACAAAGTCTGAACAGGGAGAAAGAGTAGAGTTACTCACCAGCACTATTTAGCTAAACGTGGATCACTGAACAGGCATTCTTTTCTTTTACTCTTTCCTCATCAGAGTACTGAACTTGAGCATTTCACCATATAAAATGCTATTCTATGTTCCTGTATCATTTGGATGTAGTCCAGTATTCACCAGCAGTAAACTGGGAAATACCACAGCAAATTGTTAAATGTCCTCAGTTAGTTCCAGTACTTGTTACCTTCTACACTGCCTTGTACAAAAATACAGCACTATGTGATGAGACAGATAAATTTTATAAATCCTTTGTAAAATGGAGATTTGCTGTGTAGATTTTTAAATGTTACTTAGGAGAAACTATCATTTTATCAGGACTCCAAGTCCTAAACCTTGTCAGGTATTTTAAAATGTTACTATGATACTACCAGTACCTTGGATTTAAAGTAAAATGTCAAAAATACAATTTAGCATTATTAAATCTGTTTGTTTGTAGGTTGTATTTTTCTTTTTTTGTGTCTTGGATCTAGATAATGGAATTTGATAAACTGATCTAGTTCTCAGCTTCTCATCTTTTTCATGACTCAAATGATGTAACCTGTCCGATGAAAATACTGAAAGGAATTTTTTATTATCACATTTATTGGAAAATATAATATTTTTCTGGACTTCTCCATGACTGAAATGAGCAAATAAGGTTTTCCTCTTTTTATGTAAAATTTATAAAGAAATCTAAAATTATTCTTAAACTGACCTGACAAGTGTCTCTATTGTTTGACGAAATTTAACAGAATGGAAATTGATGAACACTGCATGGTTCAGTTAAAAGAACATTTAGAAAATTGTTCTGTCACTGAAATAAGAGCAAACGATAATCGGAGTTGGCATAAACAAACTTTTGCAAAAAAACTTACTAAATCAAATATATGAGCTAGATTTTGATTATGTCTTACTAGCATTGTCCTTGATATGCTAAAATCTATTTCTGCCACATACTGAAAGATAAAACCATGAGTCTTTTTTGACTTTTTTGATATCAAGCTAAGTGCAGACCCCAACTTTCTCTCTCAGAACACAGTGGGAATTTTGTCATTTTTTTCCATGGAAAGAGAATCAACTCAATGTACCAGCATGCAGAAGTAAAGTAACCTGATTAGACCTCCACATTACTAGCAGATTAAGCAATAATAATCCCTTGCAACAGGGAATTCAGACCCAAATTAGCTCCCTGGGAGATCCAGGCTTGCTATAGAATTTTTACTTTAGCTTCAGGCCTGCATTCAGAAATGCTGGCACAGGGAGATAAGACTTGCAATGCCCCCACTGACCAAACTTGCAAGCATTTGCAGTAAGACCCAAAGGAACTTCATGACTCAAAGCACCAAACAACACATTGAAAAACTTCACTGCATGTCCTTTTCTCACAATCTTTTTTGTATGGAATGGCTAGTAAGGGAGTTGTCCTGCTTCTGTTCAACACTGCTGCTCCTCTTCACCATGACACTGGCAATGGATTTTATGTCAGGCTCCTTCGATGCACCTCTATCAGCCAGATCTGCATGCCAATCCATATATAAATACTTTCTAGAAGAACACTGCAGAATTACACTCTCAGCAGTGTAATACCAATAAACAATTACAAGTTACGAGGCTGGAGATTTTCCCAACGTGTAGAGAAAAACAGGCACCAAAAAAAACCCCTCACTAACGGATTTGAAAGTATAATGAGTACAGCTGCCCCATGTTCTTGGAAATTCATCACAAACCTCTATAAAAAGCCATTTGTAAGGCAATTTGATGTTTAAAACATCCCACAATACTATTGCAATGACTGATATAACTAAGTATTAACGTACTTGTATCTGTGTTTTACCAACATAAATTAGAACACAATAATTCTTACATTGCGTTTCTTCTTAAAACCAGCACTACCCTCTGAAAAGGAAAGCAATAAATATTCTTCTGCAACACAGTACTTTTTTCTTTTGTAATCTTATTTTGACTTCTGATGGAAACACAACAATTTGACAACATTATTTACATTTAATTTTTAATGCATTACAAATAATCCTCAATACCTTTTTAGGTTCAATGTTTGCCTTTGAAGGGATTAAAGAGATCAATGTTCTGTTCTTCAGAGCACTGCATTCTTTCCCGAGGAAGCAGTCACATACCAACGTGCTGCTGTGAGGGCGGCAAAATGCAATAAAAAACTGCAGCCAGTTCACATCACTGTAATCTCAGCTTTGGAAGTAGATTGTGCCAGTGCAGTGTACCAGCCCAGTCCCACAAGCTGTGTTCCTGCTCACCAAATCTTCCCTTTGACTCCCAGTGAAGAAACCAGTGTGGTTAAGCAGAGGACATGGAACTAAAAGTCAGGATTCTCACTGTGACACACATCCATAAGAGATCTTTATTGAAATTCATGCCAAATGTTTTGGTCTGTATGAAATCACTGGAGGAAAATCACATGCAAAAGAGGAACCTTTTGCACCAAAAGGAAATGTACAAAATGCAACTCAAATACAAGTCTACGAGCTGGGAAGAAGAAGCATGATGGGAACAACCAATACAGAAAATGAAAACTGACATTTTAGGAGCAACGGACTCCTGTAACTCTGCAAAAACGGAATCTGTGCAGACAGGATGAGGGGGAATATCTAGTGACCATCACACTTGAGTGAAAAAGAGAGGAAGAAGACTGCAGGAGCAGACCAGTCTTCATGCGAGTACTGTGACTGTGAAGAATGGCTATCGCTGCGGGAATCTGTGTACAGATAATTATTTCAGGAAGAGTTACAGTGTGTTACAGTACTCTTTGCACAGGCTGAATTACTGCTGCAATGCAGCATTGTGTTCTTTGGCGGAAATACACACCATAACCTTTTTGCCTAGTCAAGCCCATCTCTATCTATGAACTGAAGGAACCATTACGCTGCTCTTCAGCGTGAGCTACATGATCTAGCATTTTCCCTACCTAGTTTAATACAGCCTGTCAGTAAGATATAGATTCAATAGGTGCTTAACTCAATTGCAATTAAAGGTAATTATATTCTATACAATTATACTTGCATTAGCATGTCTCTGAAAACATCGCTGAAGAATGTAAAAAAATCCATTACACATTCATGAATGACACTCTAAAAAAATAAGAGCTCTGTGAGCTATGGAAGACTTAAACACTTTAGAAAAATGATTTTATTCTGGTGTCTACAACAGCATCATTTATACTACAGCAAAACTATTTAAAAATGCAAGACTAAATTCAGACCTGCTGCAGACACAGGTAGTTATACAGACTTCAATGACACTGCATCACTTTCATATTGCTGGGGAATTCGTTCTCCATTCCTACAAAATTTTGTTCATGGCTTTATCCTACAACAAAATCCTGCTCCTTAAGTTTTTGCTTCAGGAGAATACTTCCTATTATTATAGAACAAACACAATAAATGGACAAAACCCGCCAAGTTTCTTTCACAGGATTGTTCATTATCAGTAGACTTGATCTTAACAGCTTGTATGACTACTGCCAGATCACCAGCCCAACAGAAACATCTAGAGACAGAATGTTACAACCTAGAGCTCTTAAATGTCAGTTTTTCTTTCCACTGCACATAATTTCTAAAGAATTAATTTGCCTTACCGTAGTTTCTCACTTCTGCTTTCATAGAAGTGAGTTTTTTTTCTCAGTGTTTTCTCCTCACAAATCAACCTCAGTGAAATACTTCACAGACTTAAAGGACAAGCTAACTTTAACCTATTAAAATGGAGAAAATGCATCACTTATTCAGCAGTCTTTTCTTATATGTACTTTTCTGAAGGAACAAATTCAGTAGTTACCACTCCTTCAAGTGAAGTAATCTCAGCGATTATGAAGAAACTCTACCTCTGGTTGGTCAAACTCAAAAGGTACAACTGCGGACAACTTGAAACAAAATCTCCATATTCTAAGCTCACCATGTAAGATACAAGAGAGGCCCGAGTTTATTGTACAATTTTATCACACTTCTCAAAAGTGAGAGGCTACAAAAGTATAGTCAATATTTCAATTATGTATTAAAAGTTATTTATTTAAGTTGCAAAAATCAATTGCTGAAAATTAGGTATTACCGGATATATAGTTGCCCCAAGACCCTAATTCCCTGACCTCTGTGCTTTAGAATGGACCAATAAGTAAATCATGTTGTCCTTGGGAAGAATTTATGTGATTACTTCTTCCTCTGTGTTTTTTATATACAAGCAAAAAACCAGACTGGACAGATGGGTTAGCGGAAATCTTACTTCTCATCGCATCTGATCATTTGATTTCATTACAGGAATCATGCTTTCAAGTTATGTTACAATAAATGCCTATGTCTTTAGAAAGATAACTATTAATACCAATTCCACTACTGAAAATCAAACAAATGTAAATGTAAATGCGTATTACAGTTTTCATCCCTTCTCCATTTTGGCTTAAGGAGAGCATGCTGAATTATTAATATTGCAGTACACATTTCTGACACTCGAAATGCGTAACTATCATTAGCCAGCAGCAAGAATCTCTTTTCCCAAAGTGTGAAATACACTACTGACATCATGACTCAAGGCACTGTTGTCCACAGCATTCCACAAACATTTTCTTTGCTTTCTCCCATACAAAGAAGGAATCCCTAGCCTTAGGAGTGAAGGGTAAGAATGTAGAGCTCCTTTTCAGCGTAGGCTTACGGGGAAACTCAGTCCAGTTACTGCCACTGCTTAATGCAACTGTTCTGGAACTTAACACCGCATTTTCACACCACTTTTTACTGTCTTGCTGGGATATCTGGCCCTTCAGTAAAATAGCATTTGGTTATTCTTTGTCAATGACATGGTTTTTCCTAAATTATTTAAATATGTTTCCTGAGTAATGGCAAGGTTGCTTTGAATCAATTTTCAAGGACAAATGGAGTTGCTGAAGTTTTAATTGGCCACCTGCGGATATGTCAAAGTTATTCTGCAACTGAGAATGCAGAGATACCTAAAGTCATATGGAAAAGCAGCTACCATTGCTATGCTGACCTATAAAATTTGGGACCAAAAACTGTTCTTCCAAAATCAACAGGTATTTTGTCTTTTAATTAAGAACATTACTCATGGAGATGAGTGAAATGGTCAAACAATGGAAAGTAGTTGTGAAAAGAGATAAAAATGTCCTTAATGTTGTGTGCACTTCTGGTACACTACAGAATTACCAAAAAAAATCTTCCCAAAAAGATTCTAACACAAATACTTCAAGTGGTAATCCCATACCACTTGAGCAGTGACTATTCCTTAACAACGTAATCTAAATCAAAAGGAGTAGCTGCCATGAGTAGATTGTGTTTCTGAATAATCTGTGATTTTCTGACTAATTCAGCATGTGAAAATTTTTGTGCACATGGGTTTTTGCAATACGGAAAAAAAGACAACTATAGGAATGACAAGACATGAAAGGTCAACAAGAAAAAGATTATGCTACAAAACTAGTTT
This sequence comes from Cyanistes caeruleus, assembly GCF_971803275.1. Classification (NCBI taxonomy): domain Eukaryota; kingdom Metazoa; phylum Chordata; class Aves; order Passeriformes; family Paridae; genus Cyanistes; species Cyanistes caeruleus. The sequence goes on along the minus strand of NC_141704.1, from coordinate 41,552,945 downwards.
TGAGATGCCTTGGCAGTTTCACACACCCAGTTTTCTATATTGGTGATACATCTGAACAGCTATGAAATGGTTTGGTTTTTTCATGCACAGGTCAAAACCAATGGGAATTTTTGTTCTTGAATCAGAAGTGCAGAGCTGATCCCAAAGGGAGTGTCTGATACGCACTGCATGAAGGCTGTGATTCTATGGTTATCTTAATATGGGGTGTGGGTAGACAAAAAAAACTTGTATGTTAGCCAAAACGAAATTAAGCAATCTTTCCTAATTATTTTTCATAGTTTCCTTTCTAATATGATGCTGATAATGGGAAATATACTACTAAATAGAAAGAAACTGATTATGTTGCCATCGGTTTTTAAACAGATGGAGAAAGCTGCCTGCGTAAGACGTCCAGCGTACATTTGTATGACATCAGACAACAAAACCTTTACTATATTTACGCTTTTCTTTGTAGGGAGAAAATTGGGTCCATATCCTATGGTATGCCACAGTAACACACAGATGGTAACATACTATTTAAAAATTATTAGGCTTGTCTTAGAAAACAACACTACAGCAGTAAGCTTGTTACGTAGCAGTACCACAGGGAAAATAAAATAGTTGATGATAATGTGGTCTTTAACAAGAAAGTGTAATTTACTTAAATGTTTGAAATCCATCACAGCTCTCACGCGTGCCAGGTCAGTGTGACTGTGCAGACATATTACAATCATCTCATTTACTTGCACAACAAAAGCAATGCCTTGCGAAGAAATTCCAGTTCGCTCCAACACTAGCAAAACGAGAAGAAAACCGGGCAATACGGGCACAGAAAATTAGAAGGATTAATAAGCAAATCGAAGAGAAAAAGAATTAATAAGAGACCACTGTAGGTATGAATCTACCCTGTGGACACGTCGTAGCAGACGGCGGGCTGCAACCATCAAAACCCTGCACAGAACATAAAGCCGAGCGGCACAGAGGTTGGGAGAAGGTGCTCATTACCATACCCACCCAAACATGGCTGACACCGGGGCGCCCCGGCCCCCGGCCCCCGGCGGGGCGAGAGACGCGAGCGGCGCTGGGAGGCACCGAGCGGCCCCGCCGGGCGACGCCCACGCTCCGCAGCAACAATGCAGCGGCCGGGCCCGGCGCCGGCCCCGCGGCACATGGTGCGGATGGAGCCCGCGGGCCGCTGGCAGCCGGCTCCCTCAGCAGCCCTGCTCTCCTCCCCGGGCTCGGCCGTGCGGCGAGGCACATCACGGCGGGTGCTCCGGGGGCAGGCAGCCCGCGCCCCCGCTCCTCCCGGAACACGCGCCACACATGCATCTGGCATTTTGTAGGCAACACGCCGGAGATGAATGAAATTTCTTTCACTCGGAAAAAGATCTAAGTTCCTCGCCCTTACCAACAGCAATAACAATTAAAACGCTGATTGAAACAGCCCCGTACATCCTTTTAACCCACCGCCGAGTTAGAAGGCACGGGCGGCTCGCTATTGTTTCCCGAGGGGCCGGCGCCCTCTCCCCGCCAGCCAGAGGCTGGCGCCAGGATGAAAGGGTGGGCTGGGGGGACCCCGACCCGCAGGAAGGCGGACACCGGGCGGACAGGAACCCCCAACACATGCTGCCCTCTCCCGCCCGGCTACACACGCCAGGCGGCCACGCTCCCCCCGCGGCCCCAGCCGCACGGCAGGGCTGGGAAAGCGCGGGCCGCCCCGCGCACCCACGCTCAGCGCAGCGCCGAACCAAGCCGAGCCGTGCCGTGCTGAGCCGAGCCGTGCCGAGCCGAGCCGAGCCGAGCCGAGCCGTGCCATGCCGTGCCGAGCCGAGCCTTACCTCCGCCCGCCGGGCGGCAGCTGCGGAGAGGGGGGGCCGGGTGCCCCCGCGGCGCGGATGGCGAGCGGGGCCGTGCGGGCGCGGGGCTCAGCGGCGGGCAGGCGGTGGCAGCCACATGTGCCCAGCCCTCACTGCGGCGGCGTTTAAAGACAGACATAAAAGCGGCGGGGGGAGAGGAAAGGGGAGGGCAGCGCCGGGCCGGGGGAGCCGCACCTCCTGACGCAGGGAGGAGCGCCCACCCACCCGCCTGCAGCAGCATCTCTCTGCCGGAGGCGGGCGGGGAGGCAGACTCGGCAGCGAGAGGACAGGGAGGGATGGAGGGGGGCCTCGTCCCCGCCGCCGTGCCAAAATCCCCGCGGCCACGCTTAAGCACTGCGGGGGCACCGTTTCTATCCTCATGTTCGTGCCGTGCCGCCTCTTTGCCCAGACCGGTGACGGTGCCCGGGTGCCTGGGGCGCGGCTGCGAGCGGCCCGCCCTGGCCTTCCTGCCGCGGGGCAGCGGCGTGCGGGAGGGGGTGGCCTCCGGGGCGGGAAACAGGCACACAGGTGGGAGCTTCCTCGGGGAACACGAAGGTTTTGAAAAGAAGGATTAGTGGGAATGAGGGGTGTGGGAGCCAGGAAGGAAGGGAGGTGGGTCGGAGGCAGGGGGGCGGCCGCAGCAGAGTACACCTGTGCGCTGGAGGCCGGCAGGCGGCTGGGAGAGAGCTCGGGCGCTCAAGGGATGGAGAGAGACGGTGAGAAGAGCGGAAGGCAGCGAGCAGCCCCGCGGTGATGCTGCACGGGTCTTGTAGCCCTGACTCCAACAGTTGCTTCAGTCGCAGGAAGGTGATGTTTCTTCAGCGCCTCCCCTAAAGTGTCATTCAGTGTCCCCTACCCTTCCGTCAGTTTTTTCTCCGCTTGCATTTCTCTTTGGGGAAAAAAAAAAAAAAAAAAAATAAGAAAAAAGCAGACCGATCCTGCCTAGCGAGGAAGACTTGTAGCACAGAGGAGGAAATGAGCTGTTCAAAGGCGCTGCAGCCAGGTGGGAGAGGCACATTGGCTCTGCTGAGCACAGGCACGACCGAATGGAGAATGGTTTCGATGTTCGCTGTGTGAATAATTACTGCAACAGCTTCACTTAACGTGCATAACCTTATTACACCTCGTGAGATTTTCCTTCCGAGTAGGGAAAATAGTCTGCCTAGGCGATTTGCGTTCATCTTTTACTGGGAAGCCTGTGATACAAACTTATTTTCGTTTCAGCTTCGTTATTAAAAGTAATTAATCACAGCATTGTGCATTTCTTGCTAATGGTGCTAGTTCACTTAACTAATAATTTCCACAATGTATTTCAATTCTGTATCAAAACAGCCCTGTAGACAATAGATTTTGTACTCACTGATCGAATATTGTTGGCAACTTAGGAGAAATGAGTTGAGTTGAATAAGGTTCTAACTGTGAATTCAGTTTCTTTTATACTAAGTACTAAGAGGAAGAATTTGTGCTTTAATTTGCCGGATGATGAGTGATACTTTTATTTAGTAAATTAACCAGTAATGTTATCAGACGATTGCGTAGTTAATTGAAACAGGAAGAGGTAATTTCTTGATCCCTTTAAATTCTGTGTACCATTAATGATGACTTTAGATCTGAGGTAGGGAGCTACCCACACAGACACAGAGAAAGCCTCATTTGCTGCTCTCCAAGTGTCTGCTTGTGATTCAGGAGATTTGAGGATAGAGAAAAAAAATCTAAGTGGAAAGCAAGAAATACCAGCAAGACAAAAATCGTTATCCTAAAAAGCAAAGCCCAAATGCTGATGTATAAAAGCTCCACACCATCAAACCTTTAGAGAAAAAAAAAAAAATGCAGAAGGAGAGAAAATGACTGGAAGAAAAGCAGTTATGCCAATTTTATTTTTCTGCTAGGTTTTGCTATCTTGTAACTTGTGTAGAGATTTTAACTACCATGAGTTGGAAGAGACCCACAAGGATCATCAAAGTCCAAAGTCCTGGTTCTGCACAGCATGTGCCTGAGGGCATTGTTTGAACACTTCTCAAACTCTGTCAGGCTGGTGCTGTGACCACTTTCCCAGGGAGCCTGTTCCAGTGCCCAATCTCCCTCTGGCTGAAGAACTTTTCCTGTATCCAAGGTAAACCTCCCCTGACACAACTCCAGGCCATTCCCTTGGGTCCTGTCACTGGGCACCACAGAGATCAGTGCCTGCCCCTCCTCATCCCCTCATGAGGGAGTTGCAGCCTGCAGTGAGGTCTCCCCTCAGTCTCCTCCAGGCTGAACAGACCAAGTGACCTCAGCTGCTCCTCATACAGCTTCACCTCAAGGCCCTTCACCATCTTCATGTCCTTGCTCTGGACACTCTCTGAGAGCTTAACATCTTTCCTATATTGTGGTGCCCAGAACTGCACAGAGCACTGTGCCTCAGAGCAGAGCAGGACAATCCCCTCCCTTGCCCAGCTGGCCGTGCTGTGCCTGATGCCCCTCAGGACAGGGCTGTTCCTCCTGGCTGCCAGGGCACTGCTGGCTCTTGGTCAGCTTGCCATCCACCAGGACCCCCAGGTCCTTTTCTGTGGTGTTGCTTTCCAGTATCTCATTTCCCAGTCTGTCCATACATCCAAGGTTGTCCCAGCCCAGGTGCAGAATCTGGCACTTGGGCGTTTTGCGTGCAAGTATCGTTAATATTCTCAGTGCATAGAAGTGACACTTTTTCATGTGCTGGGTAAATGGGGAAATAGTATTGCATTTTGCACCTTTTAAATCTGTCACTGTTGTTAATATTCTCTCTTTGTCTTAATGTTAGCTCATCATTGAATTTTACCTTAAGATATCGCACTCCAGAATATATAAACTGAGTGATATCAGTAATTGCTAACTATACTAGTTCATGTAAGAAACAGCCATTCCTATTTTTTCCATATTTTTCAAAAAGCTTAAGATCTAGAAATTTTAAATCACTTATGAACCTTTTCAATACAAAATTTTTATTTTTATGTTATGAAATACAGCCTCTTCAGTTAAGAACTGTAGTAATCTATTCAATAAAACAAAAATATGCTTTGTTTCCAAGAGTAGCACGAGGATTAATTAAAAAAACAGAGTGAAGATGTTTTATAAAAGTTGCCTGTCGTCACTGATTTTATGATAATGAAGATGTTGAGGAACTTCAGCTGAGCAGAACAAGTCTGCACTGACAAGTCACTGTGACTTCTTATTGCTGCATCATTCTGGCTGCTCTTAGTTCTCTAGGAGATGGCATCTGGTCAGGATTCTGGAGCAGATTTTGCCTCATTGCTCAAGACACAAATTATCCTTTTGGACATAGCAAGCATAGTAAGCATGGATTTCCTGACTGCAGTGCCTGTCTTTGTGTTCTGGAAACACTGAGACAAACACCTTACTCTTCTCAGACCTAGGGCAAATCAGAGTACATTGCAAGCATTGGGCCAGTATAGATATTAAAATATTCAGTTCCAGGAGCAGTGTCAATTGTGGGTATGGCTAGTTAGGGTTTGAGGTATGTGTTTGAAATTTAATTTTCACTAAATTGAAAGTTTTGTTGTAATTAATGGAATAATGTAGTGACCATAATTTCTTTAGCAGAATAAATTAAATAACTACCTTATTTTATTTAGAAAAGAAAGAATTACCATTCAAAATATTCAGAGAGATACAGAGTATCATGTAAAGTATAAGTGTAGCCATAAATGTATGAATTTTGGTTTTGAAGGTAATACAGAACCAACTGCTTACTAAGGAATGCTTCCATGTTTTGTTCATCTATTCTGAGAACTTCAAAATCTATGTTCTCCTTTGAAATCCAGTGCTTACCATAAAGTCATAGCAATAAAATCATACCGAGGGGAAGTTCTAAACCCCAAATTCACTGAAGAAAAAGATTATAGCAACTCAAAACTCTGCATGAGTTAAAAATAATTTCCTCTCATGATGTGTTCTATCTGAGATGATGATTTTCCAGATAAGTGTTGGGAATGTATTTTTTAAATAAATTAATACTTCTATGATAGGATGAAACAAGTAGGAGCTATTATTTCAATTACTACAATTCAGAATACCATGTAAATAACAGAATCTAATATTAAGACAAAAGAAGAGCAGTTATTTTCAGAAATCCCCAAAAGACTTTTACAGATTTAATTAATGATTTCTGTTGCAGCAAGGAATAAAAAGAATAGGATGTTCAATTGCAAGCCATCCATGGGAGATACTAAAAGTGTATTTTGGCAATTGTAGAACACTGTGTCACATTTTAAATATTATACTGAGGTCTCAGTTCAGAATGGCCTTCGTGTTAAGTTCCTGCCTAAAGTGCACATGATACTCAGAATTGTTCCTTATGCCTGAGCTAGGTAATTTTTTTTTAATACAAAGTTTTGCTATGCCTTGGGGTTTTTTATCATTGCATGAAGAGGTGAGCAAGAATGGAATCCTAGTCTCCTCAAAATAAATTCTAAAATTCATGGATCTAGGATAACGGGAGATGTGATAATCCATACATTGCATGAAGAAAAGTGGTTTAAAGAAAATCAGCAAAATGTCTCTGACTGGTGTCTCATGAGATTTCAGAGCAAGCTAGTTTGCCAGTATATTTTAACATATGTCCTGTGGTGACAGGCTTCTGGGCTGAGAAAATCCAAGCATATTTCTTAATCCCAGGACTGGCAAGGGCAAATGCAAGGCTCCACTGATGTATGCAATCCTGTGAGTCATCACTGCCCACAGAAGCTGTCGTTCTCTACTTGCAGCTTAATAACTGGGTTAGTCTATAATAATATGAAATTTATGTTAGATTCTGCCCATGTCTTACACACACTGTGTCATTTTTAGTTATTGATGGGCAAGGGTAAAAATTAACTTTTTCTCCTGCATGAAATTTTCTTTAAAATCTGTGTACAAGGGACTTCCATATGCTTCAAGCTGAAGCCTTTATGAATCAACCATAACTTGGCCTTTGTATCAAAAGACAGAAGCAATTAATGTGAAATAATTTTATTTTAATATATTGCAGTTGTAAAGCAATGAGGATATGTAAGTAATAAGATATATAAGATTATAGTACATTAATAGAATTAGAATTTAATTGTTGGCTATCAGTTAAGGCCAGAGAATGAGGATCAGGATGTGTGTTTCATTCACGGGGCTAAAAGACTGGAGGGGACAACTGGCATTAGCAAATCTACTTCTGTGATATCCTAGTTAACCTGCCTGTATAAACCTGTCCCTATATTTGACATGTTCATTCTTAAAACTACTTAGGTTTCACCACTTCATCTTGCTGAAGTTTCTCTAGAACTTCTCTCCTGTGATTGTTTGAAACTCTCTTTGAACAGTCACAGCCGATTCATCGTTATTTTTCGCTTGTGTCAAAAGGTTTTTAAACTTATTTCTGCCTTTCTATTTTATGTATCATTATGCATTTTTGGAGGGTAGCTCTGCTGTTCCCTCCCTTTGTTTTAGTAGGGTATAAAACTGAGGGTTTTTAGAGCAATGAAAGATGATACAAAACTAACCTTGTGCATATTAGTCATGCATATCATGAAATGACACTAGCTTGAGTTTTAAAAAGGGGCAGGCGTGTGATAGTTTACCCCAATATCGTGACAAGAAGTGTTATTCCTGAATTAATCTATTACATCTGTGTGAAACAACAAGTGTAGCACAACGTAGCACAGTACAGTGCCCACGTAGTACAAGTTGTTTCCAGTTACATACAGGACCAGAACAAAGGTCCACCTGGTCTGTCTCCAGCACTGCAATATGCTAGGTGTTTACAGAAAAGCATGAGGAACAGTGCAAGTATGACTTCTGACATTATAGCAAATGTTTAATAAGTTTCTGACAACATTTCATATAATTGAAAGAGAATACTAGTTTATTCAATAAAAATATGAATCTAGTATGCATGAATTGTCCTTAGCAAATCCATACAGGGCTTACCAATTTTTATTTCTCTTTGACTACTTTTCTTTCAATTTGATTGAAAAATCAGCATATGATTGAAGTCAAATGAGAAGTCTGTTTATCTTAAATATACTTATTTCCAGACATATTTACAAATCTTGACTTTTTCATTGTCAAAAATTACTAAGGGAAGTCTTTGAAACATGTATTAGAATCTATCATGCGTAGTATTTCTTGGTATTCTGGGATGGAAATCATTAGGCTTTTCCCTCCCTTAAATGTCTCTGGCTATACTTCCAGAAATGGAAGTTTTATTGTTGAGAATTGCTCAATTTTAATCATTCTCATTAGCGAAGCTGCCTTTGCCACCAGGAGTTACACCACCAATTTTGCTTGAAGATTCTAGCAAGTTCTCTTAAATTTTGCATATTTTAGTTACGTACACTCTGTACTTACTGTGTGTCCCAAACTTCTGTAATAAGTTTCCTAAGTTCTTACTCTTGGCTCCTCTGAAAACAAAAATGTTAGTTATAGAATTACTTAACCTCTATGCTTATGCAGGCCAAGTTCAAATTTGCAATGGTGTCTTTAGTTTGGACTAGAAAAATTAATAATTCCTTCAAATATCAAACTAGCTCACTCATTAAATTCTGCTGTTGTTTTGGGGGTTTTTTGTTAGGTTTGGTTTTAGGAGATCTGGTTGGTTGGTTGGATTTGCTATACTAAATGCAAAAGTACATATTGGTGTATCACAATAACTTCACAGACATTATTTACCTTTAGATTCCTCTGGGAGGATGTGATAAGTTTGTTTGTGAATACCTGTTCTGTCCAGCATCTGAAAAGAAGAACCTTAGTTTAGACCAGACTCCTAATTTTGAGGAAGGTGAAAAAGTTCCATTTCTCGCCCAGGCATTTTACATAGGTAGAGATATGAAATCCCAAGTTGTTAAATTGGTCTCATTATGACAGAAATCTTTTGACATGAGTTTAACATTCAAGCTAACTAGGTGTACACTTTGACTGAATCCATATTATTAGAATTTGTGATGAAGAAAGGTTTGAAAATGACAGTGTTTGAATGACAATTTACTTCTAGGCTATGTAAAAATGCTATTTTAAAAATAACAAGCTGTGGAAAAATTTGCTTTGGATTCTAGCTATTATTTTGCATCCTATGTATTATATTAATATGAATATTAGAAAGAGACTATTATGATTCAATTTGGGCATAAAACTTTCTCAAATTATATTTTTCTGAATGTGCATTTACAAATGCTAGAAATTTTTAATTCTTATTTGCCTGAAAATAAGCACTGTTTTCTGCACACAGAAATCAACATAAGCAATATTTACACTGATGATATTGTAGGATGTTTCTTTACAGAATAAACTAATTTGGTTTCCCCTTACTGCTAGACAAATGATGTATCAAGGAATTTATGTTGTTTTGCTAAGAATTTTCTTTGAATTGATACCTAGACCTTGAAGAGTCATTTTAGCAATGTAGTTTAAACTTTCAAAATGAGAGACATTCAGCTCTACAGGGATTATGAGTCAAAAGAAAACCTTAAATGCAATTTTCAGAGGCGATGGTGAAATTTGTAGGGACTGGGGTGCCAGACCAAGGTTTGGAGTCTGTGCAGACCTAGTTATGTTAGTTCTTTTTTCCAGGCTGTTGCTTGAGCTTGGACACTATGCACCTGAGAGCAGCATGGGGTGTTCTACTGTGGAAATGAAATCACAAACTGATGAGTAGACTGTTAGCTTAATTCTCTGCACATGTCCTTTTCTTATGATACTGTCTGTTTTACACTGTTCAGGCCTATGACAGCCAGGATTGATCCTATTCTTAGTAAAGTCAAAGGCAAAATTTCCACGGTAAGTAACAGTCAGAGTTTCCCAATCACTGACAGTGTTAAAATACACATGAACAAAAGCTTTACTTTGCTGCAGGTATGAACTAGCAAGAAATAACTCCCCAGAGTAAGAGAAGTAGGCAGGAATGTGCTCCACAGCCATGAGTGCCTCTGGGCAGACAGACACAGTACTTGTAAGTTCTGCTGCTTTGTGCACCAGACTTGCTTTAAGCTAAAAGCTCTCTGGAAGACCAGCATTTCAAGTGGTAACTGATTGAGAAAGTTTGTCAAGATTGATGTCTGTATAATCATATACTAGGTGAAGTTTATGATTAAAAAGACAGAAAGCTTCCTCATATTTACACGTTTTATTCACAAAAATAGTATGTTCAAAGTAATGAATCTCTTGCAAATATGTACAGAGACAATGCTGGATGCATTTCATGAAAGCACCGGTTAGAAAGCTGATTTTCCTGGTCTCTTATCTTTAAAATGCAGTGGCCCTATTTAAGCATGATGAATGAGGACAAGACCCTGCAAAACAAGCCTTGTCTAGCTCATAGTTCTGATACCATTGTTTAATCAATGAAAAGGGTGGATTTTTTTTTAAAAGGTGAAAATATATAATGGATTTCCTAAGGGATCCCAGCAAAAAAGCATGCAGGTAGTATTATTTAACTTGTAAAAGTAAACTGAATACAAACAATTAAACTTTAGGTCTTAATTATGAGAAATGCTTATTCATATTGAGGGCAGAGAGTTACAATCATGTTTACCCAATAGAACAGATAAATGCTACTAAATTCAACTAGTATTTTTCTAGCTGTTTTACAGAGGATTACGTGTTTTCAAAAGCTTTTCAGAAATCTGTCAAAATCTGGAAAAAAATTAATAGAGGACAGAGTGTCTTGCTAAACAAATAAGCTCATTAATATGCCAAAAGTTGAGAGGATGAGGTTGGGTACATCAAGGTGGAAATTTGAGTGTTGTGTAATTTTGGCAGCCAGATTCACATATGCATAAGAGCTCTGGTGCTTGCTGGAGGATTAGCACAAATCATGGATTTGGAGAAGCAGCAGCAACAAGAGTCCAGCTGGGAATTTAGTGAACGAGTCAAGAGTGGAATATGTTGAAGAAGGTGATATAGTTTAGCAAGTAAAGTTCTTCAAATATATGTTTCCATATTTCCACTGTTGTGTAAGTATAAGGTCACTACTCAGACCCTACTTTTATTCTCTTCTGTGACAATATTGGGGGAAAAGCACCAAGAAAGTGGATACATCATCCTTTAGACCAGAAAGGAGGTCCAGAATTTAATTTTCAGCTGCCAGGTTCAAGGTCCTGAGCAAGGACTCTGGCAGGGTACACCCGTTCTGCATGCCGTGGTAGCAAGTACAATGTTCCCCTTTGTGGTACCAAAGAAGGTAGTCACCTTGCTCACCTGTTTTCTCACTACTGACTCATAACATGTCTTTAGTGATCAGTTAAAACTGGGGAAATGTTCAGTTTTTATTCAATAGAAATGGCATGCTCATTTTTTGAAAACAGAGAATTGTTAAAAACAAAAATTTAGAGACAAAGCTTTAAAAATCTTAGATCATTTAAAGCTGTTATTATTTCAGCCTAATTATTTTCTGAACCAGGAGAATATTTATGTATTTGACAATTTAAGGTTGTATTTAAAAGAGTAAATTATCTGTTGTTTAACTTCATTAAGCCAGCTCTCTTGTTCATGTGGTTTAAATTTGGCTAGGGTTGCAGTACAGTACATACTTGAGGGATTGGCATTAGAAACTAACTTGGGGTTGGAGGAGGGAATGGGTGACTTCAGACATTTTAGCTTTGCATATTTTTTGCATATTAGTTTATTAAAAGAACTAAAGACAAATAAACAGATATTCTTGTTTTCACTTTGCAGTGATTAAGCAGATTTTATGTTTCGTTTCTTTAAAATTTTCTCTCTTGTACCTGAACCAAGACACTGGAATCTCTTCTATGTCATCTCCTGTGATGTGAGAAATAGAAGGATTATAAATCATAAAATCCCAGCAAGCAGAATCTGCTAAGTCCCTTGGAAAAATTGTGTAAATTAATTTGGATACACCACTGTGAAACCCAAAGCATTTGTTGTAGGAAGGAAAGAGAGCTCTCAGTACCTCACATCAGCCAAAGGAGGATAGCTATTTTGTGCAGAATGTTTGGTGGGAAGTTAGCCACAGTTTTTACACAGATTAGCAGGTAAAGGGAAAGATGGAAGGAAAGTGTTGCTACTAAGTGCTTCTGTATAAAATAAAACACCTGAATAAATGACCTGTAGCTCATATTCAAGTTCAAGGAAAACAAATGAACTAGTAAACGTGTAATGTTTTAATTTAGCAAAAGGACTTTGTTTTACCATGGGGGAAGGAAGAGTGTGACTCTACATTCACACTACTTAGATGGATAGTGCTTATATTACTCATCATCATACCGTTTGCTTTTTTATTACAAGTCTGGCAGGAATAAGATCAATCATTCTACAAATAATGGACTAACATGAAAACAGCTTCAAGATGCAGTTCTTTTGGACCAACAGGTGTTCCTATCAGATAGTACTTATAAAAATACACATTTTTTTACTGGAGCTGACATATATTCTCTCTCTGTAAGAATATATTCATAATGTGTTCACCCACATATACACCTGTACATGTGCATTTTCAGATATATACATGTGGATATCTGCGGCGAGGCGGGGTATACATGCATACACTAACCCATGGATAAATCCTATATTAGAGAGAGAGAATGAGAGAAAGGGGGTAGGGGGGAGGCAGAGATAGATGCATATCCATCTGCCAAGTCCACCAACTCCCACAGCTCAGTATTGTTTGCTTGTGAAGACTGGGGCTGACAGTTTGTAAGCACAGGATGGATTTGCTTCAGGAGTTACGCACCGATACTCAGTGGTGACAGGAGACCAGCCAGGCCTGAAAGGGTGATCAGTGGAGAGAGTTAGTCTAAGGGTGGCATCAAATTTGTCTTCTGGATGAACACCTTTCCATCCACAGGGATCCTGGAGAGACTGTGCCTCCAAAAAAGGGCATCAGGATAAAGTAGTGCGTGGTAGAAATGCTGTATGCTTTCCATAGCTGTTTGAGTGAACTCTTGTGGGAATTACTTTAAAATGGGTCAAAGGAGGGTGATGGTAAAACAGCATGCAGAAAATCTATTTAATTGATATATTTGCTTATTTTATTTGATTGACTTAATTCAGAAGCTAACCAGTTTCTAGACCATATATTGGATGACATTATGTCTGTTGCATATCATCAAAAGAACAATATCCTGCCAGCTTCCCAGTTGTAAGCTGTAAATTTTGTCCTCTGGCTACACAAATCTCAAATTTAAAATGTTGCCCTAACTTGCAAATATGCAGAAATTATTTACTTTTTGCATCTTGTTAGACTAAATATAAACTGTACCATTTATTGTTCATTATCCAGTTATTTCTTTTCCTGAGGAGTAGAAGGAAGTCGTTCTGAAAGCTATTGGGGATGAAGATCAGAGTCAAATGAAATCTGAAATAAAATCATCTGAAACAAGCAGCAAAGTTGTACATTCCTCTGCCATATTTTGGTATACAGATAATAATCCTTTCCCTTAGGATATAACCCTATTCTCCTGACAGTAGGTATTTGCTTCTGGCTATGATTTCTAAAATCATAGGTAAGTTACTTCAAAGTATGATTTTTATCAGTCTGAAATGGAAGCATGCTTCTGAATTATATCTATACTTTAAAATTTATTTCCCTTCACCTTAGTGACATGCACTTAAACTCCCTAGTATATGGACATAGACTGCTTTTCAGCTTTTTACCATTTCTTCATATAAGAAATTATATCCTGTCTTTTTTGTTTGTTTGTTTTTGGTACTACATATTAGTATGCTTTATTACTGGTACTATGGTACTTATATATGGTACTACATATGCTTTATTATCTGAGAAACAGCATTTTTGGGTGGTATTTCATTTAGATGATAGCATAGAGAATATTCCAACTCACTCATAGGATGAAATACACTTTTTGTCGCATCTCAGATATAACACTGATAACAGTAAAATGAAAATATTACTCAACATCTTGTTTACATGACTGAATTGTCCAATAACCTAAAAGCAGGTTCCATATATGATTTAAAACAGACATAGGTTTCTGACCACAGAAACTTCTAAAGTTGCTTTTATTATAATATTCAATTCCAAAATTAATTCAGCATTCAGGGTATGGGGAGTAGGAAACATTTTTTATGTCAGCTTGAATATACTATATTTTGTTTTTATATCATTCAATCTTTTTTCTTCTCTCTTATTTTTAAGTTGACCACTGGGCTATGAAATGGAAAATATTACAAATACAAGCTGAAAAAATGGGCGGTGAGGGACTGTCTTAGGGTTACAACTCTGTGTGATGAATAATGCAATCCACAACAGGCTGGGAAACCTTGGAAGCAAAGAATAGTCAAAGCAGTTTGTCTCCCTGATGATTTCACATATACTCTACAATGAAACAGTTACCCAGAGCCCAGTTTTATTCTCTTCTGTAAGTGACAGTATTGGGGGAATATAAAAGCACCAACAAAGTGGATACTTCGTGGATAAAAAGGATGTCATCCTTTAGACATAAGATAACCAGAAAGGAGGTCCAGAACTTAATTTTGAGCTGCCAGGTTCAAGATGGTGAGCAAGGACCCTGGCAGGCCACACCCATTCTTCAGTAATAGCAAGAACAAGGCTCCCTTTGTGGTACTAAAGAAGGTAGTCACCTTCCTCACCTGTTTGCTCACCCACCACTGGGTCATCACAGGTCTTTAACAATCAGTTAAGAATGGGAAAATTCACAAGTGCTTTGTGTTTTAGTTGGTTGGGGTTTTTTTCCTGCTTTAACATCTTGTTAAGAATATTTCATCATGTTCAAAGCTCTGGGCAATATCACATGTTACTCTGCATGTCTTAGCCTGGCTGAAAGAGCTTTTTGTCTACATTTTTTCCCTCCCAGCTAGGGGAAATTGCCCTTGCTCCTCTTTTCCATAATTGAAAGTTTGTTTATGTTTGGCTGGTGCTGTGCATTTTGGTAGCAGGAGTAAACTGGTTGATTTTACAGCTCCATTAGTAGTGGTACAGTACCAGATGGATGTGTATTCCTCCTGTCTCATCCTCCTCTCTTTCATTCTCTTTTCTCTGCTTATTGCACAATTTGTTTTTTGAAGACCTATCTTGATGTTCAGCCTCTGATGTTCAAGTCAAAATGAGTGCTTACAACACTTTCACTAACTGTGTGATACTAGGTGTGCATTGAGAAACGATTCCCAAAATGTTACTAGAATAAAATTTTGCAAGTTTAGGGGATTTATAGAGAGGGAGAGATCTGAGGTCTAGAAATAAAACCAAGCCATGTGACCCTGAATTTTGGACACTGGTTTTACAGTATAGAAATTCTACTTTTTACGTTTCACTTTAAAAAACATTATAAAATACCAAAGAGAGCAACTGGCTAAACAGTTGCTACATGCATACAGGTATAGAGTACTCCTAGAAAACTAGAGTTTCACATTAGTAAAAGAATTTTGGGATCAAGAAAAATGTTGTTTAGACATCTACTTCAAGCTGTTTCAAGCACTGAAGGACATTCAATTACTGCTGCCATTTAACAGAATTTCATGAATTGTAAGGTTTTTGTCAAGGGAGATGGATATATAAGGTCAAAGTATGGCCAAACTAGTAGCCTAAATTGCCTTTTGTGTGGACAAGAGGACGTGGAGAGTGTGGAGAGGCAGCACACTGCCATTCTGCGTGACTCTGCTCTGCTGTTGCACTCAGGGCACCGCCTGTGTGACCACCAGCCTGGCCATGGCCACCTGTGGCACGGTGCCTGCAGACAGACAGACGGACATAGAGCAAGTGGAGCAGCTGCTGTGACTCCCCTGCCTCCAGCAGTGAGCTTGCTGCTGTGCTCTGTTCCTCTGCACACACGTTCGTACACACACGCCCTTGTGCACCCCTTTCCTTACTCAGAGAGGTTTCCCTACCAAGGTGGTGAGAGTAAATATGAAAAACAACCTCAATGTACAACCTAAAGTCTGCTACTTTCATTCTCATTTACAACATGCCAGTACTCACTCTGATTGATATTGCTTAGCAGTGAAGATATAAACTCAGAGGAAAATTAAGAAATAACATAGCTTTTTCTTTTGCTTTCCTTGACATATTTTCTTTACAAGACTTCATTCAACTTTAATTAAGTTTTACTTTGTGGCTCTGAACCTGGAACAGTGCATTTATTTTTTATTTTTTTTCTTTATAATATAACCTTTACCTTGCAGGTAAAAAAAAATGAAATCATGGAGCTATAATCATCAGATCATAGAATGAAAGGTTTATAAGTTTTATACAGGCTAAAAAATAAAATCTTTGAATTAATTAGCATTTTATGAGTTTCAGGTACATGTGAAATATCAAATTAATAGGGCCTTATTCTATTTTTATTAGGTGTTAGAAGAGTATTAAGTGAGAAAATGTAACTCGCCTTCAATTTAAGAGCTCTTCAGACTAGGGAAATGTTGGAAAGTGATTAAAGGCTAGGCCCTGAAAGCTTCACCAGCTTTAATAGTTTAAATTAATATAAGCCATAGATTTGGGGGGGGGGGGGTTAACCTGAATAAGATGAATAAAATTCTACATCAAACAAAACACCCTTTTAAACTGAAATATCTTGTCTTCAAAGGTACTTTTATATTTCTGATACGAGCACTATCATTTCTAATCTTTCCTTTGAATGTAGGATTACAAAGTTTATATTATTGCTCATTATCCAGTCCTGTGTTAGAGATGCAATAGAAACAAGTGAACAAATCAATCAAAGATAGATGCAGTTGCAGCTCTGAAAGATCACAAAGGATGAAAAATTACTAATAAAGCACACATTTTCTTGTATATTAAACAGGAAAATAATTCTCACTTATACTGTAGATGCATGTCAAACATTTTAAATACAATATCTAAATTGTAATCTAATTTTGATCATGAAATATGTTAAGCATTTCTACAGTTTTATTTTTTTGAGTCACAACAATTTGTTGTTTCATTGTTCCAACAAGTAAATATGAGTTTCTAACAATCAGAGAGATTTATCTAAATCTAGGTGTGAGAATCAGAGCTAAAGGTTTCACTGTACAAAGCATAATCTATTCTAAATTCCTGTGCTGAAAATGCAAATAAGGAAGTATTTCACTGTGCATAGTCAGAAACTCAAATTAATTTTATAGTTTTTCTACTATGGGTATTATAGATGGCTTTATGATGTGATTTCTGGAACATTTAATATTCCATTAGCATCCTATTACTAAAATGAAAAATGTGAACAAATATTGATCATGCCAAAAAATTACAAGCCAAACTAAAAAAAGTCATTTGAAGGGGTGCAGAAATGTCAAAATCAACATTGATTTCAGAGAATAGTTTGACACATTCCAAAGAATCTATTTTTCTGTTGTGCAGCTACTGCTTATGTCATGTGCCCTAATAACTATAGCAAGAAAGGCAGAGAGAAATCCTGATTTGAGAAATTCTTATTTTTGGAACTCTGCTCTTCAAGGTAAAAGTTGCTAAGAGAAAGGAACGAGCTCAGTGCAGACATAGACAGTATTACCTCTTCAATGTAGTTTTGATTTCATGCTGAAAACCTTAAGTCTGAGACAGAAATTTTGTCAGAAACAATGACTCTAATTTTGTGCCCTTGTGCTCTGTTGCTCATGAACTCATCTCCAGATCCACCATCCAAACTTCTCTTTTAGTGAAGCAGCTTGCTACAGCTTCTTTTGTGAGGGGAAACACAAAAGATTGTGCAACAAGGTAAGTGTTCAGAAAAAATAGCAAGCTCACAGAAACCAGAGAATCCTTCAATATTTCAGTGCTTTATCTTGTCAGCTACAGAGATTTCTGAATCTTGCTGGCAGGTTAAAGAGGCCTATTTCAATATGCATATAAGACTGCAGGCTATTTTTGGAACTGTTAAAACTATTCCACAGTTGAATGCAGATAAATATTCGTCTGTAACTTACAGATGAACTTACACTTTTTTCCTCTGTGAAGATCAGCAGCTATGCTAGTGTTGACTTTGTTTAAGAGTTAATGTCATCCTCCTTTTTGTTCACTCCTCCAATCTCATTTGGCTTCCTTATGTGACTGCCAAAACTTATTCTGGCCTGAGCATTACAATAACATTAGAGTAAGACACATTTCGTGTCAGGATTTAATATTCCTCTGATCCAACATCAGGATGTGCTAAATAAGCACCTTTTAATGCAGATTTCTTCAGTGTAGTCCATGCTCCTTGACTTTCTCCTTTACTAAATCAGAGTACACTCTGCTACCTGTTGTTTGCTTGGCAAACAGGGGATCCTGTGCAGCTGGGAGGACAGCACCACACATAGCTCCAAACACGTCCTTGACCTCCTTCAGGATGCTACTGATCAGGTCCATCTGGACCACAGGAGTGCAGAAGTACTGAATTTTGCAAAGTCCAGGACAACATCCACATTGGCATCTGAAGAAGGCTAATCTGTATTTTCCCTCCTTTATTCATAGCCATTACTACAAAGGGCAGTCAACACAATCCATGTGTTTGCTCAGCAGCCCTGCTGTCCTTTTATCAAAGTGCTTTTCAGTTCACAGCTTCCTCTCCAGTTTGCTGCAAATGTGGCATGTGCATAAAATGGGAATGGAAATTTGGGGACACATGGTGGGGAAAGGACCATGATAAAGCAGTATGCTCTTCCACAGCATAAAGCAGCATGAGCTCAGATTGCAGGACATTTTATAAAAAGGCAGCAGATGTTTATCTTCACTACACAGACTAAGGTGGCTTTTTCCATATAAAAAAATATGGCTTTCTAGCCATATAAAATTAATACTAATCAGCAGAATGTGACATCAAATTGTACAAATTAATATGACCTTCCACACAGGGTTGAAGAAAAAGGACTATCTTTCAAAGCATTCAAGCAAAGAGAAGATGGGTTATTTTAATAACAGTATCATGCAGGTTCTTGTCCTGTTAAAATATTTTTATTACTACTAATTACTTATGTTCTAAGGGGAAGACAATGGTTTCTCTGTTCATTCTTAGACTATTTCACAGCCAGAGTGCACATGAGCCAGCTTGTATTTCTTAAACCAAGTAAATGCAAGCTGTAGTCTTGATGATATTTAAGGTGCAAGACAGAGTCAAGATTTGACTATGTCTCTGTGGTTTTCTCTGTAAGAAATTTGTACTTTAACATTTTAAATTTGTTATTTATCATTTCACATAATCTTAATAACTTAATTCATATTTTTAAACATTTTATATATTTTCCTATAGGCTCATAAAGCTAAATTTAGAGGTACTTCATTTTATCAACAAGAACCTAAGAATTTCTGAGATCAGTTTTATTTGGTTAAAGTCACAACAGAAATTCCATTTTGAAACTGATGTGCAACTTTCAGCTGGAGAAAATAGAAATTAGGGGCTTTCACACTCTTTCTGCCATCTGTGTTCTTGAAGGTCAGACCTTGCTCTCCGTCCCTCAGAGTTTTTTATTGAATGTTAGCGACTTTCGCAGTGGCACCACCTCTGGCTGGTCCCAAAGATTGAAACACAATCTGGCAAGGTTGAAGTCTGTCTGTCCTTGCTGCCCACTGCACTCTCTTTAGTGTCTAAGTGAGACTGAGCAGCTCTTACTGTTGCCATTTCCCCTCTGTGGTTTCCATAGGAAGGATGCAACGTCACCTGATCTCATCTTGTCAGCTATAAATAAGGCCTCTTCAAGACAGAGAAGCCAATGTTTTTCACTACTACTACTACTACTGCTATTATTATTATTATTATTATTATTGTTGTTATTATTATTATTGTTATTATTATTGTTATTATTATTGTTATTATTAGCCAGTCATTTTTACTTTGTTACTACTTAAAAACAAGTCTTGGTCTCATTGTGTGAAACGTTGCATGAACATAACTGATGAGAAAGTCTGTGTCCCTAAAATCTTTCAGTCTGAAGGATAGGACATAAATAGTAGATGAAACAATCAAATCAACTGGACAAAACTGAGGGAAAACTTATTAAAAAAAACTCCCAACAATCCACAGTTTAATGCATTCTGCATCACAGCCACAATTTTCCCATCTGTTTCTGACTGATAACAGACTGAGAGATTCCATTTCCCCTGTTACTGCTTACTTTAGTAAAACATTATGTTAAAAAGATGTTGCTTCTCTGAGGGACATTAGTGAAATGAATACAAGTGAATACAAAGCTTTAAGAGGTTTTGGCCTCCCAATTATTCCAAAGGAAAAGAAATGCAGTAAGCATCATTGTGACTCTTTGCTGCCCTATACTGTCAACAAAACTGGTAGTTCTAATAGCAGGCAAGTCAAAGGAGCAAGTACTTGCCAGTCTTTCAGCCTTTCTGTGTGTAATCCCACCAAAGTCAAGAGCTGTACAGGACAGGATTCAGCCATAGGAGGTTGAAAATTAGTTTCAGTTCAGGAAACAGATGTAAATAAACCAAATCAAAGCATAAAGAAGGGCGAGGTTTCTTTTTCATTTAACTTTTCAGAGGAAGGAAAAAATATTTTAAAAGGTACCATCAATCTACCATAAATCTAAGCAACTTCTGCTTAAAATAGCTAAATGCATGTTATATTTGAAACCCTTTTACCAGTCTTTTAACATATTTCCATAATTTTTTCATCAGTGGAAGCCAGCAATTTATGTCCATTACAATTATGATTCATGGTAATTTGTTGTCTTAAAGAATTTCGGCAAAATTTGCAAAGGATAGAAAGCTAATAGGAAACTTAAAGGCAATACTTCTATATTTATTCACCCTAGAAAAAAGATGAATTTTGATATGGTAACAACATCTAGACAATTTTGCTTTTAAGATTAATCTTAAATTTTAGGTTTATATTCCAGTGTAAAGGCTGGGATGTGGAGAATTTATTGAGTCTTGTTTAGCTTCATAAGCAATATTTAAAGGTTCAGTTGTATTTATCAAACTGATTCTTCATTGATTTATTCTTCTGCCATGCAGCTTATTGATTTATTTGCTCTACTGAAAATTGTCTGTCAGCTCTTCGATTTGGCTACCTGACTTTTCAAAAACTTAATTAGGAAGCAAACACTTCATGCTGGGTTATGGATGTGAGAACTTCAGGCAGAGGCAGAGGCAGATACATCTGGGGCAGCTGCTGTTTGCAAAGGGAGCCTGTGTCCAAGCCCAGGTGCACTCTGTCCCTGTGCTGCCACTGAAATTCCTCCCTTGAATTCATGTGAAGATAATTCAAGCTCCTCTGTCTTACACTGTGAACCATAACATGCTAGTTACAATATATTGCACAGTAATTATAATATATTGAGCAATAATTTACAATCATTTTGGTACAGTAATTTCTCTACATCTCAAAAGACTAGGTTGCTTTTGTGGTCCTTTCATAGGTAAAAGGAAAAATGTCATCCCATCTAGTAATGAATTCTAAACAAGTTTTCTGGCTGCATTTTGAAGTGTCTTCACTTTTTCTTTTCTTTCTTTTCTCTGATGTGATCGATAGTCTTCGATTTGCCAGTCAGGCCATCTTGTACTTGGCTGCTAATTTAGAAACTTCCGGAAACAGAATTTTTCACCTTCAGTTTTCTAGTTAACACATTCCAAGCATCACTTCTCAGGTAACATGAAAGATAATTTCTTTCCCATCACAAGAGAGAAGAAAATGTCTAGCTATTTTCAAAATTATCCTGAAAGGTTAGAAGCTGTCTGCAATTTTTTTCTGTCTGCATTTCTTTCTTTTGGTTGGTTTAAGGGTTTTTCTCTTTTCTTTTTTACCCCCAGAAGCCCCAAAACTGATTAAAACTCAAGCTGTTGAGACAAAGTAATTTTGAAAGATTAATTTGATGTCTTATATTTCCTTAGTATCCTTTAGCTAACCTTGATAATTAAAAGATTCTAAAGAAATATAATACACAAGTTATCCAATAAAATACTGAATAGCATAAACCACACCCTCAGGAGAGCTATGAAGAAATTATGCTCTTCACTTCATTTAATTAATTTTTGCTTTTGAATATAGGCAGGGTGAAAACACAAAAATTTGTGTAGTTCATAAATAATTTAAATCTTCAGGACTAATTTTTTTTTTTCAAATTTTTCTCCCACTACCAGAAAAACAGGATAGAAATCATAAGGTAAATAAATATCAGAACATCTTACCAAAAAATGCCTGTTAGAATGTTATGAGAAGAGGTATAATAAAAGATGCAAAAGGGATAGATGGAAAGGAAAATCAGGAACCACTGAAGTGAGCTAAAACACTAAGAGAAAAAAATAATGGTACAAGAATGAACTTGCCTGTAATTTCTTCTCAGTCTTGGCTTAGAGAGTTTGCTTTTAAATGCTGTTCCAAACATAATCATTTAAATATATCAGATGATGGTCTCAACAGATAATAAGATTACCGTACACCATTTCATACATCATCTTCTAATTTCCAAGTCAGTATAGAACTTCTGCTTTGGAATGATTCACTGATCTTAAGAGATCTTAAGCAGAGGTTCAACATACAATTAAACAAGCATACAATTAAATTCCAGTCCCTGTTTTCTTTTCCATATGATATTAACCCGTCCTTATATTTTAGTACATTTGACTGTGTTACTAAATGTCTTTATTTTGTTGGTAAAATATATAGGTACTTATATATTACTTTTTCCTTCATGTATTTTCTTGAAGAATAAGAGAAACTACATTTTAATAGGAAATTCATTATAAATTGGTCAACATTTTCATTTATGATTCTACTGTCTTTTTATGCTATATGCTTATATGGAATTTGCTTATTGTTATACTTCAGAAGTAACTGAATTCTGTAAAACACATCCTACTTTAAATACAGCAAAAGGAGCATATTTAGCTAAGCAAAGTGTAAGTAAAAGTCTGATGAGTTGTTTTAAATAGATCACATTTTCAAGGCAAAGAAATGTGAATTTTTGTTTGGTATTAAATTATTCTGTAAAACCTTACTGGAATCTTTATTCCTGCTAATAATCATAATTCTTTTAAATTGCATGGCACAATCATATACAGTAAATAATGTCCTTTTCACAGAAATATATACTAAAGACTATGAAAACACCATAGTGTGGGGCAAAATTAACAGCAGTAACCAGCAGCAATATTTCAGCCTCTTGCTAGCTTGTAGCTGATAAAATATTAATTCTTATGTCTATCACAGAGAATTGAGCTTACTGAGCTACCACACTTATCAGGCATTATCAACTACTAAATACTTCATAAAAAACGATGTAGCAAATCAGTGCTGTTAGGTGTTGTTGTGGCTTGTGGGTATTTTGGGCATCGCAGACCAACATATCAATAATCCTAAAGAAGCTAAGAAGTTCCACACAAGGACATGTGCAACCCACAGCAGGCTGCCACTTAACACTAAACCATGGGTGTGGGTGCACTGCTCAGGCAATTCTGAATTGCCACAATCTGACATATTACAGAAAACTGAAATTGGTGGTGGTTTACCTTAAGATGTCAGGTTTAATCTGTTGTGGCTTCAAACTGAAAGAAGCTAGGTTTAGATTCTTTACTGAGGGTGGTGAGGCACTGGAACAGGTTGTCCAGAGACAATGTGAGTGCTCCATCACAGGAAAAGTTCAAAGCCAGGTTGGATGGGGCTTTGAGCAACCCGGTCTAGTGGAAGGTGTCCTTGCCCATGGCAAGGGGCTTGAGTTAGGTAATCTTTAAGGTCCCTTCAAACCCAAATCATTCTGTGGTTCTATGATTTCAGAAGCAGCTGAGCATCCCCAGAACCTGTCTGGTACCTGACAGGAGCAGGGAGAAGCAGGTCAAGCCCAAAGCTTCCAACATGGGGGACGAAGACCAGAAGCTGGGAGGATGTCTGGGACTGCAAACTCTTCTGTGGAAATATATATTTCCTGTTTCCTTTTGCCCTTCACTAGATAGCCATGTTTGGCTACTATTGGAGGGATGTTACTTACTGTTCTGTTGCCTACTCTTTCAAGCATAATTATTTGAAAGATAAAAGATTACTTGGGAACTGCAACAACACTCCCACTAAGTACTGCAGGCACAGGGTTAACATCAAACTAGATTCTTGGGAACTGAAAACTGTAGGAAATTACTGTTTCTGTGACCTGAAGACCTTGATGTTTTAATTACAATCCTTCTAATTACTGCTTTCATTCTGACTATGAGTCACATGCCTCTGATCATTCAGTCTCTACTAACTCTATTCTGCTTCTCTGCACAGTCATTTCTGTGTGCTAACTTATGTCATGCCAATGATTTTGTACAGTGATTAAATGAATTACTTATTGAATAGAGACATATCTTTTTCCTGTTATTTTCCCCTTTACTCAAGCCTGCAACCTTAGCAAGAAAAAGGCTGCTGTGTTCTGTGAACCACACAGCTGGTGCACATGGTGGTCTCTGAAATGATATTCAAGTACAATTGAGTCCTTGAGGAATATTTAAGCTCTTTCTCAATCAGGAAATGTCTTTCAGGTTAGGCTATTATGTTGCTGGGCTTTTTGAATTATACTTGTGACAGCCTCATTACTAAAAGTGACTGGGCTTCTGCAATTATAGTATTCAGAAAAGTACATATTCCTAGACAACCTACATGTGATGTCAACTGCATGTGATTTTGCTCCTAAACGGAAGAAAGTAAAAAGAAAATTGTCCATGCCTATAGATTTTTATCTGCTGATACTTCTGTATCTCTCCTCCACAGAAAGCCAGCATTTCAGCCATAATGAATGGTTTGTACACACATGATTTTGTCTCTGAATTCATCACTCTTTTTACAATAAAAACTGAAGCTGAAGTGTTTAAATGCCATCCTGTATACATATATTTACATAAATGTTGGATAGATAGACAAACAGAGAGAGCAAAACAAACAAAAAAAACCCCTTTTGTTGAATCAGAAGTGTTTCTCACCTGTAGAAAAATTAACATTGCACAAATTGAAATCTTAATTTACTGAATGTAGATTTGCACATTGCCATTTCCTGAAGAAACACGTATCTTCTCTATCAGTTGATGAACCATCAGTCTTTAAAAAGCAAGACCCTTCTCTGTAAATTTCTGAATAATTGCATTCACATAAATATGGTTTCCCCATTTTTTTTCTAATTATGATAACTCATTATATTAACATATTGAAATGAATATAATATTGTCCGAATTACACAGAAGACATAATTGGAAATTATACACAGAAAAGGATTTGAGGCCTAGATTCATCATACTGCTTCAATTCAATTCCTTATTACTACAGGAAATGATGGGAATGAAATGCATGTAATAGTGCATATGGAGTTTGATCTCCCTTTTGTTCTCTTCTTGTATTATTAGATGAAGGTAAATCATATATGACAAATTAAAATTTTAATCCCATTTTTTATAAAAAAATACTAGATTTTGTAGAAAATTTAAGTATTATCCAAAATCCCACACAAATTTTCCAGCATTTCTCCCACAGAAAAGTTTAAAAAGATGACCCATGTGTGCTGAAAGGACCAAAAAAAGCTGAAATGCAGATACTGATGTACAAAATAGAAGACACACTTTAAAATTAGTTGTAATTCTTTGGGCTGGTTATTTCTTTGCAGACATGTGGGGCCTTTTTAATCATATTTGTAATGAAAATGTTTCTGTTTATGGGAATATAAACAGTCCTGATTTGTAACTGTTTGGACTGATATGCAGAAAAAAATACATATATATGCAATAAAAACCGTGCTCTTAAATGTTTTTAACATATCTATCTTATAATAAATATTGTGTTGTGTTTAATTTCAGACTTGCTTTTATTTTTCAGACAAGTGCATTCCAAGATATAATTTGTTTCCATCACCTTCCTGTCATAGAAACCCTGACCCCAACAGAGCTTTCAGGAGCATGTTCCTCTACTGTAGAACTAAGAAGAATTTAGAAATCTTAAGACTTACATAAGATATTTTGAATGGCTGACAGAAAAAGGCCAGGAATGACATTCACTGAACCCTGTATTACCATAAATTAAAAAATGCATGAAACAATTACACTGAAAGTTTGAGGGGAAAAAACCCAATGCAAAAAAAAAAAGATGAAGATATGAACATGATCTCTTCAGAAGGAAAGAAATTTGTAATTTCATCTAAACTTGTATGAGAATGTTAATTTTCAAGGAATGAAATAAACTTAATTATCACTATGCAGAACCTGAACAGGAACATGAGTAGGATCTGTCTCAGCACTATGGTTTAGACTTTTAAGGTCATCTTCATCTGATACAAAAATTACTTCTCTATTCCTCACCCCAATCCAGTTCCCTCAGAATTTATAGCTCAGTAAGTTCATACAAATGGTGTAATCTCTGTATCACACATTTACTGCAGTTCTGAGACAAAAGTGTTTATGCACCATGACAACATTTGGTTTTGAGGTAGTAATGTCTTAGCCTGACTAGGACACATTAAATACTTATCTGCAACAGTTTTATCTGTGAGATTTTAATTACATTACATTCATATATATGCCAACTTTGTACAGTGTTCACATGGAGATGTAATTTTAATTTCATCTTGCATAAAGGTACATGTAAGTATTTTGAATGGGAACAGAATTCACATTGTCATCATTCACCCACAAAATGTTTATTCCTTTATTGTGTCCCCATGACTCGTGCTGAATTGTATATTACCCCTCAATAAGTTCTATGGCAACCCCTTGTCACCTTGCAGAAAGAACAAATTTCAAGATGCATAAAATATTTTGTTCTTATCTTCTTAAAGTTTGCAGCAAAATGGGTGTCATTTACAGGCTATGAAGTGCAGTGGCCTGGCAAGAAACAGGCCAGAATTCACTCTTAGTTACCTGTGTTGAGAGTTCTTTTGGTGTTTCCAGGGCTCTGCTCATGCATGTAGGTAAGCAAGTAGATACACATAATTGTAAAAACTGCCAGGTTTTCTGTTTGCCCTCTGCATGTTTAAGGATCACCTAGGTTTTTCTTTTCTCAGCAGGTTGGAATTGATTCACATGCACTTTGGTTTGGTTTGTGCTGAAGAATCCAGAAAATCTAATTACTTTTTCAAGGGATCGTTTGAACAGAGATTCATAAGACGTCATCCAGATATTTCTTGGAGAAATATTATTTAGAACCATCAGGAAACTTTTTGTGTAGATCGACTATAATTTTTAATGAAGGCTTGACACGTATGAGGCTACTTGGTTGACCTGTTCCAGACAGAATGCCACTGCATTCCCATAGGCATTTTATTATTTTTTAGTTAAACTTTGGAAAAGGCATGCTAGAGGCTGTTGTTTAAGTGGTGCAGTGTTAGGGAGGAGGGAAGATAGTGTTCAGTGGGTTTTTGTTGGTTTGTTTTTTGATTTTCCACTGCTGATTTGTAGTCCTTTCCAATATTGCTGGAGAGCAGTATTTATATTATGAATCAGTTCTGAGGGAAATCCTTTTATATTTACAAGAATATTGCATATGTGGGCATTTTTGGCTGAGTGCTACAGCAGAGGTATCTGTTTTGCTTCAAGATAGATATTTTTTGTATTTCGTTTTGCCCTTTTTTTCCCCCAGAGCTTTTTCAGGTGTTTCCACTTATTTGTTTGTGTTTTAGTGCAGTAATATGAACCAAGATAACAAGAATTAGGTTTTTCTAGGTCATTCATAAATAGGTCATTCATAAAAACTAAGAAGTCTGAGGCAGGGCAATGCTGTCCTGGCATGGGGCAATACTCCACAAAGTCCACTTTCCAGAATAGTAGGGAACAGCAAGGTGCAGTATGGAGACAGGTTGCAGCAGGCAGTTCAGTGATTTCAGAATTTGCTTTAACTTAGCCTGTCTGAATTCTTCCTCATAATCCTGGACTTGTTGAATTGTAGAGTTATTGACTGCATTGAGAACTTGTTTGGTGCCAGCATTTGTCACCATAGCTACATTTTCTCTTTGTTACTCTTTTTCAGGAAATGTCCTAAATACAAAATTATATTCATGTGTCACTCACTCGCTTTCCACAGCAAATGTCTGCTGACTTCTCAAAAATATTTACACAGATCTGTGGCCTAACGTGTGGATTAAAGGTACAAAAGATAATTATGATTAATTGCAATACATTCTTGGTGCATGAAGATACATGTTCAGGTAAATTTGCCTGCTAAAATATTTGAATGTCTCTTCTTTTATGCATTTTTAATTGAACATAATTTTCAGCATCTTAATACAACTACAGTTCTTGGAAAGTTGCAGCTATATTTGTACATATAACACAGAAAAAGATACTATTTTAAAACCGTCTCAAAATTATGGTATAAATTTTATTCCATTGCTTGATGTCAAGATGGCAAGAAACTGAACTTTTTCCATCCATAAATACTCTGAGTACCTTAAAAAAATCTTACAGATAAATCTTTTTCATCATGTTTCCTCTTAAAAAAATTGTTATGTACCCAACTGCCAAAACAATTAAATGCAGAAAAAAACTGATCCTCATGTTGCAAACTTAAAAAATAATCTGTATTTTGTTGAGCTGGCACAGAACACCCAGCTTTCAGGGACAGAAATGTTTTCTATTATACTGACAGTCCATTAGCAATCCTCATTCTATCACACTCTTTCTTTTTTCCTCTGCTCAGAAACATGATACAAATATTATTGTCTCAAGCTGTGTTTATGACACTAGCAGTGGCAGGAAAGAAAAGTTGGTTGTTTTAATTTTTGGAGGGAGGAGGGGATGTCTTTTACAAAAATGTTAGAATTGATCCATGGGCCATCACATTTTAAACAGATTTTTCATCAATTTCTTTCATTTGGGGAGCTATTATAACAACAGCTTGGGTTTGTGTTTGTTTTGGTTTTGTTTGGTTGGTTGGTTGAGTTTTTTGTTTGCTTTGGTTTTGGTTTTGTTTTTTTGCTGTAGTGTATGCAGATTTTAATGTTACAATACAGCTCTCATGTCCATTCTAGACATCATTGTATTCTGATGTCCTGTGCAAGTATAAAATTATAAAGTCAGGAATATACTTTCAGTGCCTTTCCAGTTAGGTTACTCCACTGTTTCCCTCACAGATTCAGTAGCTGGCCTGCTATTGAGCTAGTAGTGTGAAAAACTGACATACATTCAGTGAGAAAATATAAACCCTGTGAAGTTCACTGCAGGCAGAAATCTTGCTAAGCTGGACACTCCCTTTTTGCCCTAAAGAAGCCTTTGTTGAAGGGAGGAACCTCTAGCCACTCAGGACCTCATTTGCCAGGAGAGAAGCATATGGTAACTATTCCTGCCCTGTAGCTGAGCAGTGGAGGAGTTAGAGCACTTTCCTGGGAAGTGAGAGGCCTGGCTTGTAGATATTACAGAACCTACAGGTCAAGCTACATCTTCCCCCCAGAAGATGACTGGTAGTCCATGAAGTATCCTTGGTATGGATGCTGTGAGGCACTCTTTCTGAACAAGCACTACACAGCTTGAGAGTTGAGGCTGATGTTCCCCAACTGAGCAAGTTTCTCAGTACTGAAATGCCGTCCTAACTCCCAGACCTTTTGTTCATCATCTGTAGAATAATCTGCAGAATAGGGAAAAATCTCCCGAGAAGTGAAGTTAATATCCCGCCATTGTGTTCACCTGCTGCATGGGTGCACTGCCAGCGAGTTTCAACCCAAGACACACTTAGACTGGTCTTCTGTGCTGTTAGTTTGAAATATATAAGGTCATATTTGCAGCATATGTGGTGAATTATGCTATCACGTGTGTTTACAATTTCTCTCTCTTTAGGAGACATTTGTAATTCAAAGGTGCTTATTACTTCTTTCCACCATTTGGGTTCATAAGCTGGACATAAATTGTTTGTTCCCTTTTGAGTATTTTGAGCTGAGTATTTCTGTCATACTGGACTGTCTGGTTTTTTTCTTCATTTCCTCTGAAACACAATGAGTTAAACATTCTCAGACAGTGTGTCCACAGAAAAATATCATTCTTCAGCAGATTTTTTTTAAAGTGCTCTCCTAAGGTCATCTTAATAATTCTTCATCTGCAGTGTGGATATTCACATGATGTTCAACATTCCTCTGAGAGACCACAATTTAATCTCTCTCATTTGTTCCTCTGTGTAATTTTAAAGTGTTTATCATCTATAGTCATGCAGGAAGGTTGAATATATGTGATACTTTAGGAATCCTGGAGAATGAATAACAAAAAATTCATACTCTTTGGAACTGCATTTGAAAGACAGAGAACTAAAACTTTTCTATCAGTATCTTACTGTTTAATCCATGACCTTGAAAGAATTTCCTGGAGAAAAGAAGGGGCAGACACTGATCTCTTCTCTGTGGTGACCAGTAACAGGACCTGAGGGAAGTTGTGTCAGCGGAGGTTTAGGTTCAGTATTAGAAAAAGGTTCTTTTCCCAGAGGGTGGCTGGGCACTGGAACAGAATCCCTGAGGAAGTGGTCACAGCACAAAGCCAGACAGAGTTCAAGAAGAGTTTGGACAATGCTCTCAGGCACATGGTGTGATTATTGGGGATGGTCCTGTGCAGGGCTGGGTTGGACTTGACTCTTGTGGATCCCTTCCAACTCAGCTGATTCTGTAATTCCTATTTAAAATAAATCTGGAAGTCTTTTTTATGTTCTCACTAATCTTCATAGGTGAACACTCTTGCCTAAGTTCTGCTGATGCACTTATCATCCAGTGAAACAGCCCAGAAAGAGGGACCAAGAGCAGGACACAATTCTTTAGTCTAGAAAAATCCCTGTAGTTGTATCCTGGACAAAGGAGGGGCTTTATGCTATAGAAGGCAGATAGGCTTCTTCTGCAACTGGAGATCAGTTTCTGTATGAAAAAAAAGTGAAGACATCACCTAAATGTTAAAATAAAACTCATGAGAAACATATCCAGATAGTCTTTGTTTTCAAATCCAAACTCACACCTTCTAGGATATTTTACACTGCCTCTTTTAAGAAATTTGCAGTTAGCAAAAATGAAATCCAGTTGAATCAAAAGATTTATTTTTAATACTTAGTTAATACAAACTATTTCTGTCAGGTCTCCTCGTACAGCCTGAGCGGCTCAGACATTACCACAAAAAATCCCTTTTGGAGACTAATTTATAATCTGGTCTGGTGTGTGTATATGCATCTGTCAAAGGATATTTGTCACCTGATTACCCAGTTTCAACTACAGACTAAGAGTCATGTTTTCAGTTCTGTTTTGAAAGCTCCAGACATATTTATACATCGATGTTATTTTGCCATAACCTTTGTAAAATATGAAGAAAAAAAAGATGCAGAACAAAACCCTAATCATAAAAAGGTTTATGAAACTGAGTTCTCTCAAGGCTTTTCAATAATGAGGGCAAAAGAATTTCGTCACTACAGAAATGAAGGACCAAGATGAGGATGCATATGCCATGGTAAGGAAAGGAAACACGGAAGGACAGGATAGGAGTAGGCATCGATATACTGCCCTTGGGAGCATGGGAATTTTGGACTGCTTGACTACAGAAAATCCTCCTCCTCTGGTGTGGCAGGCTTCTTCAGCGATTTTCCATCCCTCTTCCTCCTTTCATAGCTTACACAACAAGTAAAATAGAAGTAAAGATTATTTTCTGACAGAGTAAACATTGATCACATAAAAAAGAAAAAGTCAAATCCCAATGGTTTTATCAGAAAATAAGTTAATAAATCTGCATTCTGAATTATTCCCAGGATAAAGAATATCTTTTTGGTCCTGTCCCAGTCCCACTGAGCTCAAATAGCAAAATTCACATTGGATTAATGGAAAATAGTTCCAGAGTTTATTTCAAGAGACAAGTAAGTGTGTTGTATTGAAATTTCATGATGAATTTTCAAATGTAACTTCAAAAATTAGTTCTGCTATTGCAGCTTGTAAGGTTAGATAAACACTCAGAAATCTGATAATAAGATGTTATTGAAAAGATTTGAATAAGATAATTTAATGACCATATAGATTTACTCAGATGTTCAGGAGAAAAGAAATGTGTCAGTGTTGTAGTTGTTAAGAGACACAGGAAGTATCAGATACACAGTATAGATGGTGTACAATAAATGATACTTTATTTTCTCTAAGTGATAAGGTTAGATAATATCAAAGATTGCCTTCAGAGAGCTCTCTAGCAATAGTGAAAGGTCATTTGCACATAGAACAATATGGCAAAAATAGAGACCCACTCATTTTTAACTTTTTTTCCCAGAACCTGGTGAAAAAATCACCACACGCAGGTTCTCTATGAAAACATTTTCTGACAAAACATCTGCCTTTGCCTAGCTTTAACCAAGCTACTGATCTGGGCCTTCTAATGCCAAATGTTTTATACAGCCAATGAAAACCCCAATTCTGGAGCTTATTTTTACTTTACACTTCCCTACCAACAACCATGTCTGAGTAATCACATTCCAAAATAAGAGCGTGATTTATTTTTCAAAACATATTTTAAATTTTGGGAAATTCAATTATTTTTAAAAGCAGGCTGAGGGTCCCAAAACTTGTGTTGGCCAAGCAAAGATAAAGATTCTCTGGTTAAGAGGAAAAGAAGAGTAGATTACAGAGACGTATTCATCTTCTTATTGAGAAGACTTTTTTGACCCTCAAGAGAGGAATGTAGGAAGTCCATGTGTACCCCTCCTTCATTTCCATGGGGAAGAGAGGTGAGGGGAAGAGAAGAGACAGCTCTTTTTCTCTCCCTTCTCTTGAAGCAAGCAGTTCTTTTGTTTTTCTGTCCTTCATGAAATTCATGCCTTCTGACAAAATACAGGGACATACACAAAAATGGCACAGCAATCTTATACTTGTAGGTTACTGCTGGCATATGCTGAAAGCAACAGTTAAAGGAAACACCTATTTTTATGTACCAAAACTCAATTATCAAGTGACTCTGCCTGAGTCAACAAGGAATTTATTCCTTGGGGCCATCCAGACTTAGAGGATGCAAGCAAAATCTGGTAGAATCTCCAGTTCACAAGGGACTTAAGTTTAACTCTAAAATTTAAATTCTTAGCGATCAAATAAGTTTGAATTTAAGGAAAAAAAGGTCTTGTATTCCCTGGCTAAAGGATTTTCTTCAGAATCTCTTTGTCTTTTTTCTTTAAAGATTCATAGGCAAGCCTCATTTTTCTTCTATAACTAGGAATAGCAAAAGCAATAATGAATCTGATCTAGATCTGCCAGCAAGCCTGGTCTAAATGAGGCTTTCATGCAGCGATTAAGATTTTTGACTCTTTTCTTTGATCTCTAGTCTTGCCCTTGGCAGTTGAAACACTGCCAAATGGACCTTGACAACATTTCATGTCCACTCTGTGCTTATATGCTCATGTCTGTGTGAAACTGTGCCATAATTAAATCTGTCTCCATCAACAGTCGTAAGAGATTTTCTTTGGCTTTGGGGCAGGATGGAACATTTCTGGCTTCTAATCTGTCACAGGTTGAAATTTGAAGTCTCAAAGATTTCCCTTTCTCTTGCTCATACAGAATCTTAAATTAACCATAAAATGAAGCAGAAGATAGCAGATTTGGATCAAAATTAATACAACGGCACCAAAAAAAAAAGGAATGTACAGAAAATTAAGGTCAAATCTTAGCTCTGTTAGTGTTGAAAGCAAAATATCTAGCTGTCACAATTGAGCTCATTTTGATGAAAATACAGTTTATAAATCTGTACATTTGCAAAGTTTGGGGTTTTCTGTCACAGTTGCTAAAGATAATTTTTTCTTGGGACAAATAGCTGAACAAAAGATCCAGTGCCAAGAGGTGAGTGTTACCTGAGCAATCAAGAACTATTTTCTGCTATAACCAAATGACCATCTCATGTAGTAGGATGTCATACATACCCATTTTCATCTTTATCAGTACATTGGGTCAACAGGGCACAGGCTAGAAAGGTGGACAGCGAAGCACCCTCTAAAATTCTACAAAGGCAAATGCAGCATCTTGCACCTGGGAAGGAATAACCCCATGAACCAGTACAGGCTGGGGGCTGAGCTGCTGGAAAGGGGGACCAGGACCTGGGGGTCCTGGTGGGCAGCAAACACTCCCTGAGCCAGCAGTGCCCTGTTGACCCAATGTTATCCTGGGGTGCATTAGGAAGAGCAGTGCCAGCAGGGGAAGGGATGTGATCCTGCCCCTCTACTCAGTCCTAGTCAGGCCACATCTGAAGTGCTGTGCCCAGTTCTGGGCTCCTCAGGACAGGAGACACATGGAGCTCCTGGAGCAGGTCCAGCAGATGGACATATGGCTATGTAAGTGATTTAGGGAATGAATGGAGCTTCTTCCTATGAGAAAAGGCAGAGGGAGCTGGGCCTGTTCATCCACAAGAAGAGGTGACTGAGAGGAGGCCTCATCAATCTATTTAGGTGTCTGAGGGGAGATGTCACAGGAGGTTTCCAGGCTCTACTCAGTGGTGCCAAGCAAAAGGACAAGAGGCAGTGGGCAGAAACTGATGCACAGAACATTCTCCTGAATATGAGGAAGAACTTCTTCACTGTGCAGGTGACTGAGCACTGGAAGAGATTGCCCAGAGAGGGTGTGGAGTCTCCCTCGCTGGAGACTGTGAACACAACCCTGTGCCATGTGCTCTGGGATGACCCTGCCTGAGCAGGGAGGTTGGACCAGATGACCCCCTGTGTTCCCTTCCAGCCTGACCCATTCTGTGATTCTGTGAAATGGTTTGAATACCAGAAAATTTGGGTTGTGCAGATACAAAAGAAAAATAACATTCTCTCTTTCCTGGAGTCTAACCAATTTCTTTAACTGGGCTATAAAAGTTGCATTCCAAGGGCTCTGGAAAGTATTTAACTCACTTCTTTATCAAAAGAGCATCTTGATAGAGAAATGAAATGACTTGCATGAAATAAAACATCACCCACTAAAAAAATGGACTTCTGAATGTGAAGTTCATGATGTGTGGTTGGTTATGGACAGTGGATTTTCTTTCTACATTGTGTTCTCTTTTTATTGGAAGCTTGCTGAGTGAATTGTAAATATAATGGAGAGAAATAGCTTTCACATGCCCTGGCATGCTGCAGAAGTGATCAAAATACTCAAATTTAACCGACAGTTTCTGTATGTTGGAGGGCAAATATTTTAATAGGTGATTCTTGTTTGTTTGTTTTCCAAATCTAGGCTTATGGCATAATTCAGAGACTCTGCCACTATTTAACAATTTCCCACATTTGTCTTGAAGTGAAAGAAAGAGAAGTCCTCTTTATACATTTTGCCCCCAGGTAAGTATACATATCCTGTGTAGCTCAGCTGCAGAAAGAATAGAGGGGATGTTTTTACACATAAAATGAGATGACTGTAACATTTCAGTGTGAACAGTACTCTACTCTTCCTGCTGTCACATACCTTGTCTTACCTGTAGCCTTACTTAGAAGCACAGCCTCAAACCCATGCTGATATTTCAAAACAGGCATTTTGAAAAGACAGGATATGAGGGGTTATTTTATGCTGATAAATTTTATTCTGGTGTGGTGAATTGTGATGAGGTGTTCAGCTGTTTTGATAAGCATGTCTCGAAAAGCAGGATTTCACATTCAGAGCATGCTTTCATTTCTTGAAATGAGACCAGAATTTAAAATATATTTAATATTCACTCCCCCTAAAAAATAAAGAATAAAATAAATAAAAAAAAATGCTTCTGGTTTCTGTATTTTTCTACAGGTTTCCAACATTCTGCAATCTATGTTTAGTCTCCTAATTGAAACCCAGCTGCCAACAGCCCCTGTCCCTAATCTGGGTTAGACCCTTTTGCCTTCCACAAGGAGAGCCAGACCTTCTGAGACCCCTACCAGAGGTTAACTGCTGGGATGTCTTCGAGTGTCACTAGATTTGCTAAAAGTTGGTAAACCTGAAGATATTTTGAATAAAGTGTTTCAAGTGAGCCAGTATTAAAAAATTAAATCTGATTTATTTATTTATTTATTTATTTATTTAAATCTGTAACCAACTCAGACAGTAAACATAAATATTTACTGATATATCAGATTGCTGGATTTTACTTATGTGCTTATGCCTTTGTGTGGAGCACAGGAACATAAATCTGAAAACCAGATATTTTTCCAACAATACTCACTGTAATTTTCATGGTGGTGACAGAAGCTCGTATCAGAACTGGGTCTTGTATTTCTGCCAACACACAGCATGCTTGACCTGCAAAGCCCTTGCTATTCCGGAGCTAAGCCTTCACTGAGAGAGCTCTGACAGTCATGCAGCTATGGCAATGTGGATCTGTAGCCAGTTAACAGGAAAGTAACATCAAAAAATTAATTTTCACTGGTGGCACAAAGCAGTTCTCCAGAATAGATAGCAAGGAGGCATAACTTAGTGTTCTCCAACCTAGAACTTTTACTAATAACTGGTAACATTTATATATATATATTATATTTATATATATTATATTTATATATATTATATTTATATATATTATATTTATATAGACTGTTATAATAATAACAGTAACATTTACTAATAACGTGTTCAGCTGATTGCAATTTTGAAGTGAATACTCAAAAAATATAATTTGATGATGAAACCAAAATGCATTAATAAATACATTCAAAGCAGAACAATACATTTTGATTAGTTTTCACAGAAAAATCCAGGCGTATTTGATGCAGTTCCTAAGCAAGTATATATCATGTTAACAAGGAAAATATGATCTTTGATGCACAGCTGCCCACAGCAGTAGCAGCAGCAGGGAGGCTGGGGATCAGCAGCAGGGAGAGACAGCCTTTGGGAGGCTGCAGGGAAATACTGGTTTGGAGAGCTGGAGACTCTCCCACTGTGTTGCAGTAATATAGCCACCAGGATTGATAATTCTGGTGGAAAAGAGGACAGGTATAAAAAAACCAACCCTACAGGCAGAAGTTCTGATTATTTTTCTAGATGTACTTTCAAGAATTATTTACTTATTAAAAAAAAAAAAAAAAATCAGGCATTTCTAACGTTAGAAACATTAGCTTAGGTGGGTTTTTTTTCTCTTTGAATACTACACCATAATGTAAGAAAAGAGAATGATCAAGACATTCAACACAGAAATCATCATATATTTAGTAAGGAAATTAAAGAATGAAGTAGAATTATAAAGCTTTAAGAAGAAAATGTAAGATTTATTAGTTTATCAGTGTCCTTTTATCCTCAGGCAAAAGCAAAGAACAGTGATGAGAAACAGTGCTCATAGGCTTCAAATTAATTATTATTAATATAATATTATTCAGATATAATATTATTATTCAGATGACAAATGTGAATCAGCCCACTGTGCATGCCATACATCTGCAGCTTGACACAATGGCATACTCCAGGCATATCCCAGAAACTCAAAATCGTCAATTTCATTTCTCATTCATCTCAAATCCGGCAGGTCTTTAGAAGCATTATGTATACAGCAAGTTAAAATTCTTGAAGTAGAATATTGTTATATCAGAAAATTCTATGCATTATATTTTTATGAGGCATCATTTGCAGTATAACAAGTCAGGGTAGCCACATGAGCTAGAATTTTCTTCCATGACGCATCTTTCAGTGTTTCAATATTTTTCCCTCATAACTGAACTTTAAAACTTTTTTTCTAAAAGTTATATATTTGATAACATATTGGCTTCATTTTTTGTACAAAGTGTTTTTAGATGTTTGAATAAATTATTTATTATTTATAAATAATTTTTAAATTTAATATCATATAATTCAATTAGTTTTCTAAACACAAGAGTAAGATGGCCAAAAGTCTGCAGAAATTCAATTCCTTTTTTCTGCTTATGCTTGCAGAAGAAATTTACTTGTTAAGTTGTAAAACAGAATATGTTGTCTTTTTGCTCTATTCTTTCCTCAAATGTATATATTTGATAGAAATACTTAGCCCTACACCTCTGCAGTTCTTATGAGTGAGTATATGCCAGTAAGTTTATATTACAGCAATTAATTATAGACTGTGTTCAAACAGCAAGAGAAGAAAAATCACTCAGATGTCTGATGGTAAGTAAATTTCTCTGAAGCATTTTATTGGAGCAACTTTAGTTTTTTGTATTCATCAGAGCCATATTTCTAATAGTAACAGCTTCTTTGCTAGACTTATATATTTTATTTAAAAATGGAAATATTCCCCAAGGAAATGCTCTTTTTTGACAGAAATACCTTTTGCAAGAACAGAATTAAACACAAATCCTAGAAACCTATGGCATCTGACCATTACACTACACAAGTATTCAATAGCCTGATTCAGTCCTCAACAGGATCTTTCCATTAGATGTAGTAGAGGACCTAAGCAGGCAGATCTGAGGAGCCTGAAAATTCCCCTTATACTCCCCACTTGATGATGTCTAAACCTGAAAGCTGTTAAGATCAGTTGGTTTCTCCCTGATAGGTTTTAACATTCTCTAAACTCTTAAAATTTTGTTTCAGTGAATCCCCAGGGCTTCCCCAGACCCGGGAGATCCTTATCTCCTGCCTAAACCTGATGCAGATGTGAAAAAAAGCCATTTCTCTCCCAGGCTTCAGTAGGGTCTGACACAGGCTGACACAACCTCACAAAAATGTTGTGGCTGCTTTCTTTCCAGTTGGAGCTGAGGGGAAATGCAGTGGCCACAGACATTCAAACATTCAACCAGGAAAGAGACACTCTGGACCAAGTTCTTTTCTTGGCTTGAGAGGTTCAAAGTGATGGAACTACCTCACAGGAGGACCATGTAAGAACTGGTGTAGGTTATTTGAGGGAACAAAAGCAAAGCAAATATGTGAAGGGGTGCTCTTGGCACATTCTGGCTGCATTTTAATTCGAAGGGTTAAAAGCAGAAGGCAGATGAGCTTATGGTTTCCTCATCTGGGCAAATCAAGTCTGAGTTGTGTTTGATTTAAAGTACAGAAAGCCTTTGGAGAAAGGACCCAAAAAATCCTCCAGCACTCTTCAAGTCCTGACCATCAGCTTATGGCACCAAGTCCCTCTTTCACTTGTCTCACGAGTTTCAGTGCTGACATAGAACAGGGACAGTGAAATGGGATTTAACCATGTGTATTAATCATTGTTCACTGAATGTATGGCCTTGCTGCCTTATAAGGAAG
This sequence comes from Cyanistes caeruleus, assembly GCF_971803275.1. Taxonomy (NCBI): domain Eukaryota; kingdom Metazoa; phylum Chordata; class Aves; order Passeriformes; family Paridae; genus Cyanistes; species Cyanistes caeruleus. The sequence continues at coordinate 41,514,177 of NC_141704.1, read as the reverse complement.
CTTTATGGCTTTAAACCTCTTTTAGCAAGGAGAATTTCCAACCCAAGCAGGCCACACTTTCTAAAAGATACGCAAAATACCACCTCTCCATCCTTCCTCTGTCTCTCCCTAGCGCTCTCTCTCTCCCCTTCTCTTTCTTCTAATGAACAGTAAATCCCACAGCTATATAAAAGACTGGATAGAATTTTCTGCCACCATTTATATGTACTCACCTGGACCTCTTGAAAATAAATTATTCTTGTGGAGCCACTGTTCTTCAGCAAACTCCTATTTCAAATGTACTGTTCCCCAGTGTGCTATGTAGACTTGCCCTTTACCAGTGTTTTTTCCTTTCTGGATCTTTTTCTGAAACAGCTAATTCTCATCTTCATCTTTATTGGAAGCCTAAGTGCCTCACTCAAAACTTAATTTCCACCAGGAAAAAAAAATGCCTAAAACATAATTAAACATGCATATTTTTAGCTATTAAACACAGTTCTTCATTAAATGCAGAGATTCAAGAAATGGAAAGAACCTGGCTTAATGCTCAAAGCATGTAAGTAATTAGAAAAAAAACCCAACAACACAGAACATTATTTCACATCAAAGCTAAATATTTGTGATATGAAAAGACTTGCATTACTTTATAAATTAGATAGCTTTCTCACAAGGCTTGCTTTCTTGGTCCCATCATTACTGGAAATCACTTGTAAGAGAAATTTGGATGCTGCACATCCAGCCAGTTACACACAAAAGGATGGTTGGAGTGAAAGTGAGATACCAGTTTGAAACTGAATTATTATGGCTTTTTTTTCTCCTTCCACACTCACTCAGAGCCATGATATTATGCAGTTTAATTCTGCAAATCTGTATATCTCATATCAGTGTTGCTCTTGTGACTGTTTGCAAAGCAGCAAAGAGGGAGCCTATAATGCTTTGATTTTATATACCATCACCCATTTTCCCTCCTTCATGGTATCACATAATTGGGAAATTCATGAAAGGAGGAAAAGAGAATATGGTTGTAATAAGTCCAATAATTATAAAAGTTCTGCACAGTTTAACACCAGGAGGCTGAATTAATTTCACTGCTACCAAATTACATACATACATACATACATACATACATACATATATATATATATATATATATATATATATATTTATATATATACATAGGTATATGAATGAGCATACAGGGATATGAACATATAAGTACCTATTTCATAAACAGAAATATAAAAAAAAAGATTGCAGCAAATGAACTTGCTTTACATGACAGGTAGTTTCTTCCTGCATTTCTGTGTCTGTAACTTCATATCCTTAAATAAAATCTCATCACTTAGATTCATATACATAAAATTTTGGTCAACCCCCAAATTTATTATTGAATCTTGACTTTTGGCTTGCCTTGTGTAAGTGACATCATGGACCTTTGGATTGTTGTTTCCCTGAAAAATAATGTTTATTGTGAATGAACAATAATCAAAAATATTTGAAGAGTCTACTGCTAGGCAGAATGATATCATTAAGTCTTTTATTGTGTAGCCTAGTTTATTTGAAAACCTACAGGTAAAATAATTTACAAGGAAAGGACCTGACATGCATTCTGAATATATTTCTCATAGCTTAGGAATTTTAAACTGTAGGGGATCTTTTCCAAACAACATATCATAATTGTGATTTGTATTTATATAGGCAAAGTGAAAATTAGTAGACTTTGAGGAAATAATCATAATTGTTGATACTTAGGACAAACATGCCAAGTTTTTAGAGGGGCTTAAGAACTAGGTTTACAGTAAAGTATCAGTTAATAAAAATTTAAAACAAGAAAATGACTTTACACCCAGAATTCTAATTTCATTTCAGACTTCATACATCTTCTCTAGATACACAAGATTCAGTATCAAAAAACTTTGATTTTGTTCTAAATTCTAAAAATTTTTCCCAAATGTGTGTAATGTAAGAAATTGCCAAAAAAACCCAGTTATTTTCCTTAACTTGTTCTGATAACATTTCAGTGTTCTCTAAAGCTCTTTAATGCTTTTTGGAGATGCAGCAGAGTTCACAGGCTGAGGAGAGACAGCCAAAGCAGTTCAAACCCCTGGACTTCAACAAGGCATTTAACACTGCCACAGTCTCCTCATATACAAGCTGGCAAGATACTGACTAGGCAGGTGTCAGTGGGATGGATTGGAAACTGGCTCACAAGCTGACATCAGAGGTGCTGACTGATGCTCTTTACTGAGGCTGCCTGTCATACACAGGGTCCCACAGGGATCAATACTTGCCCCCACCCTATCCAACATCTTCATAAATGATCTGGATAATAGGTTTGAAAGCACCCTCACTAAGTCAGCTGATGACACTTACGTGTATAGAGTATTTATTGCTCAAGGAAGTTAAATTTCTTGTTGTAAGTGTTCTATAGAGTACTTTTTCTGCTGTCTTTATGTCCAGCTACTTCTTTGGCTACTATTAGTCCATCACTCCCAAGTAGTAATAATGCTACCCACTTTTAATCTGCACTTTTCAGATTTTGATGTTGCATAATATCTGCTCAGCAGTGGTGGAGAAAGGGAGGGACGAAGAAAGCAGTTGTGTTGTATTTTTTCACAAGTAAATGCTTTTGATGGTTTTGTACTAGGGCTTAATATTTTATCTGAGTCAGAAGTTACAACGCAAATTTTCCTATGTAATTTTGTATGGGAATCTGATTTTTTGGTGTCTGCTTAGGTGTGGATGTAGAGTTTGGAGAAGCTTTGCTCTGTGAAAGTTGTTTTTTTTTAAGAAAAGTTCAATTTCTATGAATATATTTGGTACTTGCAAATGATTCAAAAGAAGGGAACATACCTCCATAAGAACTCACACATTAAACATGACTGTCTGGAACTTTTTTTCTTAAGGAAGTTGAAATCCCTTTGGGGTAAGAGTAGAAGAAACATAGAAATACATTTTTATAAATATTATTTCCATTGTAAAATATATACTCTATTATAAAGCAGTTACTTTTCTAAAATATAGAGTATCCATAAATGTTTCCAGAAGTCAAACTCAAGTCTTCAGAGAGGTGTTATGTCTGATTAGAAATCAGTGCTGCATAAGATGCTGTTTTATTTATGGATGACCTGGAGAGGTCACCTAGTGAGAATCACTTCTCACCATGCAAGAGCTGCAAATTGTATTTGAAAGTAATATTTCTGATTAGAATTGGCACTTCTGAGCCTCCTGTTGACTAACTCCTGTTTTCTTGAGCAGTAACTTTATTTCAGCTGAAAATATCCTCAGCAGACATGCTTTCAAGTTCTCTACTTCATGCTGCTCTAATGTTGTAGGAAGAATCTCAAACATTTATCCCAGACACAGACCCCAGGCTATGGAAGTTCCTCGACTTTTTCTCTGCCATTTTTGCAACTTCTGTGTTGAAAGAGTAGCCAGTGTAGTAACTGAAAATTCCTGCTTTCCTCTTGGTCGGTGTCTCGTAGGATTCTGCTGATTACATGCTGTTCTGCCACTGGATTGCAACCACTGACCTTCCCTGTGCCAGCCCTACTATTTTGTCTTTGTCTTTGCCATTCTGATGACAATTTCTGAGAAGTGTTTTAAGATACAGCAGCAGCCAAGCTACTATCGAACTGCACATCTTTGGACTAAGGATCATGTCATCCTGTGGTTTCATAATTCAAACTCACAAAGTTAAATCAAGTAATCTTCTAGGGATGAAAAGAGAATTGATAGTATATGTTGTTGGATATACTTCCAGTCCTTGCAGAAAAATATCTGCATTTACATAAGATTTTTCTGCATTTGTGTATGCAACAAATTAATATTATAAATATTTATTGTATTTTGAACACACTCAGAGAAATCTTTGCATCACTCAGTGAGAATGATTTTTTTTAAAATAAGACCATAGGCACTTCTGAAAGTGGTAGCTTAAGAAAGCTTTCATTAGGAAAAGGATATTTTGTTTCTACATTTTTTTGTTTAGTAATTGATTCAAAATACTTTTGTAATTAGGATAATGAATAGTGCTTTCTTATATATTTTCCCTGTAAATATGGAGAAGAATACATCACAAAAAGTATATGCAAATTCTATCTCAAATTTAATTCACTGATTTAAATGTAATCTGTTCTGTTGTGCTGCTGGAAGTAATTTATCTGATACAGAAGGTAGCAGAGAGTAAGGCATTCATCTTCATCTGCTCTGCTCTGGGTTACAGATGCAGATGTGGCTCTCTGCTCCCTGCTGCAGCTGGAGTGTACGGGACAGAATCCAAAGGGGAGCAGGAAACGTGTTGGTCCCAGATTCCACATCCTGCTCTCTGCTGACTCTGCTCTAAGGACAGGCATGTGCAGCAGACCATGGGACAGCTGCCAACGCCTCAGGAGCTCCAGCATGGAGATGATGATATCTGACCTGTTTTCTGCTGCTGTAGCTGTGGGGCATGAGCTCATGGCTGAGCACAGGGGTGAACACTAGGGAGCTAGCTTGTAAGACCATTCTGTTATGAAGACAGATTTTTCTTTTGATTTTGCAGAATTTCCTCAAAGAGTGACAAGCATATCTTTCCATTTCTCCCTTTTTCTGAGACAGCAATGTACTGTGGCAAGGAAAATTTTTCCCCTTTCCTTGACATTTTAGTTTGGCTGGCAGCCTGTCGGTGCATCAGCCCCACATTGGATGCTCCCATGCCTTATTGCCAACTTCATGTGTTTTCTACTTTAAATTTTTTTTATCCAAAATTACACGACTAAGTGAGAATTCAAGCTTTTGTTTTGTTTTGTTTTGTTGTTTTTGGGTTTTTTTGGTTTTGGGGTTTTTTTTTAATCTTGTGAGCATCAAGCCGTACAAAAGATATTTTCAGGCCTCACTCATGATTTTCATATGCTTGGAGACCAAAACATTAACTTCCTTTGCCACCTACCCACTTCCTGATCAGCTGCATCAGCAGAACAAAGGAGACAGAGGTATAATGTTCCCATCACCTCCCAGACACAACATTATCTGTGCTGTCTTGCAGGGCCAAAGTAAGGTTCAACTTATTTTCCTGGTTTCAAGTCAGTACAGATTTCTTAAAATGGAGGCTACCTTTAAAATATGAGTAGAGGCAGAGAATACAGTTTAGTAGGAGGTTCTTCAAATTATTGAGCATTACTGCCTTCTTATCTTTACAGGAACAGCTCCTGCTTCAGAAACTAAACAAGTCTATACTGTAATTTTTCTTCAGACACATTCTACAGTTAAATTCTGCAGTTAAAGAACTGCAAAATTAAAAATCTTAACCAAAATTATGTTACTCAAAACTGTAACCCCTCACAGTTAAGTCTTGAAAACACTGTTCAGGAAAGTGAAAGGGTAGTTGGGAGGCTGAGTGGCTATTTTTTACGTTAATTAACACTATCAGAATGTACTTTCTTTCTCTTGGGAGACAACACCTCTGAATCCTTTTCTAAAGGGTATTACCTCTGTCTTTCTATTAAAGATGAAACAAAGGCTGTTGCTGCCTTCCAAAATCCGGCTGTAGATGGTGATAATTCAGTGGTTTTGAACATTTAGACTCACTTGCCTGAGGGTTGTCTTATAACCTACCAATCCTCCAGCTGCATTTGGGCCCTGCTTGCCACAAATTAAGTTTCCAAGTGTGTTCAAGAGGGAAAACTTCTCCTCCACCTTTGGAATAGCAATGCTCTGAAATAAAATGACACTGTATTTGGGTGCACAAGCAGGAGACAAGGGAAGGCTGTTACACCTACTTATTTGCTGTGTCTTATTCCAGAAGTATGTACCACCTCTGTGTACTCAAATGCACAAAGAACTGCTGCTGCTCTTCTCCTTTCTATCATAAAGCGAAAATACAAAATTAGCCATTCAAGGTGCTCAAACTTCTTCAGCTGAAAATGAGAATGTTTATGCTTTTTATCCTTCACCAATTTGAGCTCTGTTGCACATACTTGCATGTCCCTACCACTGAGTTCAGTCTGAGATTGTTTCTTCCTTTTCAGATGCCATGCTGTCATGGTAAGAGAGAAGGCAAAGAAGAGAAAGGAGAAAGTTGCTACTTTGGTGCAAAAAAACCCCAAAGCCATGACCTCACTGCTTTTCTTTGTCCCATTTTTGTAGAGCTCCACCTCCCGATCCTGTCTCCACCATATCCAAGTGCAAGCACCCAAAAGTCCTTCCCATACTGGATGACTGTGGAGATGCACCCAAAGACATCCTTGTGTGGAGTCCCACTTAGTCCATGAGAGTTAACTGGTTAACTGGTTAACTGACTGGGTTAAGCCAGCCTAGTGTACAAGACATCCCTTGTGAATTCTGCTGGAGGTTAGAGAAAAACAGCAATCCAAGCTTTGGCCTTGGAGATGGATGCACCTCAAAGTCACAGTTGAACAAATGAAAGGAAGAAGGACTTTTCAGACCCATAGCTTTGGTTTTCCATGTTGTCTGTGCTTGTTTTTCCTCCTGATATTAACTTTAGCTATAGATTCTATCTGTTTAAAGTTTGGACTATCTTGTTGTTTGTTAACCTGAGGGTACTCAGCCAATCCTGTAAGTCTGCCTATTGCTTGATCTGTGGAAAAGAACACCACTTTTCCTTAACTTCCAAGTCTTATCATTGTCAAATATGAAATGATTTGCTGAACCATTGTGTAACAACACGTCTTATAACATGTTTGTCAGTGGATATATTTAGCTGGTATGGCTATTGTATTTTTACAAATAAATTATATATCCTAGTTCTTTTTAACTGAAAATATTTGAATTTAAATCAAGCTTAATCAAGCTACTATATATATAGATACAAAGGGACTCCTAAAATACCTTTAAAGAAAAGACAGTAAAAGGAGAATAGCATTCATTCTTTGAAGAATATGAGGAGCATCAGTTAGCAAACCTATGAGACCCCTATTTGACATTCAAAAATCAATCCTATATTTGTTTTGGTCTTCTAAATTGATTGGAAATAAATTTGAAGATCTTGATGTAATGAAAGTTGATGTTAGGTATTTTCATAATTTTGTTTTTAGTTTTGCTTCTCAAGAAAGATTTGTCTCCATGAAATGACACAATTTCTGGGTTTTGACTTGTTTCAAATCCATTTAAGATGTGCAATACTACTGAAATCAAAACCAGAACTTTTCTCCAGCTAAATAAGGGTCATGATTCCCCACTCAACTATTTATGTCCTTACCTTTTATGTTCTTAGTTAAGCATAAATTTTTATCCTCAACTCCTAAACGTGAGGAAATTTGTTGTTGACCCCTGATCTGGTGGTGAGTAGAGTCCAGGACTGTGGCAGAAGGATACAGAAAAAAACATCTATGCATACATGATTCAAATGTTTCACAAACACCTGGGGGTTTATCAGAACTTCTGGTAGAAATTCAGCTTTTTATTTCAGGGACATTGAGGATTTAAAATTTTTCAGTAGATATCCAGAGATAAATGAAACTTTCAGGTTTAATGGCTAAGCAGTTTGTGGGAGAAAAATCTTGTTCACTGTTAGCAGACTTCTCCATCAGTAATTTATAAATGTCAGTATCCAAGGGCCTCATTGCATCACTGGATAGGTAAGTCACCTACTCAGGTTCAAAAAAACGTAGCAGATACTCCATCTTGTTTTGGTATACAGGGCAGTGTTCATTCAAAGAGTTTTTTAGCAAAGATTGAATTCTTTAAGGTGCCTTTAATGGCATAGAATCAGCAGCACTGTGGCAAGCCATCCATGTAAATAGAAATCATGCATGAATCCTAAACCTCTGCATTACAGAACATGGAAGAACAACAGTCGTGTTTGGGAAAATTACTCGAAACTAGAACAAAAACTTATAGATGTTTCTCTGTTAAGCATGAAGCCTGGGATGTATGTGGTCTCATCTGTTTCAGTGGAGTTGACCTTCTCATCTTGGAGGTTCAATGTGATTCTTTAGCTGCTGATGCAAGAAAATCGTTGGGAGATGCTGTTAGTCAGCTGCCCTTAAGGCTGCTTTATAATTACTGAAGACAATTACAAGATATGTCAAACTATTATATGATGTTATCTAAACAGGTTAAAACTCATTAGAAACCACATGAAATCTTTTTTCATTAATGTCATGAAACAGTCCAGTACCTCATTTTTGTGTTATAGGCAAATTTCTCTGCTTTTAGGAGCACACCCTCCCATGTACAGTATTGGCCTGCAATCATGGCCAAGTTGATTAAGTATCCAAAATCATTAGATTTGTGTTATAATTCCTTTCCCCACCATTAAGGTGCAGGTTAAGGAACAAACTCTTCATAGGGATGGTCTGGATCTCTTGCTCCTTCACTCCGTGTTCAAACCTGCTTGCTCGTGCTGCCACGTTGCTTGCTGCACTCTGCCAGCTGCAGTCTCTTGCATAACGTACCCTTGGCCTGGGTCTCTGTGTGTGATCTTACAGACATAATTTACACTCTCAGAAATACAGTTGATAGTCATCAGGGAGTGCAGGGAAATTATTTTTTTTTTTTTTTTGTTATGTGTATTCACAATTTGTCTGCAAGTTTGCTCTTTGTAGATGGCTATTGAGTGCCTAGCGGGGCCGACCTTCCACCACAGCTCAATAAACTGTCCTGTTGAGTTACTTGCTGCCTGATGACTTTTTCTCACATTTGGAAGCTCTGCTTCACACAGATTTCACAGACGTTTTCTTTCATTTTGCACAAAGTAAAAGTTTGTAGGTAAAACACATTCATTTATTTTTTCTATGGAACAGCATGCTTAAGTGCATTTAAATGTCAAAAGGCAAAATAAAGATTTTTAGGTGAAAAAATTAAAAATAGACGTCTCCATTTCCTAAGCACAAAAAAAATTAAAAACCCGATCATGCCATGAATTACAGTAAGGAAGGTGAAGGTACAGAACTAAGAAACATAATATTAACACAACTTTTATCTGGGAAATATTTGTGCTAACATAACACTTGGCACACTCAAGTAAGTGAGGTAAAAATCTCCTGAGTAAGCTTATAGGACTCCATTAGCTCTACAAGTCTTAGACCTAAGATTGTAGCAATAAGCAGGTATTAACAGTAAAGTTTCAACAGGATTACTGTTCCTATATCTCTTAGTTAAGTACTTAGTTGAACGCTTGCTTTATTTTCACCGTGTATTAAATAAGTAGATAGCAAAAAAAAAAAAAGTTTTTGCAACTTCTGTCTCAAAAATGGCAGACTTGAGCTGCATTTTTCATTTCCTTCATGAAAATGGAAGACAACAGGATAAAGGCTGGAAAGTAATTGTTGGTGTGAGGGTCTTTCTGGGATCATGTGTTTTTCTGGCTGTGGTGAAAAAAAATCTGTTTAAGAATTAAGAAAAAAAGTTCTGATAACTTTATAAATGGTGTCAAAGCTTTCCTGACTTGAACCAAGTCTGGCCACTATTTATGGAATCATTCTAACAGGGTTATGAAAGAATATGATAGAAAGAAATCTATATGAAAGAATTTCCCAGTTTGTCAGTGTTCATACTTGGAGGAGTTCTCATGACACAGCTGTTGTCAAGAAAAATTTTGTAAACCTAATTAGTGATGATAATCTTAAATAATTGCATTTTAGACATCTAGCTGACACAGTTCTCCCATAATTGAGGTAAACTTGTCAAAATAAAATAATACATAAGGTCAGAAGTCTGACTTAAACTATGAAAAGGAAAGAGTGAAGGTTTTCAGATATGTGCTAGGTTAGTTAAACATTCAGATGATCTCTTTCACTAGAATACTCTGTCAGCAATATCTCAGGGATATTGAAATCAATAATCTCCACTGAAAAAGTTCTTTAAAGGCACTTTTGCAGAACAAAGCAAAAATAATCTGCCAGACAGCTGAATACCTGGACATTCCAACCAGGAACCATAGAATTATCTCAGCATTTTCTCCAGTGTACCATGTCTAACAGTAGATATTTCAGAAGGAGTATTTTATTTTCTGTACCTTCATTAAATTGCTTGTTTTCCTGTGCTAGATGCTAACAAAAATGTCTACAATCTTTTACCCTCACAGTACAGTAGTAAAATACATTTGATAGCAATACCTTGTTAATATAAACAGAAATGCTATCCAAACCTGTTTTTTTTAGACTGGAATTACTATTGATGATATAAGATTTTTGCAAATCTAGGATGAAGCTGTCTGGCCCTTGTCTGGATTTAACTGACTTCAGCAAAAGAGATGAACAGCTTTCTCCCTGCATGGGAGCAGAAGTACTGATTGTTGCTGATAGGATCAGACGCACATGCTGATGGCTGGATTTAGGCAGCTTCATTTCAATTTTATAAATTACTTTATTGTGATCCTTACATGTGAATTTTGATTTTTACCCTTGGATAACCTGACTCAAGTAGCCTTTTGGGCAACAATGAAACTACTATTTATTATAGTAGCACCCAGTGACTCCCAACAAAGACCACTAAAATATACAGAGTTAAGAAGTAAACTATATATATATTCAAAAGACATAACACTTGAAACAAATAAGTCATATGAATACAAAGAGGATGTGTTCTTATTCCATTTGGAGGCTTTTGGAGATGAAAAGATTTGCCAACAGTGACCCACTATGTCAATAGCAGAAAAAAACCCCAAACCTAGAATTTCTGAGTCTATGTCTATTGTCCTAAGTGCAGCACTTCAAAGCTGATTTCAGTAGTTTAATTCTAAATCAAGATTCAGTGGTGGTCTCAAATAACCTTTTTAGCTTTTTTAGTGTTTTTTCTTTTTCTTTTTAAAATTTCTCCTATTTAATTTTCTCATTATCCTCACAATAGTTCATCCTATATATCCATGACTTATTCAGTATGTTGAATGATATATTTTATAGGAAATACTGTCTCATTTCAATTTGACAATGAACAGATAATTATCTCATGAAAGCAGCAAAAGGAATATATATCTTCAGTTCATTAAAGATCTCTCATCTCCAGAAAGTTGGAGAAAGCTTTGTGATTCAGGGTTTCTCCTTGCTCACACTATTTTCCAACTTGAGGAATGCCACTAAATGTGATGGAATAAGATGTGTGTGAACTCGAGTGAAGAAGAGAAAAACTTGGCCTTTCCTTTCCTGAAGAATTCCTCTTTGATTTTTAGGGCTAAAAATGAAAAGCAAGCAATGCAAATAAGCCAAGTACAACATTATCTGAGAGATATTTTTTTTATATATTCATGATGCACTTAAAATCAATATGCTTTGGTGGGAGAGGAAGTTGAAAAGGCTATAAATAAATATGGAGAAATATTCCAGTGGTTCTTTTCATGTTTGTAGAGTCATGCCAACACACTAAATATGTTTGTTCTTAGATTTTTGCATTTGTGTTTATTATTTCTGTAAAACATAGAAAGTATGTGCAGAAAAAATATCACCACTTGGAGGTTTTCAGCTAGTGCACTGAAGAAAGATTCACTGAGAAATCTATGATGTTCAGCAGTGACATGACACAGAACTTTGTAAAGAGGGTATCAGTGACTTTATTTGCTTTTAAGTAATTAATTTTAGTTTCTCTAAAATATAAGTGCTTTCTAATATATGGATTAGACTCTTAGCTATTGTAAATTTCCATGGGATATTAAACTTACTGGGGTTATGTGGAGGATTTGGAAATTATTAGCGCACACAGCTATCTGTCAGAAGTAATGAAAAAGAACGGTTTCCTTTCTGGTAAAGGAAAAATACTGTGAGTATTTCAAACTGCTTCCATACAAGTCATCACCAGTGTGATGAGTGTGGGAATCACATCATGCAGAGGTACAGGGCAGCAGATGGAAGTGTGCTTACAGTCTAAATTTCAGTGCCCTGTCTGAGGAACAGGAGACCTGCTCGCATAGCCCTGCTGTAATGGTGTGTCTGTGTGAGTGCACGTGGGCTTAAGTGTGCACACAGGGACAGACAGACACATCCTCACCTGAGTGCCCATCTGCCATTCCTTCCCCAGACATTTTGCATCTGTTGCCACTCTCAAACATATTTGGCAGAGGAAGGCCTGAAAGGTCTGAAAATATTAATGTTCTTCCTAACGTAATGCAAATGGATGAGTGAGGGTAGGAGAAAGTCCCTTAGAGGAAGGGATGTAAACATACCCTTGATTAAAACCTAAGACTTGATGCAGGAAAGAAATGGTCATAATGCCTAAGCACAAGAAAGTCTCCAACTAAGATGGCTTAGGACTATCAAAATGCTTGCAAGATTGAGGCTAGGGACATTTAAACTTTACTTCTTCTTGTTTTTATTTCCTGCAGTGAATGTAGTGATATTACCAAACCTTTCTAATTCATTCCTCTGAGCTCCTCAATGATTGATATCTACCTGTGTCTGAACTAGTAAAGGAAGTAAGGTGGTGTCACAGAAATACTAAAAGTGTATCTAATCCACCTAAACATCACTCTGATAATGACTGATGAATGGAATTATAAATAAGAGCATGATGGATGTGACACAAGAGCAAGTACTAGCCCAAGGATATTGGAGGTGAGGTACTGAAGATTGCAACGGTCATGCTAATCAAATAATTAAATCTCAATTTTGTTCAGACTCAAGAACCACTAATAAATTCTTCATTTACATTCTGCATTTTTTTTTTTTTCCTGAAACTGTAGCTATTAAATGAAACAATGCTTTGCCAAGATGACCTGCAGACTTTGAAGAGCCAGAATCAGTTTCAATGTAGCCATTCCAAGAGATGGGTGTTGCCATTGATGGACTAGAATGATGTTCAGGATCATACACTCATTCTCAATTCATGGTGGTTACAAATAACATAGTGTCTAATAATCATGTGTTGTACCAGTCTCCAACACTTCACATTAACATGTGCAATCTGTATTAAAATAGGACAGAGACAGATAGCAAATTTGTGACTTCTGCAGTACTGGGAAAGTGTGGAATTACAGGCAGAGGTCCATGTGGGACTAGGTAGGCTTCCCAGGGAAGTGGCTGAGTCACAAAGCCTAGAGTTATTTAAAACACATTTAAGTGCTGCATTTGGGGATATGGTTTAGTGGTGGACTTGGCAGTGCTTGGTAAATGATAAGACTCAGTGATCTGAAGCTTATTCTAACACAGACGATTCAATTACTCAGTGATTCTAAGTCTCAAAAAAGTGTAAACCACTGGCATTTATTTGATAGAGTGGAGAGGTCAGGGGGTGCACCATCCAGCCATTTGGGAGATCCTTATATTCTTTATTCTACACTCAACAAAAAGGGGAGAGATAGACTTCCCTTACTTGACATCATAAATGCCTAATATTAGCAACCTGTTCCTCCAAAATTATCATGCCTTTTACCTGCCCTGGGAGGCCCTTTAAGTTTGCCCTACATTTCATGATGCCTGGGCACACTGGAATGGAATTTTATTTGGGTAAATTTATATTAATTTTGTAGTTGCTTCCAAATAATGTAAGGTTTTGACTACCAATGCATAAGAACACTGATTTTTATTTGCACACAAAAATATTTTACAAGCTCACTTTTGGAGCCTCAAATTCCACTAAGTTTCGGCGGGGAAAAAAACATGTCTTTTCATGCTATTGAAATTATTTATCTGGTTGATCTAGAAATATTAATATTAAATATTTGGAAACTATTTAATTAAATGTTAAAAAAAATTAATGTAGTTAAAAATAGTTTGGGTTGGAAAAAATTTAACTGTAAACATATACTGTTCCCATCACTACATGATAGGAATCTAGATGAGAAGAGTTTTTTAGAAATATGAAATATACAGATCAATCTAATCACTTTATTGCCATAAGGAATAAATGCCACAAGTTCTGTGATCAAATAGTTATACAAGACTGTCTGCATTTGTATTTAGCATAATTGAGGCTTAAGAATGTTCTTTAAAGAAAAAAAGGTCACCTTTTATTTTGAAACATCATTAGATCACTGGGATCATATGTTAATGTCACTACATCTGCTAAAGCAAAAGGGTACTATTTACTGTACTCCTCTTGGAATTCTAGATATTTTTATAAGAATGGAGAATGGGAGCTTGGCTAGTGATTCTTAAAAGATCTAGCAAGCTTTACTTATTAAAACAAAAAGCTGTTCTCACATTCTCATCTTATTTTCTCCTTTTTATGCTATGTATTTCTTTGTTGTGTTTTTTGTTTGGTTGGTTTGTTTTGTTTATTTGGGTTTTTTTCTGGGTGGGGGATGGTATTTGGTTTGTTTTGGTTTGGGTTTTTTTCTTTGTTAATGGTGGTTATGATGATTTTCCATCTGGTAGTATCCATATAATAAAAAGCGTTTTCAAATTTTTATTACAGAGTCATCCCAGACAAATTATCTCTTTGATCTGTTCTTTTGAGTTTGGATCCTCAAATTCTTGGATGTCATACCTGGAATCATCCAAAATATTCTAGACCAAACTAGTATTTGAAATACATAAGCCTCTTCACCTATTCCCCATGACTTTTATGCTGATTTAAATCGATAGTGTTTTGGGAGCTCCCCATTCAGAACATACATGACATTCACAGGACTGACATTGATTACATTAGCTTTGGATAAGTACCAAACACAAATTACAAATGTCCTGTGGGAACTGCAGATTCTGTTCCCTCGGGAACTGAGCATTATAAGCAATAAAATTGCAAACCAAATAACTACAATTTCTGTTTCTTTCAGAACATGAAAACAAAATAACCAGGTGGCACTCACACTACTGTTTTTCTAGGGCTGCCTAGCCATGTAGACAATATAGTTTATTTGTGCCTAATTTGTCCAAATATTATCTCAGAGCTTCAATGACAAGGCAGTTTCAAAGTGCCTACTACATTGCTGCATGTCAGCTAGCTTGTACCTGTAGCCCTGTAAAAATGTAAGTCTAAACTGAGCAATGCAGAATTTATTCAAAGCCACCTGAACTCTTCTTAAGCCCCCTGGAGAATTCTGCAAACATTAGTCACAGTGAACACCGTGACTATTTATTTGATGTAATGCTGACGCTGATCTCATTCCCTTATATTATCTAATGTTAGAATAACTGGAGAGCCAGTTACAAAGATAGACAATGTTTTCAGTCTCAGTGTCCTCAAAATGTTGAAACCATTTAAAAATTTCAAGTCATGAGACACTGAGAGTACACTGAGAGTAAGATTCAGTGTTCCTTTACTGTAGATTAACCTTTGTTCATTCAGGCAAGTAACAAAGTGGGGTATATATTAAGAAAACAAGAGGAAACCTAATTTTAGGATAGGGTTTAGAACACCCTATGTACAGAGAGGAAGAACAGAAATTCCAATCTCTGTAACGTATATATATATATATATATATATATTACACTGGACAAGAGTTGACCAAAAAGACCCAGCAAACAAACAAATCAAGCAAACAAACTACAGAACCCAAACCCAAAATAAGTAACCAAAACAAATAAACAAAACCAACCAACCAATAAATTAAACAAACCACTACTTTATTGCAGGATTATTTTTTGGAGCCAATTAGAGCTTTGGATCAGCTCCTCACAGAGCTGCATGGCTACGAGTGCCCAGCCAGGTATGGGAGTAAGGCTAAATGAGGCAATGGGACCACCCTGCACCAAGCAGAAAAGTGCTTTTAAGCCAAATGACTGTGCAACCACAGTCTCTGTTTTCTCTCTTTACTTTGCAAAGAGAATTTATGCAGTTATGATTTCTACCTGCACACTTGTAGTAATTTTTCCTTTAAGGACACCTCCTAATTTTAGTGACATAACTTCCTAATTAGCTGAACTGGATCCACTCATCAGCTTACAGAGATTTAATACGGCTACTGAGAGTTGTTTCCCATGCCATTCCTTTGAAGCACAGTCTCTCAACATAATTTTCTTTGTTAGTACAGTGCCTCGTGGCCATTAACTTTGGATTTATTCAATACGCTTTTGAGTGTAAGCTATGTATAAGGTGTGCACACATGGCATTCGGCAAATCTTAATCTTTTTTTTTTTTTTTTTCTATCACCTGCATTATTCTTAAGCTCCCTGTGTCCTCTAGTGGCTACCTATCTGAACTGCATAAATTGGCAAGCAAATACTTGTTTCCATTTATGTATCTCAAAACATTAAAAAAAAAGAATTAGCTTCCCATCCTCTAAATTTTATCTTGTATTCATTCTTATTCCTTTTTTACTAAATTTTATATAGAAAGTGATGTTTTATAATTATTCCTGGTAAGCATTAGCAGTATATGTGTCAGTATTGACAATTTTGTATATAATCTTCTTGCAAACACACATTTGTCTATTGTCTAGTTATCTGTGTGATTGATGGAAATTTTAACATCCATTATAAATTGTGAGTGGCTATACAGTTCTTATTAGGTATTGTGGACCATTTCCTTACATACAGAGTCACATTCCTCTGTCACTTGGGCATGCCAAGTTTTTCCTTAGGACATTAGAAGTTGTTTCAGTCTATCCTAAAATAATATTTGTGTACAAACCACAGTACATTTTTAAAGAATTTGGATTTCAGCCTACTGTGAAAAGCCAATATGTGAGCACATAACTGACATTTGTTCTATAATATTGTAATATTGTAATAATATAATTTTTTCTGAATTCTCAACCATATATTATTAAGGTGGGATCCCGATGATATAGTGTTAGCCATTTCAAATTCTAAAAGCTATAAGTTAGGGCAAATAGGCTCCTTCTCAAACCAGCAGAATAATGGTACTTCTAAGAGGATGTCATTCTATAATATTTACCAAGGAAAAAAAGATGAATTGCTACTCTACAGGAATACCTTACACTTCACATGCACCAGAACACTTGTCCGGGTTTACATGGCTGTACTTCTCCAGCTAGTCTCATCCTCAATACCCTTTTGAAATGGGGGACATGATTAATTATTTTAGGTGTAACAAACCACTGAGACATGAATAGAAATTTATTAGATTTGGATGTAATTTACTGTGCTAGAATAGTGAAGAACCTCCCATGTTGACTGAATTGAAGAATCTGTACATTTTCAGAAGCTACTTCATACTGACCGAACTATTGTATACTTCCCAAAATGTAACTCTTGGAGGGAAGGTGGTGCTCCCCTGAATTTGAAGTCCTCTAAGTAAAAAATTCAGCCTGTGGAAAGCACTTGAGGTGGAATTATTTTCATTCTAAATAAAAAGAAGATACCAAATGTATAAGGATCAGAAAAATGATTACTGAAAGGGAAGTTTTAGAGAAAAAATAAAAAATGGTTCTACATATGCTTGCAATACTACACCTTCCTCTGTTCCCAAGATGTTTCAGCTCACCTCATTGATCAGAGGAGAAAGCATGTTTTAAGGTTTCAAGATCCCTCCACTCTGAACCACTAAAGCCATTTGATTAAATTATTGGTAAGAGATATTGAGTGAAAAAAAAAGATGTCAACAACAACATTCCTTAGAAAAGACCTGAGGACTCCAATATTTATTAGACACAGTGAAATTTCTTGACATTAAATTATGCAAGAGATAAGGACAAAACAGAGAAGTACTGGAAGGAAATGTAAAGACCTAAGTAAGCAACATTTATTAATTTTTTTTCTTGACCAAATCTGATAAAGGACATCTTCTGTTTCAAAGTGCAATGTACTATATAGTACTATTTACATCACTTTGATCCAGGCACTCAGGAAGCTAATATTTAGCTAATCAAGAAGATTTGTAAACCAGCTAGTAAATGACATAGTACTTCAAAATTTAACACACAAAATTTTGTAGCATACTACCATAACCATAATCATGAGCAAAACCCAAACATATTAAAGCCCAAAAGTTAATATTATCATGATTACAACAAGTAGAGGCTGATCAAAATTTAAGTGGAAGTAATTTCATAGACTGTCATAAGGACAGTTCAGAGAATTCTTGCACCACAGCAATACTCAGGAGAGTTCATGATTCATTTGGCCAAATATTATTCTTTCTGACTTTGCTAAATAGCTGGTGAGTGCAATAAAAAAAAATCTGGGAAAGGAAAAAGGATGAGATAAAAATAATGAAGAAATTGTTCAAACTCACAGCTGAGCCAATCTGACTGCTAACTGGGCTCTTATGATGATAATACAGAGGATATAAAGGAGAATGATCAGGATGTCTAAAGACACAAGGTGAATTTCCTGCATAAGTACAGAATTGTGTGATGACCAGCAAGTCACTTGGGTCCACATTCACAGAAGTATCTTGAAATTTATTTCAAGTGACACAAAATTTGGGGTTAAGAGTTAAAGGTTTCAGTACCCTATAAATCCAAATGTGGTTGGATTCAATGACCTTAAAGGTCTTTTCCAAACTAAATGATTCTATGATTCTTGGTCTTAGCTCTTGAATGGGGATAATAGTTCTTTGCCATCTGACAAGAATGTGTCAGTGATAATATATTGAGGGTGATGAGACAGTCATGATCTGTGCTAGTGAGGATTAGGTGAGTATGAAAAAGAAACTTTTTCATTATTGAACTGGCTCATTTCATAGCCAGAATATTTTTTCTACCTACATCTATGGGAAGGTATGACATACGGAAGAGGTAAAATAGGCCATGCTTTTAATTGTCTGAGTAAAAATGAACTTATTTCATATTCAGCCTCAGAATTTTAGATATTATTAAAAATCCTTCTTCCTGACTTCTGCCCTTCCTTCAATTATGCATACTGAAATGGATGTTAACCTTGCAGGTTAAAATGTATATTTATTATATTGGGTTTTTTTAAAACAATTGTCAAATTATTATGTAGATTAAAATAGGTACAAATACAATAAAACAGATACATAAATGTTTTCTATACTTGGAAGTGATTTTTTTAATAGTGACAAGGGTCTGTAGAAACAGAAATTCAGAACTGATGAGCAAAACAAGAAAATAGCAGATGACACTGGACAACTTCCCATTATTTACTGTTCTGCACTGTCAAGAAGCAACCTCTGCATTTTTGTCCTCATCAGCTGGTCCTTGTAACACTGCATGGTTTTTAGAAGAGGGTAATACATATCATTTTGCTCCAGCTCAGCTGTTCCTACGCAAACAGATCCCTTGATATAGAGACACATAAATGCTAACATTACATTAGATTAGATCCTTTACTTTGAGGCTGGTGAGGCAGTGAAACAGGTTTCCCAGAGAAGTTCTGGATGTCCCATCCTTGGAAGTGTTCAAGGCCAGTTTGGATGGAACTCTGAGCAGTTTGGTTCAGTGGAAAATGTACCTGCCCATGGCAAAGGGGTCGGAACTAGATGGTGTTGAAAGTCTCTTCCAAACTCATGACCTCCTGAACCCATCTAAATAGAAAAAGAAAATATTTATAAATCCAGGTTAAAGTGAAGCATTTTGACTATAACCTTTAGCTGCACAAAGTATTTTCAGTGTAGAAATTTTGTGTAAGCAGTAAGAGACTATAGATAAATAATATTGGAAAAAGCTCAATAAATGTCCTTTCATAATGAGTGCAAGGGGGAAAAATTTTATAAAACATAACAAATAAAAATAAAAAAACCATGATAATTTGGATGTAGAAACTTCAATATGGACCAAATTTTGAGAATATTTATTTATTCCTTTGTTCCATTTAATTGGAAAAAATTCTTCTCTCTGAGATCTTTAGCAATTTCCCTTTTCCAACTCATTTTAGTAGCAGTTGATCTCTCTTCAACACATAGCTCAAACTTGGAGGACAAAGCAAACACTATGCTGTGTTCAAATAATTATCAAATAGCTCTTTCCAATAACCTACTTCAATAACAGTGAAACAAAAGGAAACTAAACTATCAAACAGCTTGGAGAATGGAATTTTTTTTACGTAGAAAATTCCAGGAGATTCTCATTCTGAATCAGGACGGATCTTCAGAAATATTTGAATTGTTTTCTGGGATGAAAATTTTCCATATTTTAGCTCAGAGATGCTAAACAACAACATGTCATTTTAATACATTGAAGGGTCAGTTCAAGATCTACTGCTTCTAAATTTTGAAAATTAGATAACTTGGCAAAAGCTGTCCTTTCTCTGTATAAATATTGCATTTCAGCAACTTCATGGGTTTAGTTAAAATGGTTACCAGTTTTAAGCAGTACATTGAATATCACCAAGAATATATAAAATACTATTAATGATTTTCTTTTATTTGTTGCTGTTTTTCTCATAGCAGATGCCAGTGATTCCAGTAGCTGGGTAGGTGGTGAGTCTGTGCTCCTACAACAGTTCAATAAAACTGCTTTCAACTATGCCAGCACATAGCCAGGCTGCACCAATGACATAATGGGGTCACCATTAATCACTTGAGAAATCATGAATGCAATGAATGGATTTTCAAAGAGCAGATTTTTAAAGTACATTGCAAATGCATTTGTAATTTTGAGACTAGACATATATGCTTTGTGAGTTATCTAGAATCATCAATTATCTTCAGCACTCATTAACAATGGTGTAACTTACCTCTGGGAGAAGTCATATTAAAAGACTCACAGCTTATCTATGGAAGCATAGTAAACTATATTAAGCTGTTAATCACTTAAAAGCCCATAATGCAGAATTAATTTCAAAGGTGGATAGCAGACCACTGGTCAAAAACGTTCCTGACTTCCAAAATAATTGACACCATCTAAATGTTTTAAAGGACTTTTCTAAAGAAGTAAACAAATTACCTGCTGCCAGGCCACAGGAAATATTTTGAGTAATAACTAAGCATGTGTACTGAGAGTACTAATTTGCAAGGTCATTTTAGACCTCAAGCACTATTTCTGCAAGTCGCAATGCAAAACCTATTCAAATTTTCTCACAGAAGGAGCTCTACTTTGACCTCATAACATCTCTGCTTGGTTCACATCAGCCTTGAGACCTAAGCAGATCAAGTGTTTCACTGTGAAAAGTACCAGGACTCCTATCAGTTTTTTCAGCTGCAGTAATTTTTTCAGCTTTCAGTGATCAGAACCCTCTGTTCCTACATGAAATCAGGAGTTCTTCAAGAGCTTTATCTCTTCAATAGTGACCCATATAACAGCAAGGAATCTGCCAATAGCAGCAGATCCTGAAAAATCAACCTTTTACTAAATAAGATTTTTTTTTTTAATAATTTCTAATTGATATATACATTTCTGGCCAATACAGTCTTTTTAGAGGTCATACTTTGTGGGGTTTTTTCCTTACATTGTTGATAGAAAGACATAAAGTCCTGGCTCAAATGAAATCTCAACACAACTAAAGATCTTTCCATATCACTGCATGAAAGTTTTCAATGACAATAAAAAAAAAGTTTCAGCTCATTTTGATGCACTTCCTGTCATGCCATGCAATTGTTTCCCCTTATTTCCAAATTTTTGAAATGAAGAATTTTCATTACAGCAGAGCTCCAAGACTGTTTACTCTACAATTTTTGAATCAGTGCCAATGATGGTGATGGGGATCTCAGCAGCAACAACAAGCTACATTTAGGGTTTGTGTGAGGCTTCAGAGAGCTGCAGAACCTACAGCTTCAGGGACACTGGCAATCTAAAAGGCACTGCAAGGTCATCAGGTCAGGGTGCCACAACTGATAAATCCACACTTTTTCAGCTGTGTAACCTATGGTAGATCTCTGCACAGTCCCAAGATGTCATTAGGATCAGGGTTAGAGTTGGGGCTGGTGCTGAGCGAGTCAAAGAGCCTACAGCTCCAGGAGCACTAGGGCTGGAAATGGCATGCCAAGGTGATCATAGCACAGCCCAGCTTTGCTGCTCCTACATCCTTCTAAAATCAAGCACCCATGTGGATTGGGATTTTAGGGTTAGTCTAAGGGTTAGGGAAATGTTTAGGGTTAAGGTTAGGGTTGAGTAAAAGAGCCTACAGCTCCAGGAACAACATGGCTGTAACATGAATGGCAAGGTGGTCCTGGTAGGGCCTCAATATTGCTGCTCCTACTTCTTTCTAAACTTGATCACCTATATGGATGAGGGTTTTATTGTTAGGGTTAGAGTTAGGGTTAAGTTTATGGTTATGTTTAGGATTAGGGCTAGGGTAAGGGTTAGTGTAAAGTTGTCCTTCAGTTAGGGTTGAATGAGTAGTTATTTCAAAATTCCTTATTTTGTGAAATGAAATTAAATCTTTCTATGACTTCTATGAAACATCTCTTTTATTAGCAATTTTTGCTAAGCATGGGACATGGTCTTTATTCAGTACTTGCACAGCATAACTCCACTACAAAAGAAGCATTAAGTGCACATTTAATCAGTGAATAAAGAGTTGATCACATAGAAAAGATCACCAGTGATATGATCATATAAAAAGATGGATTTCAAATGGATAAGATTCCATTTTTTAAAATATTTAAATATCCTGCTTATCCATAACATGTGAGAAAACTGTAAGCAGTTGCCCTTGAAGATTTTTTTTTTGCTTAACGCTCCTAAAATTTTAGAAAGGTACTCAGCTTATTCTAAGGACGGTAGATGGGAAAAGCCCTACCATTTTTGGAAGATCCTTCCTAGTGCTCCAAAAATGCATATTTTCTAAGTAAAACCTAAAATTGTCTTTGGGCTTTTAATTTTTGTTATACCTGTTTTTGCATCTTGGTATTCCTCATCAGACTCAGGGTAAAATGTGCTCCCTACAAACACACAAAAATATTATTATCTGAACCCTGCCTGATCTGTGTGACTTTTCCTAGGCTGTATTCTATTTAGTCTCTAATTCTCCAACTGGACATTTTCTCCAGCTTTTAATAACCAGCGACTGACTTTTGCACAGACAGATGTGATAGGACAAGGGGGACAGGTTTTAAACTAGAACTGGGAGATTTATATTAGATGCTACAAGGAAATTCTTTACACCACAAAGGGTGGTGAAGCTTGCAAACAGGTTGCCCAGAGGAGCTGTGGGTGCCCCATCCCTGCGTTCAAGGCCAGGCTGTATGGGGCACTGGGCAACCTGATCTAGCGGAAGTTGTCCCTGCCCACAGCCAGTCGTTGGGAAAAGATGATGTGGAAGTTTCCTTCCAACCCAAACCATTCTATGACTATGAATTTGTATTTGTATTTACCTTTCTCACAATATTTTTTTTTTTTTAACTCCTATTATTTGCTCCCTACCTGCAGCACTGGCATTGCCTGGTGCACCTGGTCCCCCTGCACCTGTGAGCTGTGCCAGAACCCAGTGTCCCAGCACCAGCCAGCCCTTCTGAGCCATGGCTGAGCCCCAACATGGGAGGACAGAAGGGACGTCTGCTGTGTTCTCATTTTTCATTACTGTAGAGTTCTCTGGGCAAACAAGAATGGAAGCAAACCCACAGTGTTTTATTCCACCTTTACTGTGGTTTTAGTATACTTTTATTTATGTTTTTTCCCTCCGGATAATTGCCTCTTGCAATTTATTGTGAACACTAAATTACTGTCTATGACTTAAAAAAAAAACCCAAACACAAGCCAAAATCAAAACCAAAAAAAGAATACAAAACCAAAATAAAAATACCCTCAAAAATCAAAACCAAATAAAGAAACACCAAACCTTAATATTAAAAAAAATTGAAATAAATAAATAGAAAACACAAAACCAAATAAAATCACAAAAAAACAATGTGCTGCGAGGTGCTCCGCCTCACGCAGGGGGGCACCGCCCAGCGCCCCAAGAACGCGAAATAGCTCCTGGTGAAGTTTGCCTCCTCTCGCTGCCCGTCCGAGCCGCTGTTTCCCGTTGCCGTGGTGACACTGCCGCGGTAGCAGCGCGGTGTGGGGCTCTCGTCCTCTCCCTGGAGCTCCCGGCCGTCCGCTGTTGACGGATGAGGAATTTCAGGGCGGAGGGGCAGCCGGTTTCCAGAGGCGGCCAGAAAGGCGGAGGCTCCGTGAAGAGTTTGACTGAACGACAGGTGAGTGGGTACCTGAAGTAGACGGGGGGACTGGAGGACTGCGGGTGTTCTGAGGGCTGGACTACAACTCCCAGCATGCAAAGGGGCGGTGCCGCGGGGGTGTCAGGAAACGGCGGTGCTGCCTCCTGGCGCGGTGCCTTTCGGGAAGTGTAGTTTTTTCTCAGCCGGGATCTGCTCCTCTCCTTCCCGGCAGAAATACGCTCCGTGTGCTCGGTCTCCCTCTGTAGGAGCCGGCAAGGAGCTGCTCGCTGCCTCTCATTCCCCTGATTGCAGGGGGCAACAGGTTGCGAAGGGATGGAGGGAGGGCGTTGACAGGGTACCCGGTTTCCCCCTGCCTACATCCATCCTCAAGTTTTTTACTTCTCTGGGTTACATCATTTTTCACTGCTTTCTCTCTATCATTAAAACTTCATCGAGTGTTCTCTATATTCTTAGTCTTATTTTGTAATTGTTAATATTTATTTATTGTTCAAACGGTTTTTTCCCCCCTTCGTAGCTATTAGGGCTGGAAGAAAAAAATCCTTGTGAGGGAGTAGAGTGCAGGTGGAGGTTTTAAATGTTAAAATTTATTAACATATGCAAAATTATAAGGGGTATCCTGAGAGGGATTCTCTTATCACAAGGTAATTTTTTTCTTAGTTTTTGCTTGTTGGTATGGAATGAGGTTTTCATGTTTTAAGCCAACTGTTCAATAAACACATCTGAATGAACTTAGGCTAAATGAGCACTCTCTTTATTTTGGCTCATGCTGTGCTGAAAGGTATTTTATTTTGTGTAGATTTCAAAACACATAAGACGCTGTGGGAAGTAGAATGTCGGAAGATATTGAAGGAATTGAAAAAGAAGTAGAAATTGAATTAGGCAGAATCAGTGTTTCTTCATTTGGAACAGATGATGCTGAGACAGAGGTATCAGATGAACCCTGGAGTGACAGTGAGACAGTAAGTATTCAGTGAGCTAAAACTGCTTCTGTGGTGTGTAGTATGAAAGTAGTGTTGGCACTGGAAAGCACGTTTGATGAAGGAACATTTTCCCAACACACCTGAGGATTTCTTCTGAAAAGTAGTCTTGGTAGTATTGCTTCATGAAAAATGTAACCTCCAGTGGTGACAAGACAATAAGAGAGATGAGTATCAGCATTCTGCTTGAGAAGATCAGACCTGGAGATTTTGTTTTAGAATCCCCTGAAACTGGAAGACTTGATGAGGTAGATTAAATCTAGATGAATAAACTGATGATTCTTCACTGAAATCTGTATTTTTCTCTAATAAGAGAGTGATTTAGGAGATTCCTTATAAAATTTCCAGATACAAATTTCATATAAATAGATTCATCAAGTCCTCTTTCTTGGATTACTTATTTTGGGAAGCAGCTTTCCTCTGAAATAAAATTGATTATTTGTGTCCTTTTCTGCCATTTTAATCTTTCAGATTCATGGCAAAGGGATTGGTTTGTAGGATATTAGGGTAGATAATATTGATCATAAATCATGTTTCATATGGATATAGACAAAGGCATCAGTGATAAGTGTGTATGCACTCACATACTGAATGTTAGCAATGTCTACCACAATTTGCACATCTGAGAGCAAGCAGTCTGTTTTCCCCAAAATCTTGACATTAAAGACAGTCTTTTGAACAGAAAGTTTATATGTAATAAAGAAACATGAAGGATTGGTTCTACATGCATACTTTAAATATTAATAAATTTAAAATTGATTTATTTTGTAATGAGTCTAAAAATTTTAAACAAAAACATCCTGTGTCTCATAGGTATTTGCTAATTTTTATCTTATCCTTTTTCTTTAATTTCTTTGTCCAACACAGTTATAAATACAATATTTTATTGAAATGTGTTTCTGGAGATAGTGAAAGATGCATTACAAAATTTGATTAGAATGTAATTAAACTTAGAATTATTAATTGTTCAGTGGGTGGTAAGACAATGAGAAGAGTGTAGGAATTTGGAAAAATTTTGGTGGACATTGCTGCTAAATCTCCATCAATGCTTTATAGGTGAAGCCAAAACAAGTCTTTATTTTCTCATGTCAAGTATTTTCCTCTTTTCAAGCCTGTGAGATGAAAATATAGAATATATGTCAAAGGCTGTGTTTTTTTTAGATTTCAGAAGACTTGCCAGAATCAATTCTATCCTATTTAAATTTTATCAAGAGCAGCAATCAAGATGCTGCAAAGGTTATACTGCAGGACTTAGAAGATGAGCAAAGTACAAGTAAGCATCAATCACAGTTAAAATGTTTGTACACCTCATATTGCCAGTGGAAGCTAGACTAACAACCATCAGTAAAATAATACAAACTTTAAGTAGAACAAGCAGTGAAACCTATTCCATTAGCTTCTGGATGCATGATGAAAATCTCTAGGAATAAATCCATGCAATGCTATCTTCTTAAATTAACATCTGAGCAGAAATTAAACTTTTCTGAAAACTCATCAATGCTAAAGAGGGCAAGCTGCAAGATTACTCTCTGAGTCAGGGCCCAGGCCAGACTCTTCAGCGAAATCTAAAATGAAGTCAGTAGGAGCTGAAATGCAGAATTCAGATACAATTGACTCCCACAGGATATGTTTAGTCTGCCTTGAGAGATGCCCAACTCACATTGCATGAAATGACTGTTAATTGGCAAAAAAAATATTGCTTTCAGCTGTGTGACTGAAGCCAAGCTCATAGTTTATATGCCAGAGACCGGGCACTGTCTTTTCCATGAGTGCAACAGGCTTGGTGACCAGAAGTTCAATATTGACTACAAATTTAGATATCTGAGGAATATCCTTATTTATTCTTTCTTTTGTAATACAGTCTCATTCTTTTTCATTGTTTTTATAGTTCTTTGTCAACTTTTGACCTATCTGATACAAGTGCTACTGTATTTTTCTGCACAGAAAATGTTCTGCTGTGTTTTATGATGGGGATTGCTCTTTTGTATTTGCTATCACTGTATTCTTACAGTATCATTGTGTTCGTTTCTGGTACACACATTTTCTGCTTTTAATATAGATAATGATTCCCATACATATTTAAGTAAAACTGGGGGAGAAGGAAGGGAAAAAAACAACAACTTTATTTTAGTTTAAACAAATTGAATAGATAAACAGTATAGACCAAAGCTGAGCACTGGTAAGGAGTTTTCTCTCAGTGAACTAATTTTTTTATTTATTTTTTCTTTAGGTGACATTTATGAAGTAGTTTCTAGCCATACTTCTGAATCAAATGAAGATTCAAAACAATTTAATGAAAAGGTATTTTTTAATTTGTACAGTATTTATTGTGAAAAAAGATTTTATTAAGTAATCTAGATAACTTACATTTACTTTGGTGGCCTTCTAAGGAGATGTATAAATGTATTCAGGCTTTTTTCTGCCAAACTATCCATAAAGTATTAAGATGAGTTTCTGTATACAATTCTTGAGAATTAGGACATCAACTGTAATAGGAACATGTCTATAAGCTTTCAAATTTTACATAAATTATCTGAGATATTGAGCACAAAAATCAACAAAATTAAGCAAAACTGAATAATCCTGTATTGGTAATTATTTGCAGAATATTAATATTATGATAGCACTTTTAAGCTTCTCTAATCCTATTTTTTTATGATGATCAGGAAGATGTGCTACTATTAATCTTGCTCCTAATATATTCCGTTGTTTTATAGAAAATTTTAAAATAGTAATCTATGTACCTTTCAAAGACAAATCAAGAGTTATGAACATGGGTGTTTCTATATTTTCATAGGATTTACTGAATAACTTGCTGAAGTTTTCTTAGAAAAATATAAAACTGTATTTACTGTAATCACTTTTAATTTGCTGCCTGGCTTTTATTAGTGAACACTCTTGCAAACATGATTTTTGTTCTCAGACCATTGTTTAAAACAGCACAATTACTTCATGTGACTTCAGCTGCATAGCAAATATTAATATAGGCCCGAAGCATGTGATGAACAGATGATAAATGAGCAGAAATAGATTACTTGCCAGTAAAGAACAATGAAATAAATATAACAATCCTTTTGCCCACAGTATTATTTTGAAATAGACTTCTTAAAACTTTGCTCTGTAACTAGTTCTTCCCCAGTGTGCATAACAGTATTCACACATGTAGTGCTTGGTTTCACAGAAAGTAAAATAAATCCCAAATGCAAGACATTAATTTTTCCAAGTCAAAATATTAAATGTATTTAAAAACCAAATAGAAATATTATGTATTTTGACAAATACTACAATATTTGTTACTCTAGTAAACAATATTTTGGCTGATGTGTTTGCAGTATTCAATGTGTAAGGATTCCAGTCAGCAGTAAGCTTAACGCCGTTGTACTTGTCATATGGTATAAAGCTCATTGTTGTTCTGGAAGCTTTTTATAATGTTCTGCTTTTAAATTTTGTTTCTTGTTTTTTAATAACAATTTTAAACTATGTTAGATACTGCTTGGAGGAGAAAATGAAGACTTGCAGCTTGCTGCAACACCTGATTATAGTCAGTCTATCAGTGATGAAGTGGTCACTGATGACCACTTTCTTACAGGTAAGCAAGCACATTTTTCATTTGGATGAGTTGATCTTTAACGTATCACTATTTCATGCTTTTCTTTTGTCAAAAGTATCATAGAATTATTTTTAAAGAATTTAATATTGCATTATACAACAAGGCTTGATACTTTCTGAATTGGACATAACCAAACACATTTGCTTTTATCTCATTTCAAGATTACAAAATCATCATAAAAATTAGTATCAGAAAATACCACTCAAAAATGAAAGCTGCACAGAGGCACTAAGCAGGTTCTGCTTTGGCCACAGCTTTTTCTTTTTTTTTTTTATGGTTTGGTTTGAGGGGGTTTTTTTGTAGTCACCTTGTGTGGGAATGTTCCTTTGCCATGGCCTTTGGATGACTTGGGCTGGAGCATACCAGTGCTAAAGATCCCACTAATAGCCACCGAAGACGTCCTCTGCAATCCTGCAGTGTATGTTTTTAGAATAAGCATAGTAGTTGCAGAGTCAGTAAGTGTGCAGAATAGCAGTAAGACATCTCTGCAAAGGACTTGTGCTGCAATTCTGATTTCCTTGGGGATATATATTGCTGGCTATATCATCATAGGCACTTTTTCTTACCAAATACCTTAAGACTGTTTAATCTTCCCCAGTGCTTATTACAAAATTAAATAAAATGTTTTCTTGGTTGATTAGTAGCTGGCCTTGGAATGAGCGTAAGTCTTGCCCATTGTGAAGTAGAGGAAAAGTGTAGAGCAGCACTTGAGCTTGAAGATGAGAAGATGAAAAAGTGGAAAGCTGAGAGAGAATCAAGGGAAAAACAGAATGAAGAGAAACATGCAAGAAGGGTGCAGCATCTGGAGCAATTTGAGGCTGAAAGAATAAAGTTAGATCTTCTTCATAAGGTAATGAATGATATTAAGCTAATGTGTTCCAGTCTGGACTATCTGAATTCAGGCTTTAATGTGAAAAAGAGACTACTATCTCAAACTGTATGACAATCCTACACCTTGTCTACTTGTGTTACCAGTGAGTAAAACATATTTAAGTATAGTCCATGGGTTTTTATGTGTTTATGGTTTTAATCAATAGCCAATGAATTTGC
Source organism: Cyanistes caeruleus (assembly GCF_971803275.1). NCBI lineage: Eukaryota > Metazoa > Chordata > Aves > Passeriformes > Paridae > Cyanistes > Cyanistes caeruleus. The sequence continues at coordinate 41,484,765 of NC_141704.1, read as the reverse complement.
TATGCTAAATTTTAAATTATTCCTTAAGCTTTGCCTTTACAAAGTTCTTATATTGTGAAAACAGCCAAATTACTGGAAATGGGAGTGCTGAAATTAAACACAAATTAAAAATAGTCACTGCTCCCTAATAGAAAATACTTAGCTAGTTTGGACTTCCCACCCCAATTTCACATTTCAGTGTTAAAAATCTTAATGGATGTAATCAGAACCAAAAATATTCAGTTCAGTAATGCTGGTGCTGTTCTTCATCTAGGTAAAAGTTACAATATTTGCTTTCCCTATCTTTGTCTGGGAAACTTACTCAGGCTTCAGCTACTGAGTTTGGCCATAACAGATGATGACTCAACACATTGACTGGTTGCACTCTCAGACTATTTAGTCATGTTTTGCTATAGTGGGTGGAGCATCATGAAAGATAAAAGAGTATAAGAGCATGAAGAAATGTAATTCTCTGATATTATGCTTGTGAGGCCACAGAATTTTATTATTCAGCCTAAATAGGTGTGTTTTGAAAGGTGCATTAACACTACATTTTTCAGTTAACTACTTTGTGGCTTTCTGAAGAGGTGGGCACCTTGGCACCAGCAGGGTAATTCAAGTCACCAGTAGGAAGAAGGGCTTAGTAAATGAAAAGATCTTTGATCTCTGAAGGCCAGTTCAGTGTCTGCTATAGCTCTCTTTTCAAAAGGTCAGCAAAACTGATAGGCCTTCTTGGCTCTTTGCTGTTGCAAATAATTTTTTGATGTAGGATGACTTTCTCTAGAGAAAGAGGGGCATGGCCGCGTTTAGGCGCTTTGGTACTGCTGTTGCAGAAATCATTTTTTTGGAGGTGAGATATGGAATCTAACTTTCCTCATTGCAGAAGGATCTAGTTGTCTGGTCTCCTGTTGTCTGAACAGTGTGCTTCTGAATGCCCATGAAAAATAGAGCTTAGACACCTGTGAGACTTTATGCTCCAAGTTGAAAGTGGTTGCTTATTCTACTTCCTTCATATCCTCCTTATTTGATTTGGTTAATATATCTTGGTTCTACCAGGAGTTATGTGGTTCTGGATCAGCTTGTTTTTTAGTTACTTATGTAACTAACTTTCTGGATGCTAACTTACAGTCCAATTGACACTTATTTTCTGACTGAGGTTTTGTTGGGCAAGGAGGGAAGTGCTATTTATTTGCAAATAGTGAAAAAGCAGACTTGAACTTTCTCGATTGAGAAGCAATTTCAGTCAGAAAAAAATTCTTTAGCTTTACTGAACAAAATTGCCCTTTGAATGATTTTAATATTATGAGTACATACCAGTGTATTTAAAGGGAGATTGTTCATGCTATTGTTCAGCTATGTTTCTGTTTTCTGCCTGTACTTTGAATGGTTTCATAACTAATTTCCATCTTTGATAGTAGTACAGATCTTGGAGAGGAAGGTGGCAGCTGTTTGGGTCAGTACCAAGATACTGACTTTCTGAAGGTATGCATCTCTTAGTATGTGGCCAAATCTACATTACTCATGCAAGTGTCCTGTTGTTTATTTCGATCCAGACATGGATCAGTTTCTCATTTAAATTTAGGCATTCACAAAATTGGATTGTTGGAAAGTCAAGAAGATGGGTGAGATTGGAGAGAGGGTGTTTTGTGTTGTTCTGGGTTTTGTACAATATTCATTGAAGTTAATTTGTTGTGCAGAAACGCCAGGCTGCAATAGAAGATGAGTTACAGAAAGAAGAGGAAGCTTGGAGAAACAAAATTAGGCAACATGAGGTAAGGTTGTACAATGAGCTTTTGTCAAAAGGCTCTGAGGTTACTGTTATATATTTGAGAATAAATGTTATCCTGTTATCATGGAACTGTTAATATGCAAGATTGTGTTTTTTCATGATAAATATGTGCCAATACCTGTCCCATTTTAAAAGTGGTTGAAGTCTATCCTAATTGTTTTGGCCTAGGAATTGATCAAGAAGCTACAGTTGCAAATGGAAGAGGAGAAAAAGGCCTTGGAAGAACAGAAAGCAAAAGAAAGACAACAACTGGCTGAACAACAGAATATAGCAGCTGTGAAAATCCAAGCTAGATTTAGAGCATTTTTAGTCCGTAAAAAATATGGTCCCATTTTAAAACAATGGAAATATGAAATGAGAAAGAAGCAGAAAATGCTAGAGGAAGTAGAGAGAGAAATGAAAGAAAGAGAGGAAAAACTGAACAGGCAAATGGAAGAAAACAGGTTAAAGAGAAAAGAGGAAAGAAAGAGACAAGAAGAACTTGAAAGACAAGAATATTTGAAGCAAGTGAGGAGGCATGAAGAATATGAGAAAAAGAAAGAAAGCCTGAGATTGGAAAGAGAAAAACAATTGCAAATAAGAGAAGAACAAAGAAAATTAGAACAAAAGAGAGCAAAAGCTGTGATGAGTGAAAATGCAAAGAATAACATAGAAAACATAAAAAAGGATAAAAAGACAGAAAATATGAAAGTAATAAGAGAAGACAAGGAGGAACTAAATAAACAAGTAGAGGAACCAAAAGAAAAACATGCTGAAATGACGGATGAAACAAATAATTGGATGATTCCAGCAGAAAGAAATTTGACACCAAGTGTGCTAGGCTCTGAGAAGGAACACTCTTCTCAAGGGAATAATGAGAACTTACACATTAATTCAGTAACACAAGTAGAAGAAAATTACTCACAAAGAAGTTATCTTGATAAAGCTTCAAATGGTCACATTTCAAAAGATGAATCTCTTAACTCTGATAAAGCTTCAAATGGTCATTTTTCAAAGGATGAATCTCTTAACTTCAGTGATAGTGACACGGTAGAAAATAAGGCAAACTGCATATGTAGCAGCCCACCAAATGTCCAGCCAAATGCTAATAACAGAGAAATTAAAGATCGATTTTCTCAGTGTGAAACTACAAAGAAAACTTTATTTCCGATGGAAAATGCTAGTGAAGAAATCAGAGACACCTGTGGCAGTAGTCAAGATGTAGCAGATTCTTCTAGTAAAGTAATTTTTCCTGATGATATGGAAAAGAAGAGAATAAACTGGATGAACACATGCAACTCTTGGTTTAAAATATATGACAAAAACCAAAGAAAGCAAGCAACTGTAAGAAAAAGGCTAAGGAAAAGTTTAATTAGCAAGATGCCTCCACTAAGTACAGAAAAGATTATTCATAGTGGCCCTTGGAGTACGTTGCAGCAGGTAACTATATGAAAGTTTGAGAATTAAATGGGAAGACATTCTATTACATTTTTTTTGTTATTTTCTGTTTTGGTATGTTGGCAGAGTGCTATTTATTGTTGAGCAGAAAATAGATATCGTTAGAGTTCCTATGCCCAGGTGCATATAAATAAAATATAATATTTTATATAAATATTTTATAATTTATATATAATATAAATTATTAAAAGGCAAGAGCTCTTACTTTCTGCTCTATTAACAAGGTTTTGCTGTTGTATATAGGCCCACATTTGAGCTCCTGCTCAACTAGCCGCTTCAGAGTTTTGAGAGGAATAATCTCTTCTAGAAACAAGATATTACTGATCAGCTTAGAGATAGTGTTTTGCTATAAAGGACATCTCCTGGTTGCCATGACTTATTTTTCTTTCCACTTAATAACTTACCTTTGTATGCTTGCTCTGTGCTCTCTTCTTGATATCCATTCTGAGATGGCTTACTAGGCTAGACACAATTCTAGGCTGAACTAGTTTTGTCTGCACTACACTCATTATTTATGAGACTGTGACTATTGTTTTCATGTTAGTTTCTCCCATAGAACAGATCAAACCTATCATTGCCATTCTTTTCTGTATGAAAAGATTACTATTAGTTGCTTGCATTTTATGCAGCATTAGTAGACTGTAGTTTCATTCTCTTTTTCATCTTAAGGAAAATTACCATAATATGATGTTGTGCAATGAATGTTCAATATACAAATATTAGTTTTATTTGTCAATAAATGCATGTAGGTCACAATGCTTACACTCGAAGATTTGCCAGCTTGTAGCCTCTCAACCTTATCTGAGTGTTCAAATCTTCAAGTTTTGACTCTGAGGCGCTGTGGACTGATTGCACTGGAAGGACTAAGTAACTGCAAAGACCTGAAGTATATCAATGTGGAGGTATCAAGCATTTTTGATTCTTTGTTATAACATGGGGAGAACTGGCAGTTTTGCTCCTTAGTTGATTGTGTAGTTGTGTCCAACTGAATATATAACTTTTAGCCTTAAGAGCATAGGAATAGCAATGAAATACTCCCAAATGTGAACATAGTTATACCAGCAGTTTTACAGTGAAAATAACCAAAAACAACATGCTGCAAATGATTCAACCTATACTAAGAAAATATTAGTCTAAATTAGCATAAGTACTAATGCTAATTCATTACCTCAGTGTCTGATTGATGAGTGGGCAGGTGCTGTTCACCATAGCAGGTACTCAGCTTGAGCAAGAATAGGTACAAGAAAGAGTCCTTTACAACATACACCCTGTATATTAATTAAAATTAGCATATATGCTCAAGGAATAGTTCTTATAGTGGGCTATCCTAGAGGCCTAATGTTCAGGTATTCTGTACAGTGTCCTACATGGCCCTGTTTAATGACTAAAGAAAATATTTTCTTTGTAATACATCTTTGTTCCAGAACTTGGCAATTTACATAAAACAGCTTTGTTCACACTTTTCTTTTAATGTGTTTCAACAACACCATTTCCCAGATGAAAAGACAAAGCACAGCAAATAGTGAAAGAGAAATCTGAGGAAGCATTATTAAAATGGCCTGGGGAAGGGGATGTTTAAGAAGCAGGACCTCTTGGAGGAAGAATATTAGCTTAGAACAGTGTTAATGTTTCTGACCAAAGTACCTCTAAATGCGGACTTTTGCTATTAGTAAGTAGGATTCCAGCAAAATTACAGCTGTCTTCATTAGCATCTAGTATATATGATGTTTCTATGGAGTTTTCAGTTCATTCTCCCAGGGCTTTGAGAGGGAGAAAAATATATATGGAAGAGACTGCTTTGTTCTTAACTTCTTTTTGTGCTTTTTTTTTCCCAGCTTTGGGCATTTTCAGAGCCAGAATGAAGTTCAAGATATATTCTTGTTCTATTTCAGCAGGACACAAAAAGGTCTTTTCTAGAACTTTTTTTTTTTTTTTTAACTAATGGAAAAATAGGGATGCCCTTACTCCTAGCTAAGAGTTTAGGATTAAAAATAAGCAATTAAGACAATCTGCTATATTTTTACTTAGTTCTGATACTTCACTTCAGATGCTATTTAATATTCTCATTTTCTTTTATTGCAGGAGAACAACATTCAGGTAATTGACTGTGAAAATCTGGAAAATCTCTGTATTCTCATTCTGAATAAGAACAGTCTTTCATCAGTTTGTGGCTTAGATGGATGCAAAAATCTCCAAAATCTTGAACTTTCCTACAATAGAATCACTCGAATTGGTAAGAAAATTATTCCAATTTGTATAACAATATTTATGCAGTTTTTATTCCGAATTATACACGCCTTGGATTCAGAGAGTCAGCTGCTAAACCTAAGGAGACAGACTTGGGAAAAAACCTGCATCTTAAAGCATGGCTTAGCTACTGCCATGTTTTTTATCTAGCAGTATGTAACTATTGTCAGCCAAAGAGAGTTAAAATTGTTCTGAAAAGGCCACTAACTTTATCTGCAGTAAGTCCGCTGGAAAATGTGAGTAGCCTGAGTTCAACTTATCTACAGACATAATGAAAGCAAAGCCTAGCCATGCAACTGCAGGGAATTCCAGTGTTCCTGACTGACACAGTAAGTATTTATATAGAAATCGTATCGTCTGTCTTGAGTCTTCTGGACAATAGGAAAATAATTTAAAACAACTATTAAGCTTGTAGATGAAACACATGCATGTAAGGCTTGTAAATAAAATGTATCTCCACTGTTAAAAAAGATTGTTCAATAACACTATGAACATGGATAATACAGTTCCATGATAAACAGCAAGGGTGTAGCAAAGAGAAAATGGGAAAGTTTAAAAAAAATCTGTAGATGTAGAGACTTTGATGAAGATATTATCAATATTTTTTGCTACTATGTGTAAATGTTAGTACTTATGAAGAAAATCTTTAATAAGTGAGAATAGAAGTGCTGGGAAGTCAATGTTTACTGTAAAAGTGTATCAGTACTCTAAGCAGGAACAGTAAAATAAAATGGTTAAAAAGTTTCATCTGTATTGCTGTGGCAAATAGTGCTTGATAAGATTCTTATTCAGATCGATCTCATTTGATAAAAATGTCTGCAAGACTACTGTAAGAATAGTGTATAACATCGTTATAGTGGATGACACGTAAGAATGTGACATCCGTGTGGAGTGTGGTAACTTCATACAGGCCAAGTGGAGGAAAATCCTCTGGTACTTTCTCTTTAGTGCAGTGCACTGCTACAATGACTGGGTCTCTAATGAATTTAAAGTGGGTAAATAAATGTTCACAAAAATCATCGTAAATGTGTTTTTTTTTTCTTTTCTGGAATTACTTTGAGGATTTTAGGTTAAAACAGATGCATAAAACAGGATATATTTCATATCATAACATATGGAATAGTTGCACAGAATGCATAAAAATGGATTTGTGAGTTAGCATATCCCTTCCATCTCTAAATCTTGCAGGATGTCCCTTAGCAATTTTGGAAGCCCCAGTACGGTGTAGTAAAGCTTATTTACGTTTGTAATATTTAAGTGCTAATGACTTACTGTAGGAAATTTCTGGCATACTATTATTTATCTTCTTACTCTTTTCTCTTGTCATTGAAATATAGCATTGGTAGGGGAAAAATTAGATTTACCAAAAACCCCTTAAAAATAGCAGGAAGTGAAATAGTGTCAATTATGCTTTATCCCTTAAGAATGCATGATCACAAATTAAGTAATTGTGACAGCAGCACACCAAAGTTGAGTGCATATGTTTGTATTTTGAGGATGAGTGCCTTATTTAAAAATTTTCATGCACAAAAAGTAGCATTTTAACTCAAATCTTTGGATATACTTCTGTAGGGTGTCTATATTGCCATAGAATGCTAGGTAAAATCCTGGCAGCTCGAAGAATAGCAATGCATAACCTTGGACGGTCATGGTCATAAATGCTGCTTTCAATATACTCTTTTTAAGACAGAAGTGACTTCAGAACTGCATCAATAGCTCACAGAGTCCCCAGCTAACAGACTTTGGCTGCACTTTGCAAATTGCTGAGAACTTACCTAAAACTTCTCCTTGAATCTTGCTAAAACCATGTATTTGTCAACAAAATGCTTTTCCTATGGCTGCTGTAACTTTTGTTTGTTGCAACATATGTAAAATACACAGTATCTTCTGGAAATGTGCGGAAGATTTTCATGTTTATATTTAATTTTGCATGTGGGCAGAAGAACCAGTAAAATGCCATCTGCTTGTATTGCATTATGCTCTCTTGTGTATTTTCTGTTGAACTGCATTTGATAATTCCAGAATGTTCTGAATGCCGAGCGGGTGAGGAGGAGTAAAAAAGAGATGCTTTGTGCGGCATGCAGAGAAGGAAATTTCCAGATTCTTTTTCACCTCCTTGCCTTTTCTTATTGCGTGTGCAGTCTCTCTTCTCGGTCCCACTCCAGGCTCAAAGAGTGCTTTTAAAGTTTCCAGTACTGCTAAGCTGGAAAAAGTGAACTAACTGAAAAGTGGAGATTTAAGAGCTGCTCTTGTGAGAAAGTCTTGGGAACCAACACACGAAAACACGAGAGTGTTTCTGAGACCACTAGATGGTGCTGGTTCCTTTTTTATTTGTATCCAAGCACGAAAATAAAATACAGGATCTTGTAGTCAGGGTAGTACGTCATGGGCATGTTTGAAATTTTTCAGAATAATTAAAGATTTGTATATTTATTTAATAAAGCACAGTTTTGAAGTTACATTATAAGACATGGGTGTTATATTTAAGATGATATCACTTTAATGTCAGACAATTGCATTCTTTTCACTATGCTTTGCATTTTTAAATTAAAATTATTGGAATGCTTATATTGGGATTTATTTTTCTTTTAAATTTACTGCTGTTTTGCTATTTAATTTTAATTGCTTCAGTTTTCTTCTTATAATTTGTTTTCATTTTTAAGTCCTCTTCTGTATTATCAATACTCTATGGATTGCAAAATGATCTCTGGTTTCATAATCTAGTATGTTTTCAGAGGATAGTCACAAAGAGATTCACTGTTGTAAAGCTCATCCAGCTTCCTTTGGGGAACTTGTGAAATTTTGGGTCAGGTAAAGATGAGACAAAGTGTTCCCTCAAATAATCCTAAATTAGCTAAGTCATCTAAGGATACGTGAAACAGAAGTAAAATCAGAAATTCCTTATTTTAGATACATTTTATGAAGGGTGTGCCCTCAAAGGAATTTTTTACTATAGAGATACAGAAAAGCTGCTCAGACCTGTAGCAAGTTAGATGGATCAGTGCCATTGCATGTGTAAGACTATGGAAAGACAATGTAATTTTTGCTGTCATAAGGATTACTTGGGTTACATTCTGTGAAAGAAACAGATGCTGATGGGAATTGCTTCGCATTTCTTTCCTGCATAGAGATCGCATGCTTTTTAATGTAGATGGCAGGCGTAAATTTGTTGAGAGTGGAATGGCTATAGTCATATAGCTTTGTTCTTAAAGATACTACATTTTCTTTATAAATTTCTTCATTAAAAATTTTTGGTCATAATTCCTTAAAGGAGACTAATTTAAATAATACTGGTAGTACTGTCCTAAGTTTTAATAGTTTTTTCTAACCTTGCTGATACATTAACAACAAAACTTAAAAAAAATGAAATAATAAAAAATTAACTTTTAAACATAGTGTTTTCATTCTGATGGATGATTTTAAGAGGCTGTTAGCTTTTCACAGAGTTCAGAGCAGTTGTAAAGTGGTTAAAGCATAGTAAGTACACTTTATCATTTAAAGAATGTTCTCTAACAGAAGTACCAAAGAGATTATGAACTGTTATTATTGCTTGATTAACAGGATCAAAAATTTGTGAACGTTATGCCCTGTATATGTGATGGGGTCAAAATACAGTAATTCTTTTTAAACCCTATACAGAAGTAATATTAATTTTTACATCAGAGAAATTTCAGAGTTTTCTTACTACTTGAGTAACAAGAGATTTTATTTCACTGTGTCTTAAATCTTGAATTTTCAGGTGGTCTGGAGTCACTGAAAAATCTCCAGCAATTAATTGTGGACCATAATCAGTTAATCAGCACAAAAGGTCTTTGTGAGGTACCTACTCTCATTCACCTAGACTGCTCTTTCAATCATCTCACACAAGTTGAAGGCATTGAGAATTGTGGCCTACTTCAAGTTCTGAAGTTGCAAGGCAATAATCTCCAGGAGGTAAAAGCTTTGAATTTAGTGGCTGTTGTGCATACATCTTTGCTAACAGTCATATTTTTCAGCATTCTGAGTATGTGCTCTTTGATTGGCGTGGGATGTTTCATGCTCTGGGGTAAGATTTTTTTTTCCCTTATCAGAGAGTGATTTTTCAAAGATACTAGTGGCTAGCAGTTAATTGTTTTCTTACTCGCAAGGCCTTGACTCTCAATGATTCTGGTTCCTCCATTTATAGCATCTAGTTTTTTGGTTTGTATTATGTAGTTCTGATTTTGTTTAAAATCTAACAAACTATTATTTTTCCTTATAGGTCCTGTTATAATAGTAAGATAATTATATCAGTCTGGTAATAATTATACCATTTTCATTACATATAAGTAATTACTTCTTACTGTTACTTGTATGTAATGATAGTATCATTATTGTCCCCCTGATGATAATCATGCTTATTTAATGTGTGTTGATTCTCCAAAACTTGAAATTTGCTGCAGCATTTAAAATAGGAAAGTTGTTTGGCAACTCTATGCTTAATTGTATTTTCTAACAGTTATTCTCCTATGAATTCAAGAGATGAAAAGCATTTTCAATAAGCAGCAAATAACTGCATGAATAAGTGAGGCTGTGACTCTTGGGCTTTTGATTATTTATTTTTTTTCTTTAATTTTTTATGTTGGCTATTCAGATGTGATAGAAAAAATGAAAAAGTATTTACCACCTGATATCTAGAGATTATGTGTGGCAACTGGTACATACTTAATAAGGAAATGATACATATATTCAAAATGTTGCTTGTATTTAGTAATGATTAATGAAAAGCATCTGGTAAGCATTCCATTGTTCTTTCTCTAATTTATATTAATCTTAAATAACCATCTCCTTTCTATTTAGCTTCCAAGACTGGAAAATCATGTTCTCTTAAGAGAACTATATTTGGATGACAATAGCATTTCTTCTCCGAGAATGCTTTCTTTGTATTGGTTGCCTCTATTGCAGATTCTTTTGCTGTCTCAAAATAGGTAAGTAAGAAATATTCTTCCACTTACAGAATTGATCCAGAGGAATTTACTAACATAACACTTGTCTGAAAAGTATAATTCTCAGTATGGTTCAAATTTCACTATCTTTTTGGGATATTCTTTAAAAATAAAAATATGTGGTTAGTATGTAATTATATTGGCTACCTCTATCTAAGAAAATTTGGAACAGCATTAACTATGTAAATTAATTTTTTTCTTTTAGATGTTATGTGAAAATAATTCTTGAGCATTGTGGCATTATTAAAACCATGGTGGGTTTCTTTCTTTCTTTACCAATTGTTTCTAGAATATGTCTGTCAAACTTCATACTTCACAGCTAGCTTATTCAAAACAGACTTTGAAGACTATGTTAAGGGCAAGTACTAGAGTTAGAAAGGAAAAATAAGAATGTTTTTTATTTTACATAATAAAATAATACCCTCCAAAACAAGTATATTTGCTTTACTTTTTCACTCTTATGGTTCTGTTTAAAAGGTATAAAACCAAGAAGGATCAAGACAAGCAGCATAAAACTGTATCATGCATTCAAGTCCTCTGTCATTAGTTTTCTGTTTGTTTTCTAAGATAATCTATGCATCTTTAGCGGTAGAATGACCAGATATCCTGGATTAAAAATCTTTATGTTCCACACTCCCCTTTTTCTCAATTTAAATTCTGCTATAAATATATATATGTAACATTTATTAGAACTTGCAATATGTTAATAGGAAAATTAATTTTAAATTAATATCCATTATTTTTCTATTCTATGATCATTTTGTTCTAAATAAGACTGATCTCAGCTTAACAAACATAATACTACGTACCATATATAGAAATGCACTCTCAACTGATTACTTCACTCTCCTGTTAGTGAATAGATGTTTTTGAATGGTGATTCATCTTCCATTTTTAGCTGCTTGCTTTGAGACTAATCATAGCCTAAAAGTGCCCGTTCATCTTCATTGACTAGAAAAAAAATCAAAACAACCACCTCATGTGTAGGTGTCGGCATCTGAACAGGAGAATCCCATCCTATGTGACATTTAGTTCAGCAGAGCCAATTGTGTCTGGGAGCCTGTGGGAAAAAGGATGTGTGAGACTGAGTCCTGTTATTATAAGCTATGTCCTTCATGGAAACTGAATATTATTTAAGTATATACAACCTATATTTTTATATAACTTTTCAGATTGTTTTCATAACATCTGTAGTGAAGTACTATTCATGGAGACTCTTGGATGTAAATAAAATATCTACAGACTCTAATCTTCAAGTTCTTGCTCATGCTTCTAGGGTTTTGGATTTTTTGTTTCCTTAATAATTCTTCTGGAGTTTGGAGAAAGTGCTTCCTGCCTGTGATTAAGCAAGAACATTATATGTTAAGCATTAGATTTGAGTCACACTGCTTGATTTAATTCTTGTTCTTAGCTATTTTTTTTCTTTGTCCTGTTTAGCTTTTTTCGTGGAACACACAATAATGTGGCTCTATATTCTTGTAGTTTCCTCTTTTTCCTCCAGTGTTCTATCCTGTGTATAATAAAATGTTTGCAAAACTCCTTAAAGATCTCATATGCCTGTTAGGGACTTGTGAGGACAGTCTCATCTTGAATGCAGCCTCTGGATTTAGGTTGTGCTGGACTGGCCGTGTAGATGTCACTTGCTTAACCCATTGTCTTACAGTTTTTTATGTCCCTTATAGTGCTTGCTCTGGTTTTCCAGTAGCCAAGCAGAGATGCAGTGTTTGGTCTGCTGAGTTCCTTTTGCTGGGCTGTGAGAAAGGACATATTTTTGGATCAACAGGCTGGATGTACTAAAAATAAGTATACATTTTGCCCCCAAACAATTCCCCTTATTTCCATGATGTGTCTGTAGCTTACATCAAATCTTTCGGACAAACAGGACAAGATAGCCTTAAATTCATATTAAAAGCCTCAAAATTCCTGGCATTTCAGTAGCCTGCTCTGTTACACTCACTTTATGTACACTTATAAGCAGCTCCATATGTGTGTGCTATAGCATAAGTAACTCGATGTTCTATAGAAACAGTGAATGTAATGGAGTAAGCTGTTGAAAGAAAAGCTGTTTCTTTGCTTTTATCCTACAGCCAGTGCAATTTTGTGAATTTTTTCCAAGTGTTCACTGAGTGCCATTTCCTCTTTACTGACTGCAGGAAGCCAATATAATGATAATGCTATGAATCTGTATTCTTTCTGAAAGTGAGGTACTGTGAAAAGAAAATTCTTACACTAATTTACAAGACATTTTTATTCCTGAGATGCTTTGTCTGCATCATAAATCAGAAATTATCAAAGGTAAAACTCAAAAAAATATTTTTTTAAAAATTGTTTTAAACCTACAGTGTAACAAGGAAGTGAAACAGGTAGTGGTTAACTCCCTCAAATAGAAAAAAGACAGCTATTTCACCACTGCTGCTTTTATTAAGTGTTTTATTGTGGCTTTTACATACAAAGCATATTCTTGATTAATGCATGATCGACCAAAGACAATGATGAATTTCTTCTTGACTTGGTTTCTGCAGAGCTGGGACTATGAAGATCCATGCTCTATTTTGTAGCAGCTGAGGAGACAATTGTTAAGTTAGTTTTAAAAAGAGACATACTATTTTTTCTATTGTGGTGGATAGATTTAGGTGTAGGAGAAAGCAACCTTGTCCTTGTATAAGGTTAATAAATTTTTAATATGTGTTAAGAGTTCATGTAGCATTTACATTTACATGTAATCCCATTTAACTATGTAATTTATTAGTTAATATCTTTTTAAATTAAAAAGTTTTACAGTGAGATGCTAAATGTGCTGTTCAGGTAGACATTCTTTTTCAACTTCAAAATTGACAAAATCCCTCCTGAGATTTCTGTTTTAATGTGGTATTAATAAGACAAAGTTATTTTTTTTGCTATCTTTTGCCTTTCAGTAAGATAACCTAAGTGAGATGGATAAAAATCTAATGCAGTCACCTGAAAAATTTCTTTTTTTATTTTGGGAAAATGGTTTGGCCACAATCAAATTTGTTGTGAACATATTGCTCCCATGTTTTTGCATCTAGATGAATTCCTAAAAGGCTTATATTGGAAGTGATAAAAAGTTGGTTAAGTTCTTTCTTAGCATGCATTGTTCTCTCAAATATATATATGGTATCTGTGTTTTAACTGAATTTCTCAGATGTGAGAGTTGAGTTCCTTGCAAGCCATGCTGTTTTGAGGATTTGACTGCTTTTCCAGAATTATTGTGACGAATCTAAATGTCATTGGATGTTGAAATAAGTCATTAATGAGAAAAGCTATACTGATATATAGTGCTTTTCTTCATCCTATCCTTACCACCCTAGATTTTTAAAATAATTTTTAGCAATTCTTTGCTGGTGATAAGTTTATCTCTAAGTATGTGGCATCATGGGTAATGTACTTGAAGTACTGCCTACTAGAGTATTTATGAAGTGGCTACCTGACTGATTTCCTGTATTCTGTGAATTTGCCACTTATAAATATGGTGGTTATTGCAAACTGAATTGTCTTTAATTTAAGGAATGGAAAAGAAATCTGGTCTTCACATGAAGATCTATATTATGAGAAATTTATTTTAGTTATTTTGCCTTGCTTCCTGCTAATTGCTTAGTAACATCAACGCTATTTTTTCTGGGGAAAAGCAGTTGCATGGTAGGATTTAGACCATCTTGAGCAGTAACTGTTATTCATGTTCAGAAACACAATCTTCATTTTCTCTGATACATACTTGCAACAATTCTTAAGTCTTGTTTTCTGATATAGTTAAAGAACATAAAGAACATAAACTCCATCTCTGACCTGTTCTGCTAGTGCCTTAAATGGGAGCAGAAAAAGGAAGCTATAGCTTTCTTTTTTGTGAATATCTTTTACTTTTGTGTCTTCTTTGTAATTTATATCTCTCTTATGCCCAGGGCTAATGTGACAAGGTCAAGTAGTATTAAGTTTTCAGTAATGTCCTTTGTCTTTCTGGTTTGAATTTTCTTAGGAAAAAAATTAACAAAGAATGTCGGTAAAGGGAAAGCTATAGAATGACAGAGAAATGTTTTAACTCTCATAATGCCAACGGCAGGCAAGGACAGTCCAGTGGGCAATTTCTAATTCACCACAGTATATGCTGATAAACATCCAGAGAACTCATGATATATAAAACCCCTGCGTTATCTTTTGTCCCTTATGCAAAATATTACTTTTTTTCTGTATATATATATATATATATATAGTCATGAATTTTCAGGTTTTTGCAGCCATAATACTAGCCAGTAATATCTATGATGATATTTGCTACAAATATTAAATATATTTATGTACTATTAACTGATAATGAGAAACTAAAATGCTGAAATTTGTAGTACTATATACACATATTCATATAAGGCTTAATGCTTTATAGAGTCAATACTTTTTCATAGTTTTTTGATTACTTGGAAAACTTCCATAGCACGAAGAAAATAGATCTAAATAGGATTAGAACCAGGACAGCTTTACAATGTAGTTTGAGAAAGAAATGGAACTATAGTGGCATGTACTCAGTTGTCTTTATATCTCTTTCTCTGAATTTACTCTTAAAATGTTATGTTGTCATATAGAAATACTTCCCAACTGAATGTGGAAATTATTTTTTTTTCTGCTTTAAATTTGGTTGTTTTTTTCAATAAGATTAAATAATCTACAACCAACATTTAGTCCATAATTAGTGAACCAGAGTAAAATTCAGCTCTGCCTTTCCATTGTAAGGCCTGTGCTGGAAACACAGCAGTCATACATTTCAGCAACAAAGATGCATTTTTGTCTTTCAATAATTTTGAGTACATTTCATTTTTTTGTAATGTCATATTTCAGGCAAAAATAATTCTGATTTATACCTTTCAAGGGCACTACACCCTGAGAAAATACTACTTTCTGTGACTAGCATTTACAAACTGACCACATACAGTGCCATTTCTGTACCATTCTCTTGTAATGATAGGGCCTTGCCCCTACAGGGATGAAACATGTTACCTAAACATGTATTTCTTTAAAAAATGTATAGTTGGTGTACTATATGCTTAAACATTCTAGTTTTAGTTGACAATTGTGATTCTTTGTATCTTGATTTTTACCTTTTCCTGCCTCTCATATTTAACATAAAAAAAGGTTAACTTTAAACTGAAAATATTAGGCAATAGCCTGGCAGCTGAACAAAACATTCAATATTCATTCTTACATCAATGGAAGTTTGTAAGCAAAGAAATAACACTGAGCCTCAGTCCTTTAATAGTAGCAATAACACACATCTTACAGTCCCAATCCCATTTTGTTGAATGTCAGCTCAGTTTCTTTACATTTACTCTTTAATGCTGCAGACAAGAATTTTGTTCTGTCTTTAGTACTGCTTTACTGCACTATTGCTCAAGAAAAGCTCTGATAATGCAAGAGGAGCCATTCCATAGCCAATTCCATAACTGTCTCAGTAATCAGCACCTATTTGATACAGTCTGACAGAAGTAGTAAGACAGATGAAGCATAAAAATATATTGCAGAGTAGTGCAGCCTTGACCTGTTGAAAAACACATCCATGACAACAGTTATGCTACTTTTAGGGTCTAGGAAGTAATGTGCTGATGGGAGCAGAGAAACAACCTGTTAAGAAGTTTGAGCAATGAGGAAAGACGACAGAGACCAAGAAAATTTTATTTTTTCTCCAGAATCAGGACCTTCTATTAGTACCATTCTAGTTATGGTGCCTAAAGGAAAGCCAGCTGAGTTGTGTAAATTTTATAGGACTTCAGATCTTCACCACAAAATGCAGGGAACAGAATTAAATATTTATCAGATAAAAAACCATTAATGAGAAAATATTAAAAACTGAGGTGCTGAGAAAGCTAAGAAATACTTTCAAATTAAGATTTCAGTAATTAGTCCTAGCATCTTGGATAGATAAATGGGCATTTACTTATATAAATAAGTAAATTTTCATACCTGCAAATGATTCTGGTGCCTTTCTGTTGAACCGCTGTTAAATTTTTAAAAAGTTCTTTTCTGTTTTGTTCTTAGATTAATTGACCTTGTGCCTTTAAATTCATTTGTGTTTCTGGAAAAGCTTGATATCAAAAATAACTGCTTGTCAGGTGAGTTGTGTTGAAAAAATAAAAGCCCCATTCAAATAAGAACATCTTAGTTAAATTATAGACTGAATTGAATGGGATTATTCTCATGTATTTATAACAGATATTTATATGGAAAATATATAAATATTTTCCAAACACAAATGTTATAAATATTAATTAAAACTATACTGTATGGATAGCAGTCTTGCTTTTAGGACTGCGTGATGGTGGTACATTTTACTTTCTTGTAAGAGTTTTTGGGAAATAAAATGGTTCTGCATTTGGACATATTTAGGCTTCTTTCTGCTATATTACAGATCTTAAAGATGTCCATAGCTGGTTTAGTGGCTGTCATAAACTAAAGGAGTTGTCATTGAGTGGGAATCCTCTTCTCCAAGAAAAAAACTGGAGGTAAGCTAAATCAAAAATCAGAATCAGACAACAGATTGTTGTATAAATCTTGGTTAAACAGTAGAAACACTCCCACATATAGTCTGAACAGTCTCACTGCTGTGACAGGTTCACATTGCACATAGCTAGTGAAGGAGTAGTGTCTGTTAGAAGAAAAAGTCAGGATGAATGTTTAATTTTTCCTTAGTAGTTGAAAATGAGCCTTTTTTATTCTTCAATTTCCTTATCTCTACATCAAAAATTAATAGGTCTTATAATTATGAAAGAGATGCAAGTGTAATGCTGTTGTTTGCCCCTCAGTGGTGTATAATACTGGAATAATGATCTGAAAAATCAAAGACCTAGTCCTAGAGATTATGATATGTCCCTATATAAAAAATGAGTAGGGTAGAAAAGAAACTTGACATACAAAATTATATGCTGTTACCATCATTCCTGAAATAAGTATTTAAATGGGTTTGTAAACCATAGGAGTAAAATTCCAAATGAATAGGTTTTTTGTATGATTTTTTGCATATTAGACATAGTACTTGAGGTATGGCCTCACACCTAGTGCTAAGCACAGGGGTATGATCACTACCCTAGTCCTGCTGGCCTCACTAGAATCTAAAAAAAACAAAATCACCCTTACATTACATTTATATCTTCCATTTGAAGATTTTTATACAAATTTAGGATTGTTGATCAAAAGAAAATACTCAACTATTTCTAACTTTTCGTTAGAAGTGTTTGAGTAGTTTAAAAGATATCTATGCAAGTACATTCTTGATTGATTTGTTTGATTTTTTTAATAAACAGACTTATTTGCACCTCATTATTCCTGCAGGTAATTTAATTCATAAAATTCTGTGACTGTGACAGAATGTTTTGAATTTCCATTTCCATTGTTTGAATTCCCACTATTTTACAAAACTGTTATTTCACTAGTAATCTGGAGGGAAAAGGTTTCTGAATTTCAATTTAACTATGAGAACTGACACTTTAGATTGCTAAACTAATAGAGTTTTTATGGTTAGACAAGAGATGAATTTTTCTAAAGGATTTAAAGTATGGGATGCTATGCAGTATGGATTTGGTGAATATAGCATTGACTGTAACTTCAGACAATGTGTTCCAGTGAACTTTACATAACCCCTTGATACCAACAAAGGAATTAGTTGTAAAATTTCCCAATCAGTTTTGTACTTTCATGTCCAGCCAGCGATAACACCAACAAAAGTGAAGTAGTAAGAAATCTCTTTCTAAAAATTAAACCCTGGGATCAGTCTGACTACTCCTAGGGGAATATGTTTCAATGCTGAAATGATTAATAGAGCCTCTTAAGTGACAGAATATTCACCAGGAAGTTTTCACTAAATGAAATATTGACTCAGCCCTTCACCAGGAGGAACCCAGCTGGAAAAATGAGTGTCGAGAGCCCACAGCTCTAAGAGACAGAACTTCCATCATTGATCAACTTTGATATGTCACTGTTTTGGTGTATTGCTGTTCAACATCAACTTTGGTAATTTCTCTCTATGTGTTCAGGAATTGTTGATCTAAGTCCATAATTTTATTCCAACTGTACTTCAGACGGTCTTAGCCTTCTGAATGGGCAGTAGAGAAGGAAAGTTTTCTACTTGCAAAAACTGATGTGCTATTCTTTTATTTGGAATATTATAACATGGTCATAAAAACTCTGATTTTCAACTTAGTGTATGTTGTTTGAAATGAGTAGTGAAATGAGTTTGAAATGAAATGAGTCCTTTACCTTCACAGGGAATAGTCAGGGAGCTCCAAAATTTTGAAAACAATACTCTTTCTTAATAATAAGGGGATTTACAGCATGCAATTAGTATTCTTTCAAGAGTTAGTGTTACTTAAAACTGAGTTAATGAAAATACTGAGAGTTGATATAATTTTGCAGTCTTCAAACTTTCAGCAAATTGTTCTGGTACAAGAAATATGTGAAACAAGATTGCAGTAGCAGCTTACATCTCTCAATAGCCTAAACAAAACTGCATGGATGGTACATTTTTTTTAATGTTTTTTGGGGGTTTTTTGTGGTTTTTTCTCTTTGATTAGGTAAATTTCTCATACATATCTTTTCTTTTATCAGTGGCCATAGCTGTCCTTTTTATAGCAAGGAAATTTCATCTTTGCTCTCATTCTTTTCACTGACTTGATTTCAGTATTTCAAAAGTAGGTTTTTTTTTCTTGTCAGGCATACTGAATACTTGTCAGTCACTATATGGTATATGCAAATGATAAAGGGACTAGAATTGGCAAGGTTTAGTATTTTGTGCAGTTTAAAAATTTAAGTTTTTTAATGTGTCAACATAATCAGCTCTGTATCTTAATCCGATGTTTTATTTTGCTGTGTTGCCTACTAATCAAATGAATTACAGGTGCCAATGCACAAGTGTGTCTAATTTTCCCATTAAGGTTTGTGCAGGTAAAATTCTAGCTCTAGTGATTTGAGACTATTGCCATTGACTTTCTTGGTGTCAGTATTTCATCAGGGCTCTTTATACCATTAAGTATTAAGAAGTCTTGCTATGTTCTGTGTTTTATTCTTTATATTATTCTTTAGTTTAAGTATAAATTTTTAGTTAATATGTTAACATATGAAGTAAGGAGAAATGTATGCAAAAATTTAGAGAGCTGTCTTCATGTTCTGTATTGCAACACGATTGTATCAATAACATGGGTGTTTTAGCATAAGGATTTTTTCAAAAACTAATTATGATTTCTTTTTTCTTAAGATCTTCCATGTTGGAGATCCTTCCTAGTTTACAGTTGCTTAATGGTGAAGTCTTAATCCATCATACTTTACCCACACCTGAAAAAATCAAAGCATCAGAATTAGGAACTTTTCTGGAACTTTGTCAAGTTCAAATTGCGGAAACTATTCAACTGAAAAAAAAGGCTGCTGAATTGGAGTACGTATTTATGTGAATATAAATTGTATTCAGAAATATTTTTTTCCGTTTTGTTACTGAAGTTCTGGTTGGCATATGAATTTTACTTAGGGTTTTTTGCCTGGAAATATATTAGGATAAGAAAGAGATTAGAATCATTGACTTCAGAGCAAAGTCTGTTTTAGACAGATATGAAGTTATGAGTGCCTTGAGTTTTGTTTCTATAAGTTTGAGAAAACAAGTGGTTCAAAAACCTGCAATTAGAAGTAGTTAAATGAAATTATGCACACAACATAGTATAGTGCTATGCAGGAATTGTAGTTTAAATCCTGAAAGTTGTATAATCATATTAACAACATATAAACATATTAACATGATTTCCAACTTTAACTTAATCAACTCTAATTTGGCTCTGATTTGGTACAATATGCTCTATTTGCATTTCTGCATTTGTTTTCCATGTGTAAGTTATTCACATTCTAAATAATTGAAAAGGTTTGACCTCTTTTCTCTTAAGGTAGTGAGTTAGATGAATCTGTGTACAGGTCTTTAATGTTGTCATACTTGCTACCTCTATCACTGTTACCATGGTTAGTTGTCTAGTAGCTTCAGCTTAGATCATGCAAGTGGTTATTTATCACTTACACATACTATGTTTTAATTGTTTTAAAATATCTAAATATCTCCAACTTCTCATTTCTGCACTTAGTAATACTGCATGTTTTTTTCTTGCATAGTTCTTTTTAATTTCCTAGCAGGTTTAGAAAATTATTATAGTCCTTAGAATATCCAACTAATGTTTTAATTTTTGGAAAACTGTTTTTCTTGATTCTACCAGGTACTGAACATTACCCCAGAGCAGGTGAAGCATGTAATGTTTTACATTATTTTAGTTTGAAGTTTGCCTTTCATACTTTGTTGGTTCAGGAAAAGCATGCACTTTTTTTTCAGAATCTGGCTATTTTGTGTTTCCATGTAAGCCTGTATATCCTTGGTATCTTGTTACTAGCTAGCAGTTTATTACATTGTTGTATTATTGCAGTTTTTACTAAGTTGCAATAAAATCTTCATAGCTCAGAATCAGATTCACTTGAAAAGAGGTTTGTATTAAGAATTAGATTGAAATTAGTTGGGAGAAATTATATAGTGCATTTTTCTATGACAGATGTAATGTGTAAGTGGCTTCTAAGAGTCATACGTTTCTCCATTACACCATCAAGATATGTCTTCTCCACTTTTGTGATTTTTGGCTTCTGGCTTGCAGGTGGGAAGCTGCTATCTCCTAATCTGTTTACCATCCTGAAATGGTATTCTCACCTTTCTTTTCCATAAAGCAAAATAAAGCTCTCCTTTTCCATGATTGAGAAAATTCTCCATGTCTGATATTTAGATATTTCATCATTATTCTTTTGCAGAAAAAAAGCTGGTTCATAATTAGGATATGACTCATGAGCAAACTGTAGCAGAATCTAGAGACCTAACTTTCATATATTCAATATTTCATATTTTCAATATTTCATATTCCTGCAGGACGGTAAAAAGTGAGAGGAAAAGATGATATTCCTAAAATTTAGGGGGGTTTAATTCTGTATGAATGGACAGAAGAAAGATAAATAAGAAATTTGTTGTTGGGTCATCAGGGTCAGACCATCCATTAATTGTGAGGACTATGTGGCTCACACTACTTTCTGGAAGCTGACTTGTACTTCTAACGTCTTTTATCAAAGACTGGGAGTGAGACAGAGCGTAGGCTTACTGTGCTTGCAGACCACAAGTATTCAAAGGCAGTTGTTGAGGGGAGGGCTACCAATCAGACCACAGGCAAGATGGGAGGACAGGTCACCAGGAGCCTTGTAGATTCAATAAGGACAAGTGCAAAGTCCTTTATCTAGGAAGGAGGTAAAGACAGGAGGCCTTCTGGCCACTCCCAGGCTACTTGCTGAGTGGAAGAGAGGAGGCCTTGGCTCTGTCCAAGCACTGTTCAGCAAAACATTAGTGTTTGATTGATATAGTTTCGGTCTAAATCACGGCATTAAATGGGAAACTGTAGTGAGAGTTAATTCATTCCAGCCAGAGGTAGTACAACTGGACATAAGGAGAAACCTTTTTAGTGTGGGACAGTGATGAATTGCAATAGGCTGCCTGGCGTAGTTGTGCAGTCTTGTTTGTGGAGATTTGCAAGACCTGACTGGATGAAAACCTGAGCAAACTGGTCTGATTTGAGAGCTAACCCAGCTTTGAAGCAGAAGGTTGGACCAGAGACCTCCTGAGGTTCCTTCAGTTGAGAATTTTATTATGATTCTATGGAAATTTTGAAAGATAAATGTTTGAAAGAGGCTGCAGATGTTTCAGAACAGTAGTGGAAAGAGGTGATTATGTAAACATCTCTTTACTGAATGTCTGGTTTGGGTGGAGGGAAGGTGGGGAATGCAGAGGAGGGAGGGTTGTGGAGTTTTTAAGCTTTTGAGAATTCATTCATGATTTTTTAAATCAGTAACCATGGCATGTATCAAATTTGGTCTTAAAATTAATTTCTTGTGTGTTAAAGCCATCTATCTTTTATTTTGACTGAAGTAAAATTTATGGATGACTTGAAAACCATTGCAAACTGCAGTTCATAAAAGGAACTCTAAACAACTTGTTTGTATATAAGCCTTAACAGCATAGCTATTATATGTACATATTGCAATACTTTGACTGAATTAATGTGACATTGCTAAACAACAGGCCAACAATAGATCAAGCTTCTATCTGTTTCTCATGTTGCTAAGTTATGAGCCCCTGTAGGTGTGACCTCAAGTATGTAAGCTGCCAAAAGTAATCACTGCTTGCTTCCCTAATCTGTTTCATACACCACTGCTGCCCAGTTAAATTCTGTGCTGTTTCTTCATGAAACTTCTCTGTTGTTGCCATGTTTAAGAATAAAAATTACTTTGCAATTGAATTTATTGATTATACAAAATATTTTCTGTCACATAACCTCTAGATGACTTGTAATAAGTAATCATGTAAAAAAATAATATGATACCTGTGCTGCAGCAATTTGTTTTCAGCCATCAAATGTGCAGTTTTCTGGCTAGTGGAACTTGAACTTTACAAATACTGTATCTATATTCCAGTGAAAATGATAGGAATTTCATAAATGGTGTTGCAAGGAGAGACTATGCCAACAGTGACCTATTTCATGTTTGTAAGGAACTTTGGTAAAGTGCAGTTGAACACCAATAATGATGCTTATTGAAGTTTCTCTGAAGACGTTAGATTTTACCCCACACTACTGCAAACAAAAGCTCACATAAATGGAGGTTCACTATTTGAATATTCCATGTATTATAATTATGAAAGTCAGAGAAGGGAAAAACATAATACTAAGCGAGGTTTTAACTAGCAAACACTAGCATATGAAGGGGCAGAATACTATGATTTAACTGCAAGGACCAGGAGAAAACTGCCATCCGTGATCAGGACCAGGAGACAACTGCCATCAATGATCAGAACGGGCTTGTTTTTTCCAAGCCTGTCCCTTTTGCCTCTTAGGCATTTGCTCTGCTGACTTTTCCAGATTTACTGGCTCATTCTGACAAAATTATGCTCTTTGAATAACCAGGCAGCCATTGCAGGTGTGATTGCAGTAGAAAATTCTATACAAAATGTGTTAGCTCTATAAGCAAGCCTCTGCCACCTCTTTAAATTTCTTAAGTTTTCGTTGATTTGAACTCCACTGGAAAACCTTTAAGCATGAATAATCTGTCATTTTCTATATCTGTTAAGTCAACCTGTGCATGGATCCTTAGGCTTCCTAGGTGCTGCCAGTGTGGTTTATTCCTCCTCCCTCTACTCCTCCATTGCATGGGAATTGAGCAGGTTTTGGTCTAAATTAACCAGGACAGTCATGGATACTCTTTGTGAATTGATGTGAGGACTGAAGTTGTAACAGTCCTTAATAAATGCCTGACTTAAATTTCCAAATAGATTAAAATCTAATTCTAATGCTTTTATCTTTCCTCAAAGTCCCTGGAAAATGCTGGCACAAATAGAGAGGTATCTGGTAACAACAACAAAAACCAAAAACAAAACAAAAAACCAAATCAAAACAACCTACAAGCAGCTTTTTGCTCTTAGCATTTTTTTTGTAAAAATAGTATCTTGGTCTTTAGTATCAGGGCTGCTAGTTTAGCATATTTGTGCAGTACTGCAAGACTCATCCCTTGTTCTTCTGGCTTCTTACCCCTTTCTCCCACGGCAAAAGCAGTGGTTATGCTTTGTGGTTATGCTAAAATTTGCATATGGCATAAATCACTTTCATTTGTTATGATCAAAATAAAGCTGTGGGTAGCCTGGCAGCAACTGAGCATGAAGGAATGTGCTGGTCAAAGCTGAAAGCCATAAAAAATTTGCTGTTGCAAGGCCACCATATTTATATTTCATTGAATACTAAGCAGCCAGACACTATGGATACTGGTGTTTCCATAGGATAATTTCATTTCTTGTTTTGTGTCAATGCTAGTTTATACTTAAAATCTTGGTCAGATCTTAACCAAGAAGCAATTCCAGGTTGAGTGTGACAAATAACACTGCAAAAGTTCTGAAAGGCGATGAATTTCCATTAATTGAAAAGTAAATATTGTGGTATCAAAAGTCTTTATATTGTCATAATTTTTACTGTGTCTTCTCTCTTTCCTTGTATGTTTTTTTTTTGTTTTGGTTTTTTTTTTATCATTAAAGAAGTAAACCAGTCCTGCCTATTTTCCATTACAGCAATTTCCTTTCTGTGGTTTGAATAAGCAGTCTTCAGGAGCACATCTCTGGTATCAAGAGTGCAGTGCTACTGAGACACTGAGAAAGTTGCAGTGTGTTGATAGGATGCCTGAAATCCCTGTTCACTGAAGGGAAGCACCAAGCTGGCTGCCACATTAGTACTAGATCCCATTGTGACCTTTGGTGTCTGTGCACTGGAGAGCCTCAGACATACTCTGCCACTTCATAGTCTCTGATATCACTTCAGCTTCCTTTGTAGTTTCTTTAAATTTAGGCTACTGTGACTGCCTAAATCAAAAACTTGTTGGTACAGAGGGCAGCATAAAAATCCTGCAAAATCAAAGTATAATCGTGTATTGCCAGGGAAGGTATGGGAGAGAGTGCATGTCCACAATGACAAGATGATATTTTGCAGCCACTGCTTGGAAAAACTGCCCAAAAGCCAGCCTTTATAAAAAAAAACCGAGCACACATTCCCTGATGACCACAAAATTATTCCCTGCCTGAATTTTAGCTTCCTCAATCTCCCTTTCCATTTCTGCTTGACTTATTCATAGCCGCTGGAAGGGTGAAATAACTGCTTGAGATACCCCTGCACCTGTCAAAGGAGAGGATTCACTGTTATGGTGGTTAGTTTTTCTTTCTTATGGTGGTTAGTTTTTCTTTCTTTCTGTTTTTTTTTACCATGAGCAAGGATACTTAGGATATGGTTTTCACAAGTAATTTTTTTTGTTCAATATAGAAAGCATTCTGGGGTTTTCTGCAATATTTTAATTTTTATAAACAAATAAACCAACAAAATAAAGCAAAGAAAAGGAAAACAATTTTTCCTTCTTTTTTTTTTTTGTCTTCTCACCATATTATTGTATGTAGAAATTCGGTAATGATCTTGTACCAGATTTATATTTTTTATATACTTTAATATTAACATAATTCTATATATTTAACTAAAGAATTTAAGTAATGCTTTAAGTAGTTTATGTTAAAGAAATTGTTATTCTTACTATGTAGTGTGTTAGATCCTTAAGCAAATACACAGATTGGTTCAAATATTTTTAGAGCTTGTCATATGTATGGAATTAACAGGAGTAGGAATAATGTTTTGTAGTGGACAGTCAAATGTACAGCTATTGCACAATGAGTTAAATTGTGTGGATCAATTTACCCATTCAGATTTTGTCCAATAGCACTGAAGTTGCATTAGCAGAGGAAGAGTTGGAATCCTTTTTACTCTTCTAGGGTCTGATTGATTATGTGCTTGAAAATCTAAAATGTTCTTAGTTGAACTTCACTGAGAATATAATTATAATGGTAAAGAGGCCCCAGTAAAACCTTTTAAATTTTTTACCTTTCCAGAATGATGAACAGGAAGGAAATTTCTGTTATTCTAACTATAATTTTAGGACCTAATTTTTCCAGACTAACAAGAAAATTTGTCTTATTTCTACTTTTTCTCTACTTTACTCCTTTGGAATTAGCACCAGATTACAGATCTCTGCATTTATCTGTACTATTAAAGAAGAATGTTTTCATGATTCCAGAACTACCGCTACCTAATAAAATGAACAAACACCATTCAAAGTACAGACATCTGTCTGAATCTGTAACAATTAGTTCATATTTACTCTTACTTAACCTCATCATTTAGATAGTGTAACACAAAGAACTAATGAGAGCCAGACTTCATAGATTACAATTGCTTCAGTCTAGCATTTGCCTTATATTGATAAAAAGATCTGTACTTGAAAGTTTGTTATCCTGAATTTTCTTTAGATATTGTAGTATATTGGTTTATTGTAGTATATATAAGTTTGGGTTTTGTTGCTGTGTTATCTAAATTTTAAAATTACTGTTATTTTTATATGAATTTTCATAGTTGCCAGTTAAGATTGATTAAGGCAAAATTGCCTCAAACCCTCTAAAAATTTGGGCTTCACATGCCACTAACCACACAGAAAGTTAATAGTGAAATGTATGCTGTAATGGCTATTTTAAAAGGACTGAAAACTTTCTCTTTTAGAAAGACTCAGAGTAAAATAAAAAATCCGTGTGATTGTATTTTAAATATGTCCAAAGAAAGACAAAAGCTATTAAAATTTATAATTACTGAAACTGGATTTCCAATCGGAGTAATTGCTATTTGTTGTAAGAATATGGAAACATGTAAAAATACTTGAAAATGCAAGCTATTTTTAGAAAATAATAGAGATATTTTTTTCTTTTTAAAGCATTCTAACAGACATGTCAACATTTTTTTATTTTTACTTTTTTTCCAGAATTGCTTCTTCTATTGATTCTGCACTGAGACAATGCTGGTATTTTAATCAGTTGATGAAACTTAGTATTAAACATCGATATGTACATGAGTATGGTGAACTGAACATTACTGACAGAGATGGACCAGAAGCACTTCAAAATCATTTAAAACAAACATCCACTGGCTCCCTACAGGAAAATAACCTCTTTATCATGGGTGTGACAGAAAATAAACAGGTCTTGTTGGATCCTTCCAAAAGATGGATTACTACTGGTGATATTCAGGCCACATTCATTAACTCCTCCATACCTGTGCATCAGAAGGAAAATAGAGGAGATCAGAGAGTGAAGCAGGAGAGCACTGAATCTTGTATTAATTACAGTGGGGAGAGCAAAGGCAACAATAACATGTCAAGCCAACTCACATTGCAAAAGTCAGTGATAGTAGCAAGTGATATGGGAAGAAATCTCCAGCACTTTGGTGATGATACAGAAAGGTGAGATGGATGTCATGTTGCTTTCAAGTTGATTATATAGATAGATAATAGGAGTGAGGATTTTTTGTTTAAAACAGAGGCACAGAACTTGTAAGATAATATTTTTATTAGACAAGAAAGAGTTATATTCAAGTGTTGCACACTATTTTTGTATATTAACAATTAAGAATCCTTTGTGGTATTCTTCCAGTCGGTATATTAGGATATAGATATTTACATACTTCAAATAAGGTTAAGATACCAATTTAATGACACATGCAGAGTTAGGAATACAAATGCCAAATGTTTTGCAGAAAGTTTGGAGGAGATCAACTAGAAACTAGTATAAGGTTTTTTTTGCCAGAATTATTAATTAGGCATTCAAGATTCATCTGTGTAAACTTTACAGTCAGTACCATTTAGAAAGCAAGAGGGAAAATTGCTTAAATCTACAATCCTAATCCCTTGATTTAGGCCAGTCTTCTGCTGTTGTGATGACTGAAGAGCTAATGGCCTGCCCTGCTTTTGGTACTCCTCCAAAATGCCTTAACCTGCTTCTTAAAATTAGAGGCAGGGGTGAGAGAACAGTTCAATTTATGTGTCCCCAGATTTTCTCCTGCATGAAAAAGGCTGGTTTATTACCTCTTTGAAATGTGTTTGCTGCTGATTTGTATGGTTCTGGATGTACATATGAGGAAAACAGAAGCTGACTTTTTTTGCAGTAAATCCTCAAGAATTGAGTTAAAATTTCATAAGAATTCAGTTTCAAAAACAGATGTATTGAGAACAGTATGAAAAGCAAGCATGGTGGGTGTGCTTCTTTGAGCTGTTTAGGTTTATGGTAAGTAGGAAAGTAGGTACTTAAGACACTAATAATTTTTCATAAAAATTATGATTAAGGAAGACCATGCATCAGCAAGCTGAGAGCAAGAATACATTAGTCTATTGCATGAGATGAATATTTCAAAATTTTTTCTGAAATGGTTCCTTTAGTCTTTCATTAATGTTTTGAACTAATTCTGTAAATGTGATTTTGGAAAGTTCTCTTCAAAACAGAATGCAAACCATTTTTTGTATTTGTCTTGACCTCTGAAGTGTGATTATTTTTTTATTTTTTGCTGACTAGTAGTCCTCTATTTAAATAGATGCACTACACAAGGAAAGGAATTATGTAGAGATTGGAAATTTAGATGTCTTTTCTTTAATACACTGTACAATTGAAATGAGTATTTTGTGGAGAAAAGAATTCCAAGATAATAAATATAGTAAAGTCACAATGCAAAGCTGACATTATACTTTTTCTCCGTCAGTATGAATTATTTGAACATATATTTAGAAATATGAGTCACTGAACAGATCTAAATATTCTGTACTTAATGCTTCTTAAAAAATGAGCAAGTTAGAAAATGTACTCATATAACCAGTGGTCAGAAGTCTTAAAGTCTAAAGAAGTCTTAAACTCAGGCACAAGATGAAGTTGCACTTTCTGTGTTTTTCCTGTCTGCTCCATTAAAAATACCTGTCTCATGTTTTCAGTACTTTTTCCTCTTTAGTACTTGGTATTTGTTTTTTGGTAGGTTTTTTTTAATTTGTTTTTGTTTATTTATTTGTTTGTTGTTTATTTGTATGTTTATTCAGTACTTATTCAATGACTTTATTCAGTCATTGTCACACCATTTCTGCTCCTAATCCTTCCTCTGAGGACTTTTCCTCTGCTGAGATTATTTGCAGAATAGAGCCCAGTGGAGATGAGTCCTTAGATAATTGGATTCAGAAGTTAAATTATGTGAATATCCTCCAGCGTTTCTGAACATATATGTCATATCTGGATTGTAATTTCTTGTTTAGTGGCACAACTTTACATTTTTCTCAAAGCACAGTCCTATATTTTATGGTTGAAGTTTGGCAGATATGGTGATTCAGTTGTTTTGGTGAGGATATGTGAGTCATAAATGTATTTATTTCTCCATGAGACTACATACAGCAGCATCCTTGATCCAGTCCTTTTGGCGGCAGTACCATGCTCAGAGGAAAAATGATTGCAGTAGAACAGAAAATCATCAGTTTGTAGGAGCTTTGAGACAGAAGCATGAAGCTGCCACAGTAATCCAGGTTGGTTGATGATATTTTCTTATTTTGTAAGTTTAATAACAAAAAAAATCTTTCTAGTTTTCTGTAATTGTCATCTTAATCAATTTTTGCTTATTATCATTTTAAGTTTCATAATTAAACATTTTTGTTTTATTTAATCAGCATAAACTTCTTGTTTCTTAAACAGATACTTCTTTACAAAAAAAAGCATTATAGAATATAATACATATATTTTTTATACATAAAAATATTTTCCCTTTTTCACCAAATATTTCTCAGAATTATTTTTACTTGATTTAATTCTAACATTATGCTTAAGAGATACTGTGCCCATGTTCTTACTGGGGCCTGTCTGTGCTATGAAACTGATGGATGCTGTGTAACTAATCTGTTGTGTCAGATATCTATGTGACTAAATAATCTTCCTGTCTCTTCTATTCTACCTTTCCATTTCTTTCCTTCTCTTCCCATCTCCAAAACCCAGGATTGCTTTATCCATATTGTCCTTGGGAACAGACCATGGCCTAGGCTGTCCTATGGTAGGTACTGAGCTAATAACAGTTGAACAGAATGGATTACCACGGGCAGGAGTTGAAGTCCATATCTTGACTCTGTTTAGTTTGGTAACCAGCATTTGCCTGCCAAGTTGACAAGGTTCATGGGGGTATTTTTTACATTTTGAAGCAAGTCAGTGCTGTCAATTTCATATTTTTTTTATATTTTCAAGTTTACTTGGAAACATTCCATAAAGTCTTATACACAAATTTCAAAAATGACAAAGTGATTTAGAAGTAAAAATTTCTTTTTGGAGTATAATGTGGAGCTAGCATATTAACAATTGATTTCCATAAACTTATTTAATCCATTTTTGGACTTAGTTATTTAACCTGTACTGTATATTAAAGTGATGCTTTTAACAAATCTATATAGTGATTAATATGCACTTCCTTTCATTTGTTTCAAACATGGTAACTCCCAAAATGAGTATGAAAATAAAAGTAATTTATTATTTATCTTCTTTGCATATTACATATACTTAGATCTCTCATACACCCATCCTTACAACCACTTTTTGTAAATAAAATTTTAGTCTGTTTGGTCTCTTTTCACATTTCTCTGTAATTCTCTTTATCTTTTTGTTCCTCTCTGAACCTTTGCCATAATCTGTTAAAATCTTTTTTAAAGAAGCAACAAAATTCCATAGGCAGATTTAGAATGAGTTAGTACAGTAAGAAAGTTTTTATTTTATTTCTTAAAAACTACTACATGTAATTTTTCTTTTTGATCATGACTGAGCCCAGACCTGGTGCTTTCATAGGTTTCTATTAGCAGCAGGCTCAAAATTTAGGCTTCTGCATATATCATTAGGATTGGTTTTCTCCTTTAAATCTGTCAAAACTAATTGTCTTTCTTGAATGAAATGTATTTGTCATTTGATCACTCATTAATATCAGGATATTTTATCTTGATGCTTATGAAGGCCTGTGGAAAAATAACAACAATGAAGTTATAAGAAAGCAACCCTAAAGCATTTAATCATTTTGTAATAATGGGGAAATATGTGTGTAAAATAGTAACATTTTCAATAATTTATGTGATTAGAAAAACTTTTTCTAAAAATTAATAATCTAAATGTTATGCCAGAATATGAGATTTACCCTTCCTGTTTTAGTGCTTTCATTGCAGAGCCGTTAAAGGTGTCCACCACCACTTCTTTTATGACAGTGAGAACATTTTGCATGGTGTTTGAAACACTTGGGCATCTTGAATTCTAATGATGTCAAATACTGATTTGGGGGGAAGTTGCTGTGTTGTATGTAGTTTTCTTAATTTCATCTAATTCATTTTGATCTCTGAAGTGTTTTTTCTGGACATGATTCTATTCTTGGCATATCTTTCTGACACCCTTTCAAGTTTTCTAGCACTTTAATTTTAATGTGTTTATTTTTCTTAGAGATGATTATGCTTACTGGTAATATTTTTTTTTAAATAAAGATCTTAGACAGTTAAGAAAGAGTTATTGACCTAGGTGAAATACGAGAGATGTTTCCAAGAATTGCTACTTGTAAACCTGAAGACATTTAGTACATCTGTATTTTTATTCTCAGCAGTTTGAAAGTTGGCACTCAGGGTTTCCCTATGTAGCCTTTCCTTTCAGTTTAAAATAGTCCCTGGAGGAATTGTCAAATAATTAATTAGTTGACCTAGGTTTGTAGTTGAGGGAGTTGCAGGATTCCTTTCTGCTTACTTGTGGAGAGCCTCTTGAGTACTCTATGCTTTAGACATATGCTGGCATTTAATTTGTCTTGTAGTTTTAAATGTCACATAAAGTTCAAAAAACAGATCATTGAGCTATTAAACAAAGGCCCAAGATGTTTTATCTTCCTAATGGGATAACTTAGAGAATCTGGATTTGGGCTTGATCTATGGCTATATATAACATGCTTTAAATTTTTTGTTTAGGCATTTTGGAAGGGTTTTCTTTTGCGAAAGAAACTGGCCAGTGCTCTTGCAGATGTTAAAAGTGATGAAGTGGAAGATGAATACGAAGAAATAAATGTGGATGCTTTCACGCTTTCTGAAGTAAGCACAGTAATTAGCATAAAGTCTTCACTATTCTTCATAAGCTATCATGAAGGTGTTGGAAATAAGAAAAATAGAAAGCACTACCAAGGATTAACGTGTTGGATGTCCAGAAATAAAGATGCATTTCTTATTTATAGCTGATTTAAATGTATTTTTCTTGGATTCCTGCTATTTGAGATGCTCTGGTACTTACTGTTCTATTAATGTCACACCCACTGTAGAATGCCATATATTTTTACAGCTAAAGGGCAGTCAAATGAGAGTAAGGAAACAGTTTCTTTTAGTCCAAATATTTATCTTTTCAGTATTTTAATAACAAATTATAATTTCAGTAATATTTTAATGTGTATTTTGTTCATTTTCATGGTAGAATGAGACCAATTTAGAAAATACTGCAACACTGAATGTCAGCTATATTCCAGTAAAAATAACATATCCCCAAAGCAAAAAGTGAAGCAGGTTTATTCTCTTATGTGTAGTGTGCTAAAAAGATCAGAAGTTTAAATACAGTAGTAAATTATGAAGAGGAGTACGCTTAAATCAGAAAAAAATAAAACCCACACTTAGCAACTCTGTTATGCCCAATAACCAGAAATTACTGCTTATTTTTACAAGTTATATAGAGTTAGAAATACTCTTTCAGTTTCAAAAGGGTTGAAATTGGATGAGAAGCTCCCATTCTAAGAAATAAAAGTGGCTCCAGAGGAATATGGGGAATAACATGACATTCAAAACTGAATTTAGCTATATGTAGGTAAAAAAATAAAAAATGTCTATGGGATCAATATTGTTATTCAGTAAACAAGAAAAAGAATCTTTAAAGAATTTTTTTCTTTATAGTCTCAAAAGATAATCTATATGGGAAGTCCTAGACCTAGTATGCATATTAAATAGTAGTAATTGATGAGTCACCTATGTACTTGTCTGGACGACTCTTTCTCTAATTGTTCACATTCATTGGCTGATTTTCTTTTTTTTTATTTTTTATTAATCCTTTCAGGTAAAGCAAAAAAAAAAACTAACAGCACTGTAGCCTTTTGAGACCTAAGAGGATATAACTAAGATTGTTTTCATGAACCCTTGTCTCTGAATGTGCTTATTCAGCTGCTGTGTCTTTGCAAGAGCCATTTATCAATATTCCACTGTAATGTTACAAAGGAGATTGATGCAATAGCCCTGCTACTGGCAGGACTTAGTCCCATTTATAAGTAGGTGTTTGTGTGGATCATGGAGTTATGAAAGCAAGTATGCTGTTGGTTGGTGTGGTGTAGTTTACAGTTGATCAGCTCATCTGATACCAGGCTTATTTTTCCAAGTCCTCCTCAAAGAAAATAGTTGGGCTTTCTTTGAAATTATTACCAATGAGTTGATGACTTAGGGTAATTTTATTTTTTTCTTCTCCTTTTTAGCAACTATTTTAAGGTATATTTTCAGAATTACTGCTTTATTTAAGAGCATGCAAAAGGTTTGAGGCAGAAGTTCCAAGAATCATTTGGTAGACAGGAAATGTGTGTGTGTAAACATAGAGATCTGGATTAAATTTTAGGATTTTTTTCATTTTAATTTGAAATACATATACAAAACAGTTCCATTAGTTGATGTTCTCTGATCCCTGGCTTCTTTCTAAAATAATAAAAAGCAGAACATTGAAGGTTTTATTTCTTCACACAGGAAGGAAGTGTCTGTTCGTATATTAAAGAAGGAAAATACCCTGTCTTGAACTAGTCAGCCAGTAGGCCGGAGTTTTACACACAATAATTCAGTTGAACCATTCTTGTTTCTCTCTGTCTGGCCCAAATAACCCTGTCATGTTTGGTTTTGGGGATTTTTAATTGCTTAACTGAAAACTACGCAGACAATTTTGTTCCATCTTTCTGTCAACAAGACAATGATGTTTGAGCAGGTGTTCCTGAGGCCCGGGAGAAAAGGAAGGGATGGAGAAGGCGGGAGAAAGAAGCCAGCTGATTTCAGAGAGATTTGTAGTGTATCACCTTCTGGTGTTTCCACACAATTTTTATTTTTTTTTTCTTTTTTATTTCTTTTTCACAAATTATTAATGAGTTTATCAGGAATGAAGTAAAACATGGATTTTGGGAAAAATTCCCAGAAAGTGTTTAGGTTCAGATGATGACAGGTGAACCACGAGCTGACATTTTTAATTTGCACAGCAGGCTCAAAGGCTGAACTGTGAACTGATGTCAAATAAGTTACTCAAGCCCATAACTTCTCGTGATGAAAAATACAACATCTGTTTTCTACAGAGCAGTGTATATGATAAATTTATAGTTTATATATCTGTGAAGGATATTTTTTTTCAGTAAATGAATATTTCAATGTTTAATGTTGATGACTGTAACTAGAATGATAACCTGCAATATTTGTCTTTTTTTTTTCAAGTATATATATTGTCCATGCTGTTGATTTTGAGAAATGTGTGGCATAACTATACTAGGCATACACTCTGCTCTGTCTAGCCCAGACTAGCTACTCACTACTAGGCTGTCTGTTTCCATATGTCTGTAGCTGTTTCTTTCTCTGCAGTTGGTAATACCAAATCATGTGGACTTCCTACTCCTGGAGAAACAAGCATCAGAAACTTGGAACAGTCTATACTTCCTATTCCTTCTTTTCTGGTCTCAGTGTTTTATAGCAAAGTGCTGAAGCAGAGCCAAATAATGACACATGGTATCAGTGGCTATCTGTTGTGTCTCAAGCAAGTGTGTAGGGAGGAGTACATATTGCTCGGCTAAGAGATCCCATATGCTAGGGTTTCAAGGAAGAGGAAAATATTTGGATACAATTTTGTAATGCAGATTTCAGTATTTTGTTGTATAGGGTGAGTGAAATGAGAGAGAAGGGAAGAAAAACCTTTCCTGATACAAATGTCTTAAATCTTGTCTAAAAGCTTTTTGAATAGTTCACTGTTTTGTGTTGTGGTGGTTTTTTTTCTTTCTTATACTGTTATGTAGGTTTGAGTCATTATGATTTTATTTGGTGTTATCTAACATTCTACAAAATCACTACTGTGCAAGCACCTATCTCAACCATTTGTAAATATCACTATGCAGTAAGTCATTAGGCATCAGTCTTAACAAAAAAATGTTTTATATCTTCATTATAAACTCTGTGTACCCAGTGTTCCATGAAAGGTGAGGCTTGAAACAGCATAGGGGGGGAAACACTAGTCTTTGACAAAGATCTTAACTTCCTTTATTCCCATTGAACAGTAGTATATTTTTAGTACAACACCTTATTACATGAAAAAAGGATTGCATGTGATTGGGCTAGAGGAATGGGCTTTATCTAACAATAGCATGAATAGTAGTCATTTCACCTGAACCATTGCTGATACCTTCTTGTATCCATATCAGCTCCCATCCATTGCCAAAGCCATTCAGAGGCGACTGGTGGCAGTAGTGTTTTGTGTCTGGTTGTACGATGTCAAACAGGCTGTCCCAGACGACATGAAAGATCTGGCCAGCAGATGTTTCACAAAGTATGAGCCTGGTATTTAGTGATATCTTCACGTCTTTCATGTGGACTTTGGAGAATTCCAGCCTACATGCTCCAGAAGGCTGAGCTTAAGGCAACCATTCATCAGCAGTCCATCCATGTAGCAAATTATCTACAAGGCAGAGCTCACTTTACCTCTGGTGGATGAAATCTGACAGCAAATTTGCTTGACATAGCTCTTATTTCTGTACCATCTAAATATCAGTATTGTTGTTTTCTTGATGTAAATATGATGTGAGCCAAATGCAAAATATCTAAACTGGCCAAGGTCATAGACAGCTGAATAAGTTAAATATGATGAGTTTTTAGACAATTGTTTACCCTGAGCAATGACCACTGAATAAGTATATGGACCCATCTTATTCTCATCAAGAGAAATATCAATATGTATGATTAAATGGCACACAAAGTAAGTACTCTATTTTAAAACTGTATTTAACTGCATTTTAGATTTAATTTAAATCACTTTAGTCATTCTTTTTCATAAGGAAAATCACTTTATAAGTTCCAATCAAGATAAAAAGAAATCCATTACTGCTTTGTTCATCAAAGAAGATGAACTGTTGCCCTGAGACAGTGTTGTTCTTGTTCTGAGCTTGTTTATGTAGATTTTTTAAATTCCAGGGTTCTTGACAGCTTTTGAAATTATTGTTCAGGAATTTCCTTCTTTTTTTTTTTTTTTTTTTTGCATATCCACACTCAGACACATAGCCATTCCCAATTTTTTTGCTAACCTTCCAAAGAGGGTAGGTAGCAGTTTTATTTTTCTTCTCATTTTTTCTTTTCTGAGGGCTGGAAAGAATAAGAACTAGCTCATGTGTGTTAACTGTTAATAAGTAAATGGTAATTAGAAAAAGCATTTCCTCATGTCTCCCATCTTTAATTTTCTTATCACATGTCCAAACTAGACCCATATGATGTGTTTTGTTTTCTTTTCTGATAATCCTTCATAATGTGGTTTGTCTTAGACTGGGAGCTTACGATTTTGTGAGTTTGTGACAGTGATTGCTGTTTTCTGGCTAGTGCCAGGAAATAAATGTTGCCCATGGATTAGAAGGTCCCCATAACATTTCTTGCATCTTGACATTCTTATATGTGTCTAATTCCTTTAATTGCTTATAAATATCAGATTAGCATCCAGCTTTTCTGCATTTTTTGCTGCAAAGAATGATTCTTTTTTCATCAAATTTCAAGTAAAGTTACAGTGTTGTAGAAAAGCAAAAAAGTGCCTGTTGAAAATTTCATTAGATCCACACTCTTCTTTTAAAAAGGAGGAAAAAACTCTCTCCTAGGCAATATATTGGAGGATCAATCTTTTCTCAATGAGTGTTTATCAATGATCTTTTGATATGTTCCTGTTGCTTCAGCTGCTGTGTTAGTGAATTGCATGCCATTCATAGTTTGTGGCATCTGCAGATGCATAAAGCTTCTACGTTTTTCAGCAGTACTGCTTATCTCATTTTCTAGTTGTCTCAGATGTTCTGGACTTAGAAGTGGGTTGTTGCAGTCAATACATGAAAAAATAAACACAAGCACAGCTACTAAAGGCTGTCACTAGCACTCCAGCTTCACAGCTCAGGCAGGATGTGCTCTGGTTGTTTTCTGGCTTTCCACCATGGCATCTTGATTCTTCCTACCACCTGAAATGCTGCTAACAAAACCTATTTTCATCACTTGCCTCTATCCAGTTCTTGGTTAAATAGCCAGATTCAAACAAATATTTCCCAAAGGAAAGCCTACTAGTGATGCATAGCACTGCAAATTTGGAACGTATATGTAGCAAATGGTGTAGTATTTTTCTAAGTTACATTTTGTTCCTATGACGTAGCAAAGGATAGCGATATCATTAATTATAATTCTTATTATATCTCTAAAGACAAAGTAACGCATCAAAATTGAATAAGCAAAGCAAGTAATGGAAAAATGTATGTAAGTGGAAAGAAAAGCTTTAATTTTTTGAAGTTTCTACTCTCTATTGTAGCCTCAAAGAAAAATTGTTCTAAGCCAAAAGCATCATTATAAATGGAAGCAATAATACAGTCACAGATACTTCTCAATGACTGCATCTCCAGTCTTTTGAAAGCTGAGCTTTTAGAGGGATCTCTAATCATTGAATATATCTTCTCTAAGTTCTTTAATTTTTGTGTAATGTTGAAACTGACGTTTTGGTGTATATATATATATATATATATATATATATATACATAGGTTGTGTTTAAAATATGTAGTTACATGTCTAATATTTAGCATGTCCACATACATAGATTTCCATTAAAAAAGATTTTTTAGTAGTCCCTATTTACAAATTTCAGGAGCTAACCTATTTGATTTGTCTGTACTCTGTGAGAAGAAGCCATTGATTCTGTGAATATTGTTATTGAGTTAAATTGCAGTTCTTATGGAGGAACCAAAGAGGAACATGAGATGTCAGCTTATGTGATGTTCTGCACTTAAATCTCTCCATGTCTTATTGCCTGGAGCTTGAAATCCTTTGGGTTTAGAGGAAAGCAGATGTTATCCAATTGCAGCACATCTTAACTCCCCTGAACATATGCAAGACCAAGGGAACAGATAGGATGCATCCAAAGGAGTTGAACAAGCTGTCTGAAATAATTTTGAGTTTACTTTCTATCATCTTTGGAAAAATCACAGCAACTGGGGAGGTGACTGGAAAAGGGCAGACATCACACCCATCTTCAGAAAATTGAAGAAAATCCAGGGAACTAGAAGCCATTAACATTATCTCATTTTCTGGGAATGCTTGGAGTAAATATAGTCAGAAGCCAATTTTAAATCCATGAAAAAAAGTGATTGTGAGAATCAAGCATGGGTTTACCAAGGACTCATCACCTTTATTGTTTTCTGTCACAAGGTGACTGGCACTATGAGTAAGGGGAATGCAGTGCATATGGCATGCCTTTATTTTAGGAAGGCTGTTGACTATCTCCTAGAGTCTTATTCGCAAAATTTATTGAGATATGGGCTGGGAAAGTAGACAATAAGGTCATTGGCAAATTGGCTGCAGTACCAGGCTCAAATAGTTGCATTTTGTAGGGTAAAATTTCAGAGTCATAATTACTGGTGGACAGTAATTAATGGAGCCCTTCATGGATGGTAGGGAGACCAAAATAGTAAAAAAAATTGTTAGCTACCTGTATGATGGAGCAGAATGCAGTCTCAAGTGTGCAGATGGTGCTGTATTGAGGGCAGTGGCTGGCATGCTTGGAAGGTCAGGGAGTTCTTCAGAGCAGCCTGCACAGGCTAGATAGACAGGCTGACCAGAGCCTCGTAATGTTTGCCAAGAGCAAGTGCAAAGTCCAATATATGGGCAATACTGTTGGCCGGGGTCTGACTTTCTGGGAAGCAGTCCCACAGAAAAGGATGTGTAGTCATAACAGACTTTTCATGCAATTTTTTAGTTTCTAACAGTGTAAACAAAGAATGGTAAAAGACCCCAAACACCTCGTATGCTAAAATACAGTCTTAATTTAGCTAAAATCTATTTAAGTTTATTTCTAGGTTGTCTTAGAATACAGTGGGCTAAGGAATCTTAAATGCTAAATACTGTCCTACTACTCAGTCTAGTATTATTTTGGCATGAAAAATACTTAAAAACTTTTTTTTTATGTGGATATAGGGGTAGCTATTGATCATTTCATAAACCAGGAAAACATCCCAAAGAATCAGCTTCTTTCTTGAGCATCATTACATGTCCCAAAAGATTTAAGGTGTTGAGAATACAGGTATGAATAAACAAATTTCAACTTGCAGATTCATTTGTGCATAATTTATTTCAAATAGAAGAGACAGTGCTAAAGACATATATGGAGGACAGTATAAGTGAAGCTGAGAGATGATTTAGACATACCTCTTTAGAATTAAGGATTTTGTAGTGCAATTAGAGGTTTGTTACCATAAATTCCATCTAAAACTATGTTTATAACTTAGCCTTTCTTTGCTCTTAATCTTAAAAATCCTTTTATTTTTGTCCTTGTTTCTGAAATAGGGACTTTTAAGCAAAAAGGAAAAGTTGTCTTGAAATTGAATCTAATCTTTCATGTGACCTGAACTTTGAAACATATGAAACATTAAATGACTATAAACTTATGACTAGTCTATTTTTTATTACCCTGTGCTTCTGTATGACTTCCCTTCTTTAGACAAAACTGCAAGCTGAAGCACAGCTTTCTTTTCTATAGTATTTTCGTATTCATTATCTAAGCTGGGTAGAACATTTTGGGTTATGTTCCTTCAAAGTTCTTTATATACCCCAGTATTTAAGGGGTAGGGCTGAGGGGTTCCTTGTCTGTTTTGTTTTTTTAACTCATTGCCCCTTGAAAGTTTTGTTTCTTTGTTTTCATGGAAGTAGAAAAACTTGGGAAAAGGTTTATAGAGATATTGCAGCAAAAAATTTGTGTCATGTGCCAGAGTCAGAGAGGGGAAGTCCTGATGATTTTTGCCATTTTAATGGGAAAAGATAATATCTAGGGTCTTAGACACATTTTGAGGGGATCCTTGATGGTTCCAGGAGCTTGATGTTTATTGAGATGGGTGGGGGTTTATATCATGCCTTTCTGGTGCTTACTTGAATCATGTCTAAGCTCTGAAGTTGAGGCTACCATTTACCCATCTGTGGTAGTCTGTATTTTTTAATCCTGTATTCAAAGAAAGGACACAGAGCTTCCTTTGAACTCTGTCAGACATAAGACAAAAATTAATTTTTAGAAAAGTTTTGGTCATATAGGTTGTGAATAACTGACATGAACTACAATAAGATTCAGACTTTTGGAGAGTTAATTATGTATGAAGACATTCAACCTTTTATTTGAAAGAAAACTTCAGTTGTCCTTGAAATTTTCATTGTTCATTTACTTTTCCATAATAAATTCTTCTCATTTTATTTGCATTTGTGTAGCGCAAACACATTGGTACATGTATTAAATGTAAATATATATATATATATATATATATATATATATATGCATTTGAATTTTAGAGAACAGCTAGTTTTCCAAACTTAGTAAAAAGTTAGGAAATATTACATTTGGAGAAGACATTCTACAATAAAATTTTCTTAAATTTTTTTCTTAACAGAATGTGATTTTTCCAGTAATCATCAATATATCTTTCTTAGAAATGGACAAATCTCCTTGTCATCTCATTTTCCTACAAGAATGTATTCTAATAATTAACCAGTTTTTGTAAGTCTATAAAATCTCTTGAGGTCAATTAATCATTGCAATGTTTCTCTGGAATTCATGTGATTCTCACTACTTTTTTGGCTTGAAACTGTTTGGTTTTTGCAGCCATAAGATTGCAATTGTACCCAGATTTCTAATGTACATATATTGTCTTATATAAAGACAGGGTTGGAAAAGAACCATTGTCAAAGGTTAAAATAACCTTTGTTAGGCTGCTAATCAATTTATCTTCAGTGCATAAAATATGTGAAAAATACTGGAACACAAACTCAGAGAAAAGGACTATTTTTCCTACTGCTTGAACTTCAGATATATATTTTCTGTAAAATGTGTATCCTCTAAGCTGTGTAATTAAAGATTGTCCACTTTTTTTTTATAACATTGTTAAATGTGTTTACATACTGATTTAAAATGGCAGAGTTTAGACTGAATTTGTGAAGTACTTTAAGTGGAATAATATTACAGCTAATAGAAGATTCAGCTGAGGGTGTTCATATCTGACATTTTCTTAGCTTTTGGAAGTTATTTATAAAGTCTGGATCTGAACTGATGTTCAACTTCCTAACATTGAACTAAGCTTTACACATGAACTGGAGTTCCACAGAAAAACCAGTCTATAGAGTAATCTGATTCCTCAAAGGACTGGATGAAAGAAAAGGCTAAATACACAAATATATTCAGTTCTTTAATTTCAAAGGAAGTTTTCAATCACAGTCTATCAACATTATACAAAAGAGCATAGAAAAATGATCTGGTTCTTCTGTTTAGCTATAAGAGCTAAAAAACCATGATTTCTTAAGAAATTTGTTAAAACTTACTTAGTATTTAAGAGAAGAAATTCCCAGCAAATACTCAGGCCTTGGGAGAAATAAGTTTAGTTTAAAAAGAAATGAAATATGTTGTCCTGGACTAGCATGATATTTAAATGAAATAACCTACAGAGTGAAATATGTTTGCCAGGAGCCAAGAGAGAAAGTTACAGCTTTCTGCCAGATGAAAGACAATTCAGTGGGCTGGCTGTGAGTATCAGAGGGTTAACCTTCAGCATAAGATGCTTCTGCCTCGCCACGCCCCCTCCCAGTCTAAGCAAGTATTTAACCTACAGGATGTTTAACATCAGGAAAAGTAGTTCTTCATTAGAAATGTATTGCCCAAAAGAGTTTTTGTAAGCTTGTTTAAAATAGTCATAGAATGATGTTGAAAGTTCTGCCTTTCATTTGTCTTTGTTTTTACCCATTTTATTGTCTTTCAGTGAACAAGACTTTAACTGCACTATTCAAATATGCTCACCATAAACTAGAAATTAAGGACATCACTAGCCTGAAGAACTTAATTCAATTGTATTATATAGAGAAGACTAATGGAAAGCTTCATTTTGATTAATTTATTTGTTTATTCTAATTACATAGTATTCTTATTTAAAACAAATTTGAATGTGGAGAGGGCAGATACTTTGTAGCATCTAGTTGAAAAGGGGTCATTCCTCCTTTGGATGATGTTAATGACCTACCTCACAGAGGAGAGCAGAAGTACAGAAAAAACATATTGGATAAAACCAGGAAGGTGAACTGGATCTTTTTTTTGAAGTGTGAATCTTTTTTCAAAGCACAGGATTCTGCACAGTATTTCTATGAAATTCTAATGTGGAAATACTGTTTCTAATAGAAGATCCTTTTTCTTTTTTACTTGCCACTCTTCCTGTTAGGTTGTAATGATCAGGAGCCAGTCATAACTCTTAGTTCATGGTGTGTTTTGGATGTTAGCTTTCTTCTGCTTGTCTATATTGGGTAATTTACTTGTTTTGATCTTAAAATACCATATAAATAAATGCACTACATAAATACCAGTAAATAATTTTTTTCTGACTAAACCATTACTGTCCTCAAAACACTGAATGAATCAATGAAGAGATGAAAAAGGAAAGAGGTATAAAGAGTTAGTTTTCCCTCATTTTCAAAGATGGTTTCACTGTTTTCTTAGGTAGTGACTCTGAGGTCCACCACGCTTGGAAACCTGAGGTAGTTTCAGCTCCCGTGGCATCCAACATGATGCCCTTTCAAAGTTAATTCACAGCGCTTCAGCAGTTACATCCTATGAGCTGTATACATGATTTGCATTCTTTGTAGATTGACATAGAGATGACATGGCAAACATGCTGACTATATAGTTTCATTTGTCATTAGGAATTAGATTACTATTTTAGGGTGAGACATATTTCCCTAGATTTTAGCAGAAAGTCCTTAATCACCAGTTTCCAAGGTCTAAAATAAAGTATTAAAGGAAGGATTGTCCTCATCATGTCCAGCTTTGTTCATTCTTTCCATAAGCAGCTGCTACTGAACTCTTCTGGAAGAAGAGTACTGATGTAGATGGATATCTGCTCTGACCTTAACAGAGTTGTTAGATGTCAGATACTGGCCTTTCTTTTCGGCCTGTATTGTTAATGCTTTTTTGCATCCTCTGCTTCAAACCACAGTACAGTTTCAGGAATTGGTTTGGTTTTTATTATGCTCTTGTGATCCTCCTTGATCTCAGAGAGATGAAAGGCAATGTGTGATGGCATTATTCACAGTTTGGACAGAGACTTGTAGAAGTGCTTCAAAGCTGAGTGTAAGTTTGACACTGTCCTGAGAACTACTTTTTGTTCATGGTATAAATATGACTCAGAGCAGCCCTAATTACATGTATAGTCATGATGTATTTTAAAAGATTATTTAGATCCAGAAAGTAATCCAGAGCATATAAAAAATGCTTAGGATTAGATTATGTAAATAACATTTGCACTTAAACTCGACTTCTCAGCAGCTCATTCAGACCAAATTAAAGTTAGCAGAACCATTCTCACTCACTTTGCTCACTGTAGGATTGAATTATGTTTCTGAAACTGCAAAAGTTCATTGCTAGATGTGAATAGTTATTACATTTTGCAAAGGAAGCAATTGAGTCAATACTTGAAAAATGGAGGAACAAAATGAAATATGTATAATATGCCATGAAAAAAAAATCCCTAAGCCTCCAATGTTTATTAATGAGCTGCAAAATCAAAGGAGGAACCCTGTAGTAGTACTGTCTCAAAAGATAATAAATGTGTTGTGAAGCAGGATAAAAAGTTCTTGATCCTAATGGATAAATGTAAATAGCTAATATGAAAGTTTAATTCTTAAAATTCAGTAAGAAAACCCTAACATCAAATAGATTCACACCTCCTTCTTCCTGATGAGTTCTATCATGGGTAATTGTATTGGGTTTAAAAGTTTAAAAAATTGTTTCAAATGAGGTAACAAAAAAATAGGTGCAACAAAAAATAAAAAGGTCTATGTATGTTTTGTGTGTTTGTGAAACTTGACTTATTTAATACAGACTTTTTGAAACAAACACTGGAAATAAAGTGTGGAGCATGCAAAATCATAAAAGATATCTTCAGATGAGCTATGTATTAAATCAACTGTATGTGATTTGCACATATGTGTAAAGCCTCAGTATTTAGGTAACTGCTTAATTTGGCCTTAGAAATAAATAAAAAACATCACCCCTATAGCTGTTATAGCTGTTTGTGTAGACCATACAATCAAAAACTCTTAATTTTCTTTGCTTTGTAAGTCATCAGATTGTTGTTTTTTAATCATAGTGAACAATATTAGTACAAACAGATCTAGTTTTAAGCTTTAGGTGTTGGTAAATCTGACATAAACTTTTCATTAGGGAAGGTGTAGACAGAGATTTCTTGAGCTTAGTGCTGTGAAAATGTCCAGGGAAAACTTAGTAGGAGTGTTTGAAAATCAATTATGTGTTTATTTTTGTGGACAA
The DNA here is from genome assembly GCF_971803275.1 of Cyanistes caeruleus. Classification (NCBI taxonomy): domain Eukaryota; kingdom Metazoa; phylum Chordata; class Aves; order Passeriformes; family Paridae; genus Cyanistes; species Cyanistes caeruleus. The sequence goes on along the minus strand of NC_141704.1, from coordinate 41,440,258 downwards.
AGCAAACATTAGTGTGGTATATTTTTCTGATATGCTGTACTTCATAGGAGTAAAAGATTTACTTAATGGTTAATCAGTTGTCATTTTTTCATTGTTGTGCATATTTATACCTTTGATTCATACTTTTATATTTTTACTGATATTTCTTTTCAACATTTAGGACATTGAAATAGATTTTATAGGCTACAAAAGAAATAAAACCACTAGTAGTACTAAGGTAATAAATGTCAAACACTGGGCTAGGAAAATGTTAGTGAGAAAAGTTTCAACATAAATATTAAGAGTAGAGAACTTTATTGGATTATGGTACAATTATGAAGCAAAAGGATTCAATCAGTATACTTCTAAGTGATTCTTGCTCCAAAAAATTTGCTACACCTTTGGAGGTGTATTTCTCATGGGGATTTTTGGTTTGGTTTGGGTTTTTGTTTGTTTGTTTGAGGGAATTATTTGTTTTTGTTTGGTTTTTTTTGGGTTTTTTTACATACTATTTCATCAGAGAGGTACAAATTCAACTAGCCAGTGTGGACACTTGGCCTGAAATCTGACATTAGAGCTTGGATAACATTCCCTGCTACTGTAAAACATTTAAGTACTCAGGTAAATAATGGACACATCATTGTACACATCAATTAAGTTAATTGACATTCAAATTGTACAAGAAGTGGAAATCTGCCTCTCTCCCACATGTTACTGATTCTTTGCAAATAGAGGAAGAAAAATTTCCAAAATTTGCTGTTTTCATTTACCTGTATATACCAGAACTTTCGACTGGATTGTATGCCCCGTCCTGAAAAATAAGTGAAAAATTCTCATCTGACAAAATAAAAATATTATTTGCATAGTGCAATTGAGAAGTAAATTTAAAGAGCACAAGGAGGAATAATATCTATTTTTACAGGAAGTTTTCAGTCAGATGTAACTTTTTCATAGCTTTTACTTTTGACCATTCTGCTCATAGCACCCAGGCAATTGTAAATCTCGAATTGTTGTAACTTCATCTCTGCTGAGACATGAACTTGTCAGTCTTCTATGTTCAAATTGTACCAATGTCACATATTTAATTGATCACCTTTGGGATTTGATTTACTACAGTTTGCTTTCTGGAATGGATGTTTTAATAAAAATGGTGTGAATCAGCCACTCAGTGGTTATCAGCATAACAGTAATCACATCACTGAGGAGAGATAAATTGTTGGTTGTCAGTAACTGTAAAAGTTAAATAATGGGATGCATTTTATTTTTTGCATGCCTCTGCAGTTCATTTACATAGATTTCTTAACATATACAATTACCCAAAAGAGGAGGTATGATAAAATAGATAATGTTATATATTTATCATGAATTGAAATGTAGAGGAGGGGAAGAGTGGCTATCTGTTAATAATGAGGACATAGAATTTTTCTAGATTTATTAAATAAGGGAATGAAACCCAAAACATACTGTAATCAAATAACAGGGAATTCCAGAAGCAGGAAAACAATCAGATGTAGGAATTCATCCTTCTTAAGACATAAAAATAAAATCAAACATTATTTTTCAAAGTTTGGTCAGTATGGAAGCAAAAAGATCGATCTTAGAGCCACCAAGTCCTTTGACCAGTACCTAGACTAACCTTTCAAAATACCTGGAATGTGATTCTTTTGTCTCTCTGAATTTCAAAGGTCTTGCAAGATCTTGTTCACCTGTCTAAGGCTGTACAAAGTCCTCTTTACACAAACTGCACAGTAAGGCATCCAAACTTAGGATCATTTCTCAGGGTCACTAAAGAGTACAATCCAAAATATTTTATGAATGGGAGAAAGATAGCCCAGTTTTTTTAAGTAGACAATTTCAAAAGATTGAACCCCAGGCTCTTTGCTATTGAAGTAAGAAGAACCTGAATGACTGAGCCCCGTAAGTCGAGCCAAATTCTTCAGTGGTATTTATTTACTGTGTGGGAGTGATTTGATTCTCTCATTTATCAGAATATTTTGAAAAGGTGTGGTAAAATCCTCAAGGACCTATAAGAAAAGCAAGTTTGGGTTGGAAGCAAAGTCTAGAGTTTGTTTTTATGAGACAACTGAATTCTGCCTCAAAGTGCTAAGGACACTTGTTAGCAACTAATTCTGTCACCCTTCCTCATTCCAACCATTATTTTAATTTCCTATTGAATCCATTACATCAGAAATAAAACTATGTAGTTGAAGCATATAGCATTATATAGAATTTATTTTTTTGACCCCAAATTTCAGTGAAAATTGTTAAGCAATTCAATTCAACAGAAACTAGTTTGACAGAATCGGGCACCTACATCTGGACATAAAATAGTTACTAAAAACAGCACACAAAGCTCTTCATGTTCTTTATGCCTTCAAATATCTTAGGTCTGTATTTTTTCAAAGTTTATCGGTCTTTTATAGTAACTTGTGTTTACTAACAATGTTTGAATAAAGTCACAGGAATTTGAGAAACAGGGGTTATATCTTTTGCAAAACCAAAACCCAGAAAGGACCTCCCCAACCCACAAATATTGTTGATCTGATTTGTTTAAAATAAAACAATACAGCATCTCCAAAAGTGCTTTGAGTGTGATTGCTCTGCAGGTGGCTGTTCTGATGTACAACTTGAAAAGATGCACAATGTAAGACAATTTAAAAGAGACTTTGCAAGAGTTATCAAAACTGATTTTATCAGTGCACTATTTGACTTTGCTCATTCATGCAGGCTGCATTAGAGAAGGAATGGCTAACTCTAGATTCCACCCGTTTCCCTTCAAAAACACTCCTGCTCTCAAACCAGCTGCACTGGCCAAAGGTAACATGTCACAGAAACAACTTAGTCTTCAGTCTTTATTCATTCCTTAAGGATATGCTATTCTGGGGTGATTAATATGACAATTTAGTGACTTAAAAACACAATTACTTTCAGAAGTCTCAGACTTCCTCCTCATCTCCAGATGCAATTTTTCTTTTAAATTTTCTTTCATTTGCTTATTTTTTTCTTTATTTTGGATTTATTTCAACACTTTACTTCACAGTAGCAGAAAAAAAGATGATGTGCTTCATCTGCACATTTGGCAATGGATTAAAAATTGCTAGTTGACAAACTAAAAATGGTAAGATCTGCATTGTATGACAACAGCTGAATGTTTTCAAAACAGCTAAAGGTCATCGAACTGTAATGTCTACTAGATATTTGATAAACTTTGAAGTTTTGGCTTTTTGTTTTTGTAGGGTTTTGTATTCTTTCTTCAAGCATAGTATTACTAATGTTTTGTTTCCTACAATTTAGAGAAAGGAGTCTTAAAAATACACAATTTATTGTATTTGGGGATGTTAAGTGTAACTGAAGTCACCTTTTTGTTCTATTTAGTTGGTTGAAAGTAATGTCTGTAATGGAATGAGCATATCACTATTAAGATTCCTTTCAGTTATAGTGATAAACTCTGCAAACCCTGGTGCAGGTTTTTCTGCACATTTTAAACTCAAACTTATGGGGATAATCAGCTGCATTCCTTTTCTTTCTCTAAAAAGTTTTCTAGGCCTTCAGATTCCAGTGGACATTCAAATAGTTTGCCATTAACACCACAAGAGGTTTGGCAGTGTGCTAACAGACCACATTCATATTCAGCAGAAAAAATCCATTTTCATAGCAGGTAAGTTAAATGATATTGTTTTAAATTGTATTTATTTCATTTGGATATGACAAAAATAAAAGAAAGAAGAGGCTATTTTCTGATGCTTTTGCTACTTTTGATTAATGTGATATTACTGGAGTTAAAATGTATTTACTTTCTAAAACTATTATAAAGAATATAATAATAAATTATAAATAAATAAACTAAAAATAAAAAAATTAATTTGTTATTTTTTCATTGACTACCTTCATAATTAGGAATATAAGAATATAAATGTGTAGTTTTATTTATTTAGGTTTGACTATAAATCATAGAACTTCTATTTTTTTCATATATGTTATGAAATAGATGTTGAAATAGAGATCTTTAAGACTAGATAAAGATTAAAAGAGATTTCTTAAACAGCTGCATTCTGTGAAAGAACTGAAATATGCTTCAAGTAATTGAAATGTAAACATTTCAAATTGATGGCAGATTTTATTACTTTCCAAGATAAAACCTTGATGGAGTATTAAAATGGATTTTTTTTTTTTTTTGTATCATTTCCAAGCTTTAAAAGTGCTTTAAAAAGGCACAAACAAGTTGCAGAATAACAAAGGCTGCAAAATAGTGTAACTCCAGACCTTTTTTTATTTACTTGCTTTTCAGAGCATCTCTTTTACTTTGTTTCCAGGTCAGGGAAGGAAATAATGTCACAGCTTTCTAACTGTCAAGAAAAAAAGGAATTTTTATATATGTCTGAAAAAGAAAAGAAAATTTCAGAAGAATGGTATGTTATTTACACTGTGATTTTCCAAGAATAGGTATAGTATGGTTGGCTGTTGTTGCTTGCTTTTTTTAAGTTTCACTTTTGAACAATCTCTGTTTTCTACCAAAGTAAAAATTATTGTAATTATTTTTTTAAGTGTCTGAGAAATTATCTTAATAAATTGCAATAATGTAATATTAAGATAAGAATTGCAGCTATCTCTATAACTCAGAAAGTTTCATACTGTGGATCAGTACTACACACCAGTATTCTTTTTGAAAAGTGTATTATACAATAATATGCAGCTGGTGTAACATAATACATGTGAAATATTTAGTAAGTTATTTTCTTCCCTTAGGGGTTTTAAGCATATTTCTACTACGCAGCTAATGCTGAAGAGGGCCCATAGAATGAAACCTAAAAAATACAGTAATAAAAATTTAGGTAAGTCAACAATTAAAATAATAGTTATTTTGATATAGTTTTTCCATTCTTAAAATAGTGTTTCTCTTTTAAAAACTTTGCTTGTACAGTGTTAAACATTAATTTGAATAAAGGTGAAGTGTAATTCAGTAAAAACAACTCAGTTTAAATCAACATATTTAGATATTAAAAACCATTCTACTGGATTTTGAAGTTGAATATTTGACAGCTATGGAAAACAGAAATTTTATTTCTCCCTCTTCATGTATCTCTTTTTCTAGCTGTGGAATTGGTATTTCTGCATGTTGTGCTTCTTATTTTCTTCTTTGGAAAATCTTAGGTTAAAAATTTTGACTTATGCAAGATCTGTTCATGAAGACAACAGCTTGATATGCGTGAAAGTAAATCATTAATTTTTTTTAAATTATATAGTAACTCTGGAAATAGGTAAAGCTTATCCAGCTTCCCATCCAGTTGTGTTCTGGTTCTCAGGTACTTCCAATGTCAATGAACCTTTCTTAGAATCATTAATTGTGAATATGATATGCTAATAGAAATATTGATGGCATATATTAATAAACATATTAGTCAAATAGTGGTAGTACAAAAACCATTTAAATATTTAATTTAGTTGACAGTAAGACCTAATACTAAATCTTTAGTGTTAACACTAATGATCTTTAGAAAATGCACCTTTATTTACTTACTTCTTATTATTATTATTAATAATAATAATTTACTTATTATTGCTTATTATTTCTTATTACTCATTTATTTACTTCTAATTTGTGTCACAAGTTACACTGTTCTGCATCACTTTGCAAAACTCTTCTGAATTAAGTGTTGAAAATATCAAAAGAAGTCTTCCTCTTTGAAGGGAATGAATCAGCCTACAGATATTTTTAGGCAAAGTTTTTTTCTGTATATTTTTTTCTGCTCTAAATACCATGCCCATGAGTAAGACTAAATATGACAAAAATGATCTATAGTTAAAAAAATAATAAAAGGGGTAGGCAACAGAAAGACATATAATCAGCAAACCATGCTTTGTGGAAAGGAGTATATGGGTAAGAAGTTATTATATTGAACTCTTCATAGCATTCCATGGTGCCCTAGCATGTTACCTTATTAAAAAAAAAAAGTATCTGGTGTGCAGCTGAGGTTTTTTATATATATTCCATTTTCTGGCCTCTGTATAATTTTTCAATGAATAAAACTTAGTAGGTTATATCTTCTTTTCTCCATATGCTGTCTGTCTTATGCTAGTAATTAATCCAGTCATAGATGTCTGATTGAGCATATCAAATTTGCTATCCCATTTTTGTTGTAGTTCTAATGGATTCTTTGGATATGTTTATGTTCACTTTGTTCAGATTATTCAAAATGATGTATGGATGTTGAGCTTTTTAATGTAGTGCTTGGAATATTCTCAAAGTACATTGCTAAAAAGTACATTGAAAAAACTTCTGCCCAATGTTTTTATAGTTTCAAATTTTCTTCTCTTGACACTACCTCATATAGAATTTTTTTGTCTTTCTGACTATTACATCAAACATAAAAATAACCTGTGTATATAATTTGCCTGTATGGGTTTCTTTGTCAGTCATTAAAATCAGAGGGTTGTTGTTTTTTTTTAGATGAACAGAAAGCATAGTTTCCAATACCAAAAAAAATTGACTGAAAATATTTCACTCCATCCCTTTTCAGTAAAATGGTTATCAAGCTGAATATTCTGTCTCATACAGCACACTGACAGTCAGTCCTTCCTTGGTCAGTAAGGAAATTAATAATGGAAATTGATAATGGAAATTATCAATCAAAACAAGTATTTTTATATGTAATTGATCTTAAAGCTCTGATCTTACACTAAAAAAAAAAAAGATCCTGATAAAATATTCTCTATGTGGAAAGAATCTCCACATATATAATTATGTTTTCCATCAGGTACATCCTCTGAAAGTGGTGAAAGTAAATCAGGGTCTTTTTGAGAGTCTGGTAGAACAGAGGAACTTTTCAGCATTTAAACTAGAGTGGATACACCTTATCCTGAGGCTAGCCAGTTCCAGATCAGGAAACCAGATCCATTAGGCTGCCAGTATCTTTCCCAGATCTCTGTGTAGTACAGCTCATGTTAGGTTACTTGTAACAATTTCAGTGTAACTGCGGAGAGACAGTTCACACTCTTCTGCAATTGCTTTGAGTTTAACCCTACTGAAGCAGGAATTACAAGAGAGATTTTATTCCTTCTAGTATTCAAGAGCAGACTAAAATTCATCTGAATAAGTAGATGTCAACATTGTCTTTTAATGTTCCCAGAAGTTACCATCCTATTGCCTTCATCTCCCCTGAAATGATGTTCATCTATCTTGTACTTAGTGATGCTGCATGTGGAAAGTTGTAGGATTTAGTTTTAGCAATACAATTTCTGTTCTTTCTTTTGGATTTCCAGGTCTTCAGTGTTACAATTGCAACTGTTTCCTTTTTAGCTTTCTAATTTAAAGTAGTGGAAGTGTGCCAACTACAAGAAAATAATTTTGTTTGTGATAAACATTCATACCCACCAGAAAGTAAGTAACCAGCAGCCACTTAGAAGCAGAAATTGTAAGGTATAAAGAAGCAATTTTTGATGTTATATCTACTTACACCTCTGACTTAGAAGCAAAACTTTATGCTTTGAGAAAATGTGAAGCAACAACAAATCTAGAGATTCTATATACAAATAAATTGTAACCTCTTCACCTTAAGCCTATAGTTTTTATATTGAGATTGCAGTATAATCCCAAACATCTTTTATATACTATCGATCATTCCATGTAAGGATCTCATTACTTGCAGGTAATGATAAGGCATTGATGGATCTTCTTGGAACAAACTAGCTGTCAGAGTATGTTTCTCGTTCCATGTACAGTCAAAGTCCTTTGCCTTACACCTGAGATTCACAAATGCAAAGTGTTAAACCAGCTTGCATTCAGAGTTATACAGTTGCTCTTTAATATTGTCAAGATGTCTGCTGGGTTGGAACCTGGATTGGACAGCCCTGAACAGCTGTGATCCTTAATATATTCAGGTCTGGAAATTTATTCCTTTTTATTTTCCATATAAAAGATTTGCATTCTACTGGTGCAACAGTGATGGTATCCATTTGATAATTATAGAAGTCCACGTCTGAGTTAGTCATCTGCATTGTTTTATGGAAAGAAATTTCTTCTTAAAACATAATTCAAAAACAATCTACTTGAGTCTCACTGTAAAAGCACTTATAGTTCTCCATTGCCTAGACACAAAAGCTGGAGTGACTTGCTGAAATACAAAGTTAAACTCTAGATATGTAGAAGTAACTGAGAAGTATCTTACCTCATATGTCTAGCCACATATTTTCTCAGTAAAGAAAAAAAGATGGAAAATACTAGCAAGTGCACCGAATCCTGTGGTTTGTATTGCAAGGGAGAGAGAACTTAAAGTAGCATAACCTTATAACAGGGAGTGATTCAAGCAAGGCTTATATTGCAGCAGACCAGTCCCAACAGCTAATGGCCTTAAGGCCTGTATGCCCTAATCCACTGCTATTATGTATGCTTGTTGATATAGTTAAAAAAAGTTGTGGCCTGCATTTTAATGATACGAAATGTATGCTGTGTCTGCTTCTATATATTTGTACTATACAATAAGATAATACAAAAAGTGTGGGCAAGAAACCAGAAAATTTGCAGCCAAGTAAAACTGGCATAATGTCAAAAATATTCTTTTAACCTGGGTGAATAATATTCTATAGGAATTCTAATTCAAAATCTAAATACAGTAGACATGATTGCGCCTCACTGTGCTTAAGTGGCTGTGACTCATAACAATCTTAGCTTCCTAAAAATGTCTTGGCACAATAGTACCAAGTTTCTTGCTTAACTTGGAATTTCCTTCATCCTGTGGATTTTATATTAGCCTCTCAGTTAACTTATTTTTCTTTTAAGATAGCTGAAAGCTTGTCTCTCCTACACTAGCTTATTACTTGTTTAACCTTTTAATCTCCAAAAAAAGTTCTTGTGTCAGTGGATCAGGCCCAGCAAGCATGGGTTCAGAAAAAACAGGTCCTGCTTTGACCAACCTGATCTCATTTTATGACCAGGTGACTCACCTGGTGGAGGAGGGAAAGGTTGTGGATGTTGTCTACCTGGACTTTGGTAAAGCCTTTGATACTTCCTCCCACACCATTGTCCTGGAGAAGCTGACTTGGACAGGTGTGCTCTTTACTGGATTAAAAACTGTCTGGATGGCCAGGCCCACAGAGTGATAGTGAATCGTACTCCATCCCATTGGCAACTGGTGATTATTGGGTTCCCCAGAGCTCAGTATTGGGGCTGGGCCTGTTCCATCTCCTAACTGATGGTGGGGATGGGGGAAGAATTGAAATTTACTCTCAGTAAATTTGCAGATGTCACTAATTTGATCTGCTGGAGGGCAGAGAGGCTCTGTACAGGGATCTGGACAGGCTGGATCAAGGCCAATTGCATGAGGTTCTACAAGGTGAAGTGCTAGGTCCTGCACTTGGATCAGAACAACTCCAGGCAGTGCTGCAGGTTTAGGAAACAGTGACTGGAGAGCAGTGCAAAGGAAAAGAAGCTGGGGATGCTGGTTGACATCAGCTGATGAGCCAGAGTGTGCCCACATGGCCAAGGCCGATGGCATCCTGGCCTGGATCAGCAATGGTGAGGCCAGCAGGAGCAGGGCAGGGATTGTTCCCCTGTACTTGGAACTGGTGAGACTGCGTCCTTGAGTGCTTCCAGTTCTCGGCCCATGACTGCAGGAAAGACATTGAGGTGATGGGAATGCCCAGAGAAGGGCAGCAAGGCTGGGGAAGGGTCTGGAGAACAAGTCCTGTGAGGAGCGTCAGAGGGAGCTGGGGTTGTTTAGCCAGGAGGAGAGGAACCTCAGGGGAGATCTTGCTCTGTACAGCTCCCTAAAACGAGACTGTAGCCAGGTGAGGGTTGGTCTCTTCTCCCACACAACCAGTGACAAGACAAGAAAAAATGGCCTCAAGCCAGAGTGCCAGGGGTGGTTCACATTTGACATCAGGAAGAATATTTTTTTGTTGAAAGTGTAGTTAAGCATTGGAACAGGCTGCCTAGGGAGATGGTGGAGTCACTTTCCTTGGAAGTGTTCAGAAAATGACTGGATGTGACACTTAGTATTATGCTTTAGTTGACATGGTGGTGTTTGGGCAAACATTGTACTTAATGGTCTTGGAGGTCTTTTCCAACCTTAATGGTTCTATGATTCTATGGTAATACTTGATGTCACATAGGTAGGAAAAGAAATTTTAAAAGGTAAAATGCAGCTGAAGTGGACCTTGATCACTAGAACCAGAACACAATGATAAAGATATTTCATAGAGGTCAGCAAAGATTTTTATTTTGAGTTTAGAATTTTAGACAGCAATGCAATACTAGTAAGAAAATGAAAAAAAAAACTAGTAAAAAATTCAACCCACCTTACTCAAATGCACAACCACAAAACATAATCCATCTTAACAGAATGAAAATTCAAGGTGTGTTATTATTCCTTATTACATGTTACATGAACGATCATTGATCTATATTTTCTTAGTAACAGGAAAAAATATGCTTTTCTTGTGATTGTCAATTCTGTGCAGAAGTATCTTCTGGGAACTCCAGACATGGATGAGTTGCTATGTTGTTATGGAACAACATCTGGTTTTTCTTCCAAATGAATTTACATTATAGATAAGCATCTGTTGCTGTGTACAATTTTGTCTTATCATCTCTTTAAAGCTGTCACATTATGTTTATGTTTTCCTAATTACAGGTATTGCACAACAAAAATGGATGGCAAACAGTTTAATTTTTCAGTTTCACATATTAATGAGAAGTTTAGGAATGTGTCGCCAGATCAGGCAATAACTACTCCTTCCATATTGTTTCTATAACATATCTTGTGTTTGTCCAACTTAACTTCTATATTTGGAGGCAGCCAAGGAATGTACATTAAATTACCTTCCTGGTTTCTGGATTGAGAGCACAGATCATCATCTGATAAGCCACATTTAAATGAGTATGCCAGAATCCAGGAAGATATTTCTATGATTTTGAACTATTGGACTCTTTCACAGTTCTCTGTGTGAAATCTAAAACATTTGATTGCTTGTCATCAAAGCATACATGCAGTTCATTTCCCTAGCTCACTCAGAGACTGAAAAGCACTAGTATTATGAAGTAATCTATGTAATATTGCTTACATTTGGGACTAGATAAAGGGAAGGACTCATTTTTAATAACAGAAGAGCTGTAGGCAATGGTTGAGGTGATCCAGGTAGGTACAAATTCAAGTAGTCTGGCACTGTGTTAAATCCATGTAGATTCTTTAAGTTATTTTACAAAGATTCAAAGATAAATCTTCTGATGGAAATCTCATAGAGGAGCAATTTTCATTATTTGCCCTTCTTCTCAGTTCATGGAAGAGTTTGCTGCTGATATCTTTGTGCACAAGTAAATGTTTGAGAAGTCTAACTTGGGACTAATAACTGAGTAACTTCATCAAAAATCTTTAGTGTAGTCTAACTTTGGACTTGGTGTTTTCATAGAATTGGGTGGGAGGTTGAATTAAGGAAAGATTATATTTTTAAAATATTTTGGAACAAGGTTAATAGACCCACTTAGGAAAAAATATATTATTTAAGGAATTATGTTAAATTAATCAAAATTACTTTGGAAATTTTCAATTTCATTTTGCCTTAAGATGTTTTATTTGATTTTGTCACTTTGTCTTCTATTGTAGAAAAACACTGGTTTTTGTAATTAGCATAAAGCTGGAAGAAATTAGAAGTCTTTTTGTCAATACTGTATGCTAGATATTGGAAAAACTACAACCATAAAAAATTTTATTTGTACATTTTTATCCATGTGGAGGACTTGTATGCCATGTGTCTTAGAACTATACAACAGACAACAATAATTCATACTTAAAATATTTTTTATAGCTTCTATTATCTAAAATTTCAAAGATTTTTTTTAAGTATAATGTAATACAATTTTAAGGTATTTTGATCACAAGTCTTACTGTGATTCACTGTCCCAAACATTTGCTACCCTAACAAACATTATTAGTCTGATACAATTTTTTTTTTAGTTGGAAAGCTTTATTATCCATTTATACAGAGTGAAACAAAATCTACAAACCTGGCAATACAGTTTGTGAATAAAATTATCCCATTATCATAATAATTATAGTAACCTACCTTTGAAACTAATGGAGCTGATCATTATTTATTTTGCTTCTTGGATAATTTCATTGAATTTAGCTACTAAAAGTGAGTTAAAATTACTTTAAATACAACATCCTCTGGATTAATCCAAAAGCCATAATCATCCTACAACCACATTGGCTCTTAGCCAATTTGAGATAACAAATTGTAAGGTATCACTGATTCTGCCTTGTGAAGAAGGCATGGCCTAATTCACTCCCTCCCCACTTGCTAAGATTCCTTTATTTGTCAAGTTTGCTGCTTGGTGAGAGGTTAGCACCACTAAGAACATTCTGTCAACCACATGCTGCTGCAGTGTGAGGTGACCAAGAACACTGTACATCTTGACGTGCTTTGCTAATACATTATCTCTTAGAGTGCCACACCCCATCAGAGATCTTCTCCAGGCTTGTAGTTGATTTTCCCATTTTCTGGGAAAAAGCTGAGCTCTTAGGATGCCTTTATGTTCCATTCATTTGTAAATGAAGTGTCTACTACACCTGTAGAGGGCTAGTCAAAACCAACTTTACAAATCATTAAAATTCATTAGAAGTTGCCCACCATCTTAACAGGATGTTCTGATCATTCTGGAATAAGAAAACTGACAAACAAAAAAGCTATTTACATTGCTGCAGTATTATCACGGTCTTATAAAGTCTCTCAGTAAACACTAATGAGATCAAGTAACAGACTCAGAATGAAGCAGCAGACATAACTAGCAATTTCAATGTATTCTGAATGCTCTTTGAGTCTTTCCATAACCTGTTTTCCTGCTCTGACTGTTCTGGCAGTGTCTCACATATTCATTTATGCTACACGCACATTCTTTGAGAAAATTTAGATCCTTCACTTGCCATTTCTACTTTCTTGATAAGCTCCGTTGCTTTTTTTTCACCTTGTTACTAATTTCTACACTTTTCAGACAGTTTTTCATCTCTTTGTGGACAAGCTTCTTCTGCCTCATTGTTTCTCATATATTCCCGAGAGTGGATATATCTGTTTGGGCTACAGTGTTCTTTTAACCATGTCAAACATATTTCTTTTATTTTCTCTTTGGCATTCTGTTACTCATGTTGCCTTACTCCATGGCATACCTACAAAACTCTTTATACTTTGCTCATCATAGTGTATCTGCTTTTGTTTCTTCATTCTTTTCAGTCCATATTTTTTTTTGGTATCATCGATGGTTTATTCTGCATTGTGCCCAGAATTTTCACATTTCTTCTAACGCAGTTTCCCTCAAACTCTTACTTTCCTCCTGTGCCAAGGAAAAAATTCTTCCTTCACATTGTAAATAACATGGGAAAATCACCTCTCCTGACTTGTGTGTTCTTTGCATCAATTTAGCTTTTGTTAATTAAACTTTTTTTTGCCAGTCTAGGAACATGGCTTATATAGATTTATATACAATTGTCTGCTCATCTTTGCAAACTTCTTTGCAAACCTTTACAAGTAATAGTTAAGATACTAATCAAGATTTCATACTTCAGCATATAGACTTCTGGGGTATTTTTAAGTTCAATTAGGATGGAAGATGGAGGAAAACTAGCTTATTATCTACAATTGTAGCCTCAAAAAATAAGCTGCCTCCTGTTAACATTTTTTAGGTGTGAATGTCTTGACTTAGACTGCTGAATAATTCTGACCCAAAGCTTTCAGAAACACTGCTTGATATGTATCCTGTTAATATTTCTGCTTTAATTTCAAGCTTAAAATCCAGATTTTTAAAAAATATTTTCTGCAAATACATGCTTCAGAGTTTATTTTTAATTTGTAGATGAGTGAGCTGAAAGATCAACAGTATTAAAATTGCAGAACAATGACTTTGATTCTCAGTTACATGTGTATTTATATGGCTTTATTTTAGAAAGTGTAATCCTTTGTGAATATAAAACCTACTTTTAAAGGTATTTTCACTTATTAAGTGGCAAAAAGGTGAAAAACTGCTTGAAGGAATGAATGAGCCAGGTCTGACCTTTGATTTTAACTTGTTCTTGTCATCTAGACCCAGCTGTGCGCCTGGCGTTGTTCAAAAACAATGAAAATAAACATCTTTCTGTGAAACCACCAGGGAAGACACAGCCTATAAATGCTGAATACTTTGAAGGTATGAACAAGTATTTCATTTTATGCATATAAGCATATATATCTTGCAATGTCTTTTAAACAGGTCTACTCTAAGTATAAAACAACATGCACAAATAAAAAAGGCAGAAGTTTAAGGACCTAATCTGTTCCTGGGTATCTCAAGTTACAGCAGTGAAACATTTCAATTTCAGTTCATTGTGGAGAGAAGGAGGTGCTCCTAGAGCTTGATTCATAGAGAGATGGAGCCTAACTTATTTATTTATTGTTTTATTATTAAATCTTCATAATGAAAAATGTCAGAGCATGTCAGAGAGATATAATATAGAAAGTACTAGAATAAAACTTCATAAATTAAATATCACTTCAAACTCTTCATTTAATTGCCATCTTTTCTGAAGCTAGACATTAATTCCTAAAAATTCTTAGCATGTTTTTGGAAAGTACTTCCATAAATATTCCCCAGAAACCCGCCATTTGACAGAAGGCTAGGAAAGAACATTCAGCATGTAAATATGAGATTATTTTTCATTAATATTTCACAAATACTTAAATACTGATGTAGCTCTTTTACTGTTGAAATTCATTTTAAAACACTCCTTGGTTTCCATACAATTAAAATAAGGCCAAGTCTATTTAAAATGCCCTTGTTGTAAGACGACGATCATCTCCAGAGACATTGTTTTTATATTGTTTTGATTCTTTTTGCAGTTCAATAGTGTACTCAGAAAGTTCTCACCTCTAACTTTTTATCTATTTTAAAGACATAGTCATATATTATCTGATCTATTCCTGGTTTCACAAAGTAAAATTACAAATTACACTGTATTAACATTCTCTGTATGAGGTTAAAAATTGGAACATCTGAAACAGGTGTGAAATAAATCTGAGTGTACGTGAATTGCAATTCAGTCAATGAGCTGTATGAAAGCCTCGATTTGCCTCACATTCATGAGTCCTTGCACAAATTTTTTTGTAAACAATTCCTGGTGAATTCTGAAAAGGAAATATTTTTCACTATAATTTGCCTTGGATCCAAGCATGAATTTACCTTGACTGTAGAAAGTCTGTGTGTACTGCACTTGATTGAACATTCTCATTACCTCATATATATTTCTGTGGCCTATGCTTATCTAGGTCAGAATGCATCATATGCTGAGGAAACAGGACATGCAGGCTGCCTGTGAAAAAGTGAATGTCCAGTGAAAAAAAAAACCAGTAGGAGTGTTCAAAACTGTGTTAGAGATAAGCCTGATTACAAGTTCTGTACCCTAAAGTCAATATAGGTTTAGCCTAGCTTTCCTGACACCACTTTATTTGCTCCTGCCTGAAAACATTTCCCTTTGTTTTGGAAAGCCAATGAACGCATTCTAAATATTACTGAAATTACTTTTTGAATTTATGGAGAGAAGGTACCGAGGCAGATTGGATATCAAAAGGCAAGCGTAGTGATGGCTCTCTTAATTATCTTTCATTTCAAAGACCATTTTACTCCTCTAGCAGGCTAATAAAAAGAAACTTTTTTACCCCTTGTGGCTGCCTACATGCAATCTGCTGAGCCTTCAAGAAGACAAGCAATACTGTTCTGCTTGACCAGAATATAAATTTGTCCTTCTGCCAGAGGCACTGCTACTTCAGACGTTATGTCCAGAAAATTGTAGGTTACGAGTTAGAGAGTGCAACACAGAGCATTTATTTATAGGTATGTGAGGTATCATCAGACAGAACTAGGAATTTCTGAATTTAGAATTAGTAACGCTTTGCACCTGCATAATAACTTCACAGAGCTGTGTTATCAGACATGTCTTCTCTTTTCCCATCTCCCCTCTTACCTTTTAAGGCTTTCTTCCTCTTTTGCCTATAGATCTCTTTTGGTCTGTTCTGTCATTGGAGTTCTTTCTGTAACAAGAAGGTGGAATGTTTTCACTCTGTATCCATAAATCTTGTGGTCATTGTATTTTAAGTCGATAGAACCCAGACCTGTCCTTTGCATGGTGGAAATAAACTTCCTCCATTCAAATCCTTGCTTCCTCCATTCAAATCAAAGTCTTACTTTCACAGACTTGGGAGTCCTTGGGTAGAAAATCTGAGCTCCAAACCATCTTCTTCATAAACAACTAAATAAAAAAACAAAAACCAAAAAACAACCCACATTCTATATATTCCTTCTTTATTTCTTTACATTGGGAAATGGAGTGGAGAAGTCAACATCAATAGCAAAACAGCAAGTACACACGTGTTATCTGTTAAATAACAGAATCACTACTTTTGAAAGGGGATGCCCTAGGAAGTGAAATAATTAGAATAGTTTTAGATTTTCAAACTGGAACACATCATGGTAATGAATATTTAAGAAGAAATCTAGTTAAAATGTATGTTGAATGTCTTTTGTCTCCCTTGTGGTTTTGTGTGTGAGAGTACAAAGAAGGCAAAAATGAATAAAAGCATAAGGGATATAAAAATAGTGGAAAGAAATAAGGTTAATATCTTTTATGCTTTTGTTTTCCTGAGATTACTGTTCTGTCATAATTTTCTTTCCTGTTTTCCTGCTACAAAAATTTTGATAAACTGATATGCAATATGCTGATAACAAATTTTGAAAACTTGTGTATAATTTTAATCCCATAGGATAATGCACATATCTCTAAATTGACATACATGTTGTAGGAAAATACATTTTCAAAACTTACTTATTCATAAATATTCAAAATTTATTAATAATTTTTATTAAATTTTGGATGAGTCATCATGCTTTACTCACTGATATTAGACAAATACCCACAAGGGACCATTATTTAACATTTGAATCACAGCAGCACACAGAAGTTAGACAGAAATAAACCCCTTTGTAATACACAACAGCATGAGGCGATATTAATCTCACAGAGAAGATCTTACCATTTAAAAATACAAGCAGCATGTGAGGGCACAAACCATGGGAATGTAATTCTGTGCATTACTGTATATGTATCTGTATGTGTCAATACATTTACATACAGTACATGTGTCTATACTCACACAAATATATAAGCATATACCATAAGTATATATAATAATAAATGTACCTCTTATGACTTTTTATTTGTATATTTTGAAAGGAAAATCAATTATGAACAATTACTCTCTGGTATAATTAGTAGTATCAACATGCATTTTGTAATCCTAAAACTTTCTGTCAGGCAGTTTCAGTTTCTTTAAAATTAGTTTAGTGCATGTGGTCATTGTATTAGAGATATATAAAAACTATTATTTAAATAAAAATATGTTTGAATCTTTATTCTGACATTAACTTGAGTAGCTCATAAAGTAAGCCATAGAATTTGAATATGGAGATATAAATATGTATTTATTGATTCTTATAAGAAATTATAACCTGATATAAATTATAACCTATAGCCTGAAGACAGATGAAAGCCTGACTTGATGTACTCCTGATGATCTGCTGGATGTTTCCTGGGACTATGTATATTACACTGCTTTCTTTAGTGACATAAGGTTATGCTTCCATCATGGTTGTTGAGTTTCATTTAGGGTCAGGTAGCTGACAAACAAAATATGCCTTCTTTAATGAATATTCTGGTTCAATTAATATTCTTGGAGATTTTTTTGTGGTTTGTAGATAGTAAAATTTCAAAGATCTCAAAATTTTGGAAACTTTATAAGGCACACAGATAATTGTCATAATTTCCTATTTTGCATCAAAGCATATTTTTAGAAAGCTTTAAGACTGCTTATCCTCTTTTTGTCTGAGGCTATTTCAGTGGTTAATTTAATGTAAAATAGTCTTGACTGTTTTGGGTAAAGTATATCAGGAACTGGAGGAAAAATCTATCCTTGACTCCTCTTGGGAAGTTCCAATTAGTCCTGGCTGAACGTGTAACAGACCATCTCTGCCATCTGTGGGTCTGTAATTACAGGATCTGTAATTTCATTTACATAGAGGAAGGATACTTTTCTAGCCAACAGTGTGAATACTTAGTCCCAGTACAGCAGCTGAAAACTAAAGAATGAGCCCTAAGGCCAAGCACATTTTTTTGCTACAAGCTTTGCAAACAGTGTCTGTCTTTTTGGGTCCTCTTTAATCCAGTTTCCTCAACGGTTTTGGTGGGTTATCCAAATAATTTTTGTTCAGTGGAATGGGAAGTGAATTCCAATCTGTAGAGCAAGTTGGAAGAATGCAGTAGATCAGCTGAAAATCTGTTCAAACTATCCAAGTATTATTTGGATATGATTCACTTTAGTTCACAGAATTTCATAGACTATGCTCTATTTAATTTTGCAGGCTACATGATTTATTGGCATATATACTATATTATTTTAGTCATATCCATATCCATCAGTGACACATCTATACCATGCACTTCAAAGTGAAAACAGTGCAATGTGACTTCACCTAAATTGTGAACAATGATTTATGTCTGAAAGTTTAACTGTCTTAAAAGTGCACTGGGCTGTGTTGACAAGACACGTTTGCTGCGGCTTGGGAACCTGTAGTTCTAACTGGCAGTACTGTTTTTCCTGTCATTTTATGCTCATGGTGACCAAGGAAAATGTAATGGCTATAGTGTTAAGACTGAGTACACCAATACAAATTTGATAATGAGTCGATTATGCTTTCTCAGGTGACTTTTAATTATGCCAATATTTATTTATTTCTCTTGAAATTGCCAGTAGAAATAACATTTATTTTTCAAGAATAAGAAGTAAAGTGAGCTTGTGATTATGTCATATGATTGGAAGATAAATATCAAGGGATTCATTTAGTCATCTGTTTTCCAACTTTCTCCTAATTATGAAACTTCTTATAATCTCAAGTGAAGATTATTGCAGAACATTCTTATAGATTATTACTAGTGATAATTGAAAGTGCAAATGTAAGACTTAGGAAAGCTGAAATTTAAGATTAGCTATTAGTTAATTCTGTGAGTTTATTAAAATGTTGTTTCACTTGATCAACTTAGATTATCTGTATTATAAAATATGAATACATTTTAAAAAAACTGTATGTGATATTTAATAGAATTTATATTGGTTCAAATCACTGATGCTTGACAAATCACATTTACATGACAGTTACTGAGCTGGAATGCTAATATTCATCTTTATATGGGCTTTAAATATTTTGTCATTTGTTATTTATGAGCATTTTAAATTATACTGAACTATAAGTGATAATTTGTGTTAGTTGTTTTTCATCTTTTAGAAATTAGCTATTTTTGATGGATAAATATTAATGGCATCAACTCTCAAGAATCACAGTGTTTGTAAACATTAATTTCTAAAGCAAGTCATCTTTTATTGAATCTGTTGTCTTAAAAGGATTAATAACCACATTTGAAATCTGGCCTTGCTGCAATTCTGTGAGTTGAATTGCCATGTTTACAGTAAAATGTAACTATTACATATCTCCCAGGCTCTAAATTTGTAATGCCACATTTAGGAAGCAGTTTCTAATCCATACAGCACTGACAAAAATGACAAAATAATTCATTTTCAGAGAATGTAAGATCTGTCCTGAAATATAATGAAAATTTATGTTATGTTATGTGTTACAGAAACTTGCATTGCAGAAGGGGGTCTATCTTTTAAAATCATAATTCTATGGCTTTGTTTCTTATTATTTAGTTTGAGCTCACACAACAGAACCCTTGCATTGAAATATTTTCTCATTTTAAGGAATTAATGGCTCTCCACCAGCCCTTCAACATGTAAAATGAGTAGGTTACTTGTGTCCAGTACATCCAAAAAGAGCCAGGATAAAATAAACATAAGGAGTTGGATATCTTGGAAAAAATCTGTCATGGGTTTGGGTTAATCATCTCCAGAAGAAATTCAACTTGATGCCTGAAATGTAAGACTTCTTGGAGAAAGCAGTAAAGCCTGAGGCAGTGTTGATCTGAAGGAGTGCTCTCCATGGGTCAGAGCTGCTCTGCTGGCAGAGTGCAAACCCAGTTCACAACAGCGGTACGCTGAAAACTTGTAAAGGACTGCAGGGGCCTTACAGTGCACGCACTCAAGCTTCAGTTACATAGTTCTACTGGTCCAGTTTCTTATTATAAAATAAAACTGAAAAATAAAATCTGTGCCTAATTTTCTAGCCTCCCGTCTGTCAATAATAGTGTAGAATTTTTTCAGTATTCATGGGATGAAGCAATCCTGAAATTATGTTTAAAAATAAATATGTAAAACATAATTTTTGTGCATTTATGCAGTGCACTTCAGTGTCTGAGTATTTATAAATTATTTAGACATGTGACATGTGACATTTTTAATAATATTCTTGCTTTTCACATTCAACTACCAAAAAAAAAAAAAAATTCTATTTGCCTGAAGTTTGTGAACAGGAGGTACTTGCCCTAGATAAATACCAACTAATATTATGAATTCTTTTTATGGTTCTAGTCTTCAGGGTTTCTGTATTCATATATTCAAGGTTTCTGGCCAAATATTTCACCTGCCTCTGTACTGTCTCTTTGTTCCTGACTCTGCTATTTTGCAGACTGTTGTAATTTGTGGTGGCATAAGGATTTTATTAGTGCATCAGATATGAATGTGGTCTCTTAGCTAGAGAGGGTGTTTGTTTGTTCCAATAAACTTCCAAAACTAGGATTTTATACAATGTATAGGTGGTTACCTGTGCTTTCATAACATATGAATTTATCAGTTTTTATCAACCTAAAAGGAACTGCACACACACACACAAATACCTTACTGTTCTTTTGCTAATAAGGACCCAGTGATGACTTCAATAGAAGGGAGATCTCGCCTAAAATGTCATCAGAGATTGAGAAACTACTTTTTCTCATTGTTGAATAAGATGATATAATAGTTCAGGTAGTTTTATTTGCATGTCCTTCAATTTTGCATTTCTTTTTCCTCCTTTTCTTGATCTTTTATGTCCAAAATCTTTGTAGAGTGCTATCTGCACTATATGCACTATATTTGCTATCTCAGCCAGTGTCAAAGTAAACAAGGTGATTCCACATTCAGATCCACAGGTTTTAATACTGCATGAGGCAATCATTTTAGATGAATAGATCCCTGAGTACCGAAGCATTTCAAATCCTTTTTCATTTGACCATTCAGTGACCTGATAACTATTTCCTGTCCCTAAGAAAGGTCATGACCCAGGTCTTAGAGTGCAAAAGACAGATAATTTTAGCAACAAGTTAAATCCAAATGGATTTGGTTGGAGGGGGTAAAGGAGAATAGGTTTGGTTAATTTCCTTTAAAATAAAGTGTTACAAAACTTGTATTTAGCATGTCCTGTTAAAAGTGTTTGTTGAATTTGTTGCTGTCTTGTTTGGGTTCCTGGGGACAGTGGTCAATATTGGAGTGGTTTGTTTATTTGCTTTGCTTTCACTGAACAATACCCAATACATTTTTTTACACTTCAAAAAACAATTGCTAAAGAAGTGGTCATTAAAAGGGCATATTCAGATATATTCAAAGTGCTTTCCAAAATGAGTGTTTCAAGCACTAAAATCATATTAGTATGAGAACGGTTTTTAAACATAGGCTCGGTGTCTGTAAAAAGTGCCACAAATGTTACATCACACAAATGCTCTACTTGCAAAAGAATTTCCATTTGGTATGATGATATGAATAAGGACTATAATGTAGTCTTAGAAATATTTTATAGGTATAAATCTTGCTTCAAATGGAATCCATGGCACATTTTAAATCACAATTAAAGGAATGTTTCCTGTAGCTATAGATTTTAATAATTGCATTATTCTAAGCACTTCCAGAGATGAAGTAAAAGAAGGCCTTCACACCAGAGCTGTTAATTAATTTTAAAATGCAATTTATTAAAGTTTGCTTTAAAGAAATGTCTTTTTTTTTTTTTTTTCTATTCTGTAATGGTGTTATGGAGAATTAGTGTTATCAATGAGGTCAGAGATCTACAGCATTCCAAAGAGGCCATTTTCACAAGTTTAATATTAAACACACATTGAATTAGCTTTCTGTTTTTATAACTAATAACTTTGTTGTTCAGATACATTTTTCAAGCAAAATATCAAAATAACACTCTAAAATGTAAATGGAGGAACCTAAAATTTTTTGCTGTTCAATTATAACTCTTACAGCAAAGTTCTATAGCTTTTGTAGGTTTCATGTAATCTAGAATTGAATGTTTGGTGGACCTACATAATTTTACAAGGAATTCTAAGTAACTCAAGTATTTTACTGAAAATGTACAATCATGCAGTGATACCTATGTAACTTTTATGATGTGTTATTTTCGTAATGTAAATCTTCCTACTTCATAACTCTGCAGTTCAATTCTTATCAAAACATGTCAGCAGTTTCTGGAAATTTGTAGGTTTGTGCTAGTTTAATGCATGCACTGCAGATATTTTATCTGGCTTGTGAGTATAAAAAAGGTAGAAATACTGAATTTTGCAGTTATATATTGTTTTTTTCATGTTGGTAAAAAAGGCTGCATTTTAAGATAATATTTTTGAATACAATTTTGTTTACATGACATTCTAGAATTGTTCTGTCTTGGCAGGTTTATTGTCTGGTTCCCAATCCAACATTGTTATAACTTTATAAATTAGCACATTTATAGAATGTTGTAGATAACCCAGACCAGGCAATGAGATAAAGAAATCCAAGTACCCAAACAAATGAACTTCACTTTCATAGTCATCATTAAGCAAGTACATTATGAATAACTGTATTTTTTTAATGGTTTCTAAATGCACATTGAGTATCAGGCTTACTAAGACCCTGACTGTGGAAAAACTTTTCTCTCAAACACATGTATCCTTTTTGTTTTCTGATAAGAAGCAAGCTCAGCAGTTTTCACTTTATGAGGAGACCGGTGATATCTCTTGTGAAAGATAGAATGTGACTTCCAAAAAGGAGGAATTTAAACTCCACTGTGTATTTTTAAGTTAAATTTACTGAGTATTTGCTTTAGTACCTGATGTATATTTTGTAATTGAGAAATTAGCAGTGAATGTAAAAAGAAAGGAAGCTATGTGCCAGTAAGCCAGAAAGTTCTGATTTAACCTACCAATGACCTGGCTTTGTTTGTTCAGATGACAGTTCTAAAAGTGTGCAGAGAATATTCCCTTTTAATACAGTTATTTGCCGCAAGCCGTGACCTCACTGCCTGTCGGGGAGCAGGTCTGAATTGGCCCTTTCTCTGATATCGTGACATTGCTTCTGTTGCCTCGATTGTGACCTCTGATTGCACGATACCCCTGAGAGTTCAATTTAATAAGCGTGACTCCTGACTCTTAACCAGGTCTGCCTTCTTAGGTTTTGTCAGACTCTACTTGTAGTCTGGTCTACATATGCTAAAACACTGCATAGGCTGTCATCATGCTATGTGAGTTGTGTGCACCGTATTCAAAATCCTCTTTCAAACATCTTTCATTTATTGCAAATGTTTATAAAATCTTTCTTGGAATAAATTTTCGAAGTTGTTTCTTTCACATTTATGGCTACTTGGGATTTTTGGGTTTTATACCTTTATGCAGATACTACTCTTTCACTAAATCACTAAGCATGTGTGTTATCCATGCATCATACTAATTTCTTGCATCCAAATTTTATTTCCTCTATGAGAGTGTTGTATATTTTTATGACTTCCCATACAGTATGTTTGTTCATTATAGAAATATTAGGGGAAAATCCCTTTTTCTCATTGTATAATTGGTACAGTCACACAACAAGACAGTACTGATAAGCACCCAGAGCATTGTAAGATGTAGTGACCCAGGAGCAGTCACGTGAAAGCTGAAGAATCTGTTTGGAATCCAGGAGAAGGTGAGTAGAATTAAGACATTTTAAATACCATTGAAAATAAGTTATATTTGGTTTAGTGACAATTTTGCTACATCATTGCATTCTTTTCTCCCGTTTTCCTCCTCATCTAGCCAGAATGCTGAAGAAGAGTCTGTTCTGAGACCTGGATGCCTTGAGGGTGATGATGCTGTTCAGATATTTCTCCACATTTTTGCACTCACTGAACCAGAATTTGGAGAAGTTTAAAGATTGAAAGTTTCAAGAACCGTGGTACAAGTTACAGATGAGTTTCTGTATTTACTTACATGCATTTTCTGTATTCTCATTGCAGATATGTACCCATTTTTCTAGCCTCTGTATCAGTACCTGTAACTTAGTGCTTCTAAAAGAATTATTGTTTCAGAAGAGCAGAAAAATCTTGCTAAACAAAAGAATGCTTTGGGCTTACTTTTGTAGTTACATTATTTTTTTTCTGTAAATATTGCCATTTAATTATTTTTTATTTCTTCAAGTGCTTTAAGGAATTAATTTGAACTTTTCAATCAGATTGATTTTTATTAAAATTGTTTATTTTGTATTAAAACTGTATCAGGATCTTTCTTATGAAACAAGTTCTGTATAAGGCAGAAAGTAGGTATTTTCTTGTTACACTCAAACTTGGCAATGAAATTCTGTTCTTTCTTCATGACAGCAGTGACTGTTTACAGTGAAGTGAAAATCAAGTAAAATCTTGTTTTGGCCAAGTTTGGGGTTTTTTTTGGGTTTTTTTTTGGTTTTTTTTTTTTTTTTTTTGGTACACAAATTCTCATGTAAGATTATGGAATTTTAATAATTCAATTTAGTCTCTAAGGTTTTAAAAGTCATAGTATAATCATCTGTTTCCTTCTTCTGGAGTAAATAGTATAAGATTAGTTGCTAAATTTCCTTAATCTTAAGTGAGAGTTTGCCTACCTAATTGAAATTTATGGGATTTCACTCCTCTCTGGATCAGACCTTAATGCTCTGTAAATTCCTGTGCTATTTGCAGGAGATTAGATCATCAGTTGCAAACAAGCAAAGTTACAAGTGAACAACTGTTTTAACCTGTTGTTAGACAACTGGTAAAACAAATTACACTTTTAAATTCATTAGTTATGGCTGTATTAAAAGCTATTGCAAATATAAACAGAATGCATATGAGGCAACTTCACTTATTTGGGATCATCATGGTATTTAGGTTGTACCCTCCTTTTCAAACAAATTGTATATATATGTAAATAGAAATACATATGTAAAGCCAGTGAGTAGGAGAGTTTGGTAGCAAGTTTAGATGAAAAGTGCAGTAAAAATAAACGAATTTAAATACACCTACAATAAGCATAAACTGTTTAAACTCAAGATTAGGGAACAGTTAAGTTATTCACAAATAGAACTGAGGGGTTTGTGTTCATCTTCCTGCTAAAAAAGAATTTGAATAAAGTTCTAAACAAAATTCTGTAAAAGAACAGGAGGAGTCAAGGCTAATTTATTCCTTTTTTTATCTGATTTCTTCATTCAGTAGGTAAATTATTCAAATCATCTCTGCATGGATAGAGAAAACCTGTGCCATTGAAACTATAACTGATCCAAAATCAATATAATTAAGTCAGTTCCATACCTGAGGATACAATTGAATATGTGTTGGTTTCTCTATAAATATATACAGTGTTTTGATTCTTGTTTGTTTTCCTGTGTTTACCAGCTGAAAATCACAGTTTAATTAGTGAAGAAATCTATATGGATACTAAGCTCCTGGAGACATATGTATTGAGAATTATCCTGGGGTAACTCGTAGACAAATTGTGGTATTCTTTTGCTTTCTTGCCTGACCTTCTTTACAAATGGAAGGTTTTTGGTTTTTTTTAAATAGATCTACAAGACCCTGGAATTTCATATTGTTTATTGTCTTCCATGATGTATCAACCAATTAAATATAATTCAATAAGAAGAATTAGTCCTTTTATGACTGTATTTATTTATAGACACTGATAAGTTTAGTGTTTATGGTTGTTTTTAAGCTGGCTATAAATATGTAAGAACTACACACAATTGGGGATTAACTAATTTTAGATGTATTCTTAAGAAAAAGAAAAGACTCTCAGTCTGAGACTTTTTTTCCATTTAATTCAATGAACATAAAATCAAGTCTTGTTTATACAATGTTTGGCATAATGATAGGCCTGATCTTCAGTGCTACCTCTTGGTTTTGCTATGAAGTAAATGAAACAGCAGCCTTGCACTCAGTGTAGACTTTGTGTGTGTATTTGACAATGGAGAATAGTTCTGCTGTTACACATTACTGTGCTGACAGAGCTGTGAATTGTTGTCATGGTGTGTTCATCAACTACCAATAGGTATTTCAAGTCAACATCAGAAATTAAGCCAGAAATAGTTCTGTTCTCAAACAAAAGAAAACACTTTTAAATTTAAAAATATATATTGATCTATCATATATATATTAAATATTTTATATAAGTAGAATGGATAATAAATCCAGAGGCATTCATAACTAAACTACGTATTGACATTAGTACAATAATTTCATTATTTCACTTTCAGTGTTACTCTGCATTAAGTACATTAAGATCACGCATGGTACTTGGGCATATCATATGTATTGATGAGCATGAGATCTTAAAACAAGTTCTTCTATTATTCAGATAACTTTCTAGAAAAAATGCATATTCTTAAGAATAAACATTATAAAGACTTTTTTGAAATGAAAATTCTGAAGCTGTGACACAAAATTACATGCTTTAATTATTCGTAGAAAGTATAAGACGATTATTAATGTGATGTAAGTCAGCTTTACTGACTAAATTCATTCTGCTCCTGAGTAATGATGGTTCTTTTGTTTCTTTTAACACTTGATGTATATGTATCGTCTTGCCAATTGGAAGCCTCCAATTTTTATTTTGAACAAAAGTTTTGTTGGGTTTGAATTTTTCTGTCCCTTTCTTATACTTTTAAGTTCTTCACTACAAGCAAAACCTACCTTAACTTTTGTTACACTCAAAATTGGTTGTATTGTGTAGGTTTTGCCCTCTTTATAGGGAACAACATAGTAGTTAGACCTCCTGCACTCCTGCAAAATGTTCCTTTGTACTTGTTATTTTGAGAATTCCTTTGGAAGATCTTATGTCTTAAATAATTTTACTCGGTTTATTGAATTTAGAGAAAGCTATTCCTCTGGTTTGGACTACATATAAAGTGGTGTCTCTTCTTGCTTGGAAATACCATTTCATCACTGAGCAACTAATCACTTGTATTGAAATTCTGATTTCTTCTGTCATATCATTTTAAGAAGTGGGAATGGATAGAAATAAAATCTATCAAAATATTCTGTAAAAAAGGGGTGTTTATGTTATGCATCTCTTATTTTTCTCCTCGACAGTAAAATATCCTCTATTCAGTACAGAACATCCATCATTAAGGGTTTATTGATTTCCAAAGTTTATGAGAAAAACTAGAGATAGATTGTGTACTAGGCAGATTTGGAATTTGAGACAAGAAACTATGTGAGACTGTAGGCACCAAGGGTAAACAAAACAGGTTCAGTCAATCTCCATCTTATTTATACCTTACATTTACTGATGAATAACTAAGCATTGAAATGCTGAACATACTATTTCAAAATATTTTTTTACTCCTCTTGATTTCTTCAGTTCTTCAAGAGTCTTGACTATGCAAAGAACTCTTGGTAACTCTTGGCTGTACTCCAGATTCATTTCTCAGCAGTGCTGTTGATGAAATTTGCCTGTGCAGAATGGCTGAAGCGGGTACTGTATAGACTCCAGAACACTGTGTTCATAGAAGACTGTACAAAAGAATAATGGGAAAGTGTGGTATAGCACTGTAAAGTACTTAATGTTCTTTTTGAATTTGTAAACACCCGAGTGGATCCTGAGGCATGCTGACTGCAGGTAGAGTAGTTTACATCAGGAACTCTTCTCTTTCTCTCCATGTGGATGGAGTATCACCTCTGTAGTTTCTTCATTTTTGGTTTGGCAGGGGTTATTTTTTTTTTTATAAGAATCAGCTCAGTATTTCAAACATAAAGCAATTCAATTTTCAAACAGTCATTAATTAGCAAAAAAAAATTGACAAGAACAGTTGGTTGTGTTGCAGCTTCCTGTACATAATAGGTGAAATAGTTGTTTCAGTTTATACATCAATGCAGAAAAATGTCATATGTCTTAGGAAATATCACAATATGAAACTGCTGCTTGTTACGAAGAAAATTATAGAAGATAAATTAGAAATGATATTTAATGTAAACTGAGTAGTACAGGAAGTGATAACAACCCATAAAATTTTCAAGAGCTGATTAATTTGTAAGGAGCAGTGTTTAATGATGCCTTGATGTCAGTACTAGGAAAATGAACCTTATGAAGCAGTTCAAGTGGAAATGTACCGTGTTAGAAGAAGTGTAGAATTGGGAGCATTTTAATATAGAGTGGTAGTTTGCAATGTATTTATATGATCAGAGGGTTGCAATAGAAGAAGCTAAGTAATTATGAGATACTGGAAGAAATTCTTTGATACTACTGGGATATAAATAGAGATAAATAACTTTAAATGATGTGTTTTAAAAGTACACCATTGAGGATGAAATAAGACTTACATTTGCCTCAGTGTGGGAAAAAGAAAACATTGAGTTTAAACAGAAAGCTAGGGACAGATAAATAGTAGTGGTATATTCTGCAGGGGCAGGAACAAGTGGAAAAATAGAAAATAATGAGAAAGTACAAGTATGAAATCCTGTTTTCCTTGAATTCAGAAGCTGAAATTTGTACTTTTTCAGTGGTATAGAAATCTCAGCTAAAGGATTCAAATTTTGCATAATCTAATTATGAGACATCAAAGAGAGAACACAGAAAGCACAGTCTGAAATATGATAACTGTTGAAACGGAATTGACTAGATGGTGAAGACATTAGAGAAGAAGAGGAGGTTTTCAGATCAAATAATAATATAGTAGGCCTTATTTGTAGTTTGAAAAAAACCCAAAATACCTGGTAAAAAGAGGAAAAGGACTCAAGTTTTAGGAAAAATTCTCTTTTATTTATTTTCCTTTCAGTAGCTACTTTTATAATGTTTGAAAGACATTCTCTTGTACATTGATCAGCTCCCATGTTCAGACTCCTTATTGATTGATAATTGATAAAGAACTCAATAAAGCATTTTTAGGCATCAAAATTTATATATATATATTATATAATTTATCAAAAATTATGTAGGTCATAACCTGAGGTAGTATTGTTGTGTTGAAATTCTGTTTCATTTTTTGCTCGTCTGTGAACTCACTCAGACACAACTATAAATACTTTTATTTCATTCATTCTGGTCCTAGAGATGGAAGTCTATATAGTCAGAAGTCACTCAGATGAAAAAACACCTTCTAAAATTAACTAATATGTCAAAAGAAAACGTTTTCAAGGTAAAAATGTATCTACCCCATTATCTGAAAATTCCAGACCTGAGTTGTAGATAAACATTATCTAGGGATGCTATAAGGTTCAGCAAGAACTCTGTGCCAATTTCTGACACACGATGCTGCCAGCTGTCTGGAAGTCACTTATATATTTCTACTATAAAATTATTCACAGAATACCTGTAAGCATGCTAAAGACCACTCTAAATACCATTCTTTTTCCAAAACAACTTGGGGCCTGTTGTGATTGCTGTGTAAGGGATGGCAGTATTTAGTGACTCCTGACAAAGTACACTTCTGACAAATGTCTTAAGTTCTCTGTGGAAAAAAAATTCCTCTCATTCCTCTTACATTCTACTATATAGGTGGATTTTGGGGGTGAAGGACAGTGAGGCTTGTAATTTTTTAATTATTGTTGTTTTCTTATCTATTTCCAAATACTTCACTTTTTTGCCTTAATAGCAGGAACAACTCATGCGTCTTTCTGTTCTGTGTATATTATACAGATTGTGTCAAAAATAAGGCTTTTATGTAATTGTTGTTTTAAATGAAAAAAAATGAGATTAAAAAGTTGGATTTTAGATCAGAGATTTCAAGGTAATTTATAAATGTCTAATACACACATTATATAACTGTATAGAAGACAGTAGAAATTATAAATCCTCACAGGGTAGATAATTTTAATTTTCAATAAGAATATTGTTTTTTTAGATTTTGTGCATTCATACACATACTTGCACACATATGCCCTCATATTATGTATTTCTGAGCATTAATTTATGCCACAATACTGACAGAGAAGAAAAATATAATGTATTAATAGCATAGACAATAATTTTATTCCCAAGTTCAGCTACCTAATTCCTGTAGTAAGAACACCAATTCCAGAATGCCTATTGAGAAAATTTACTCTGGTCACAGATTTTTTAATTAAGAGAGGAAAACTTAGGAAGCTGAAGAATTTTCAAGCCCTTCCTTCACATTGTAGGTCTTAGGTTTCTTTGTCTTTTATTTGTATTGTACTTCCTATGAAGCAAGGTTTGAAATTATTTCAATCACATTCTAAACACAAGATTTGAAAGGTCCAATACAGGGCAAGCTTCTCCATATATTTATCAAGTATGACATACTAAAGTTAGACCTTTTATCTTCCCATCATCAACAAGTAAATTTGGAATAAAAAATTACTGTGTTGAACCAGGTTCTTTAATCCTCTCACATACGAATTGACGAAGAGTGGAATAACTGTTATTTACAGCAACCAGGATTGGTGTTTTCCAGGCACAGAACTTGAGTTCACCCTGAATGCAGACACTGTGTAACTCCTTCCTTTTGTATGCTGGTATGTTAACAACTCTTGTCCTAGCACTGGGGAACATGGGTTTCAAGTACCCCTTACCCTGATGAGATTTGAATCTCCAGCTTACACATGCCAAGCTATTCCTTTGGCTGTGTTTCAGTCCTCTTTTAGCAGTGACAGTTAGAGCTGAGGGCACAATATCCATATATCTTGAAGGAGAGAAAGAAAACTGGCTCCATGTAGAATTTAGGGCACTAAATTCACCTGAAGTAGTTCATAGATTCTTTCCTCTTTAGTTCACTTAATGGGTTACCCAGAGTTAGTATAATTTAACTTACATCGTAGGATCCATTTTTTAAACTGAATGTGAGTCATACTGTCTCAGACCAAACTCAGGAAACAAATTTGACTGATTAGGGATGACATTTTTCTGGATACCAAAGTTCAGGTCCTTAGGTTTACATGTAGATTTGGCAACTCAGAAAATAATTTGTTACTTTCCTATAATATGCAGTTCCAAAGATTTTTCATATGCCAGGGCTTTTCTAAGTTCTCCCTATTGGATGTTCAAATTTTGTAGGAAATTGCCAGTAGGTGGCCCTGACTACTGCAGTGTATCTGGCCTAAGTGCATTGTATCTGTGCAGATGATTATTTGGCAACACCTAAAAATCATTACTGTATTAATGCCAAGTGTAAGACAATTCCAATCTTAAATTATTAACATGTGTGTCATGTAAAAATTAAAAAATGAAAGGTCAAAAAGATTGAAGTCTTAGAGTGATAATCTAATGACGGTATGATACTTTAAATACCTCTGTAATTAATTTGGGTTTCAGTGCCTTCTTTGATGTATTTCTGTTTTCTTTGATAGTCTTGGAGTTGTCCACATTTAACAATTAAAGATTATGGGTCTGATCCATTTCAAAGATGCAGAAAGCTTACAGCTCTTTGGAACTTCTATGAGTGTTAATACTTCCACAAAATCAGGTCCAGGTTTTTCCAAAACACATAGCTCTAATTTAACAAAGCTACCAAGCAAATGCATGTTAATGATACTGGTACACGAGATTCTTGAACACATGATGTTCATAAATGGAATAGAAAAGTGATAATGCAGTGTTTTAATTCGTAACACAGATTTATTTTTTTTTTTGTAAGAATTAAAAAGCTAGATATTACTTTTAAAAAGCAAGGATATGAGTATGGTCCAAATAAGAAAATAGAATAGAGTTTTCTGGAACATTATAAACAAATTATTGAAGATCATCTGCCCATTTGAAAAAGGCACTGTTAACACTAATATGAACAAAAATATTCTGTCTAATAGCATATATAAGTATAAGGAGGAAAACCTTATTGCTTGCACTTTTATCTTGGCAAAATGTTTGTTTCAGTCAAGTTTCAATAAAGATAAAAAAAATAAATTAAAATGTTTTTTAATAAAACCAATTGTGTTTCAAAAATAATTAAATCAAAAATAGAAACTGCAACTGATGAAAATTATTAAAAATAATTTTGGAAAATAAATGACTGAATTAAAAGTATTCATATTGTTTGCAATCTTTATTATAGCTTATTGTACATTCATCTTTCAACCATTGCTGACACACAGACTCAGACGTGAACTTCTAATAGTGGTTTATCCTCTATATTGATTTTCCTTTTAATAGAGAAAAAGATAAAAACACTTTAGTGAATGCATAAATAATTCAAATCATTTTAATTGCAAGTCATATTTATCCATAGAAATATAGTAACACTGGGAAAACTTTTCTGGAAATACAGATAAGAATAAAACTAAATATGCTTTCTTGGGAAATTGTTTCTCATTGGAGAACATATGTGGGAGGTTTAATCTCCAGATGAAGTGCTCTTATGAGGTCACTCACAATGTGTCTTACTCTAGTTATAAATCAGCATCTGTCTTTGAATGAAGGGCTGTAAGGATACCAGTGTAGCTGTGGACTTGGAACCTATACATTTACAAAATGTAAAGGTTAGATAACTGTGCTCTTGAACCAGGAAGGCAATATGATAAATTTAGAAAAAAATAAGTAGTTCCCGCTTTAATAAAGGAAACTGATGAACAGTGTAATTATCAGTCTTTTAATATTTGGCACTGATTAAGTAATTCACTGCTTGAGTTTTTTAGTCAGCCCTCACACCCTCATTTGCATAGATATAGTGGCTGTCCATCCAAGATTTTAATTTTCTGGCTTCTTAGCGAGCTGAATGAGAGTTCTTTACATCAAATAAGGATAAATTCTTCTGCCTACATTCTAGTCTGTGGGTGACTAGCAAGACATATGTGACTTTATATTCTTGACCAGGACCTTGCCTTGAACACATTCAGCCTAAGAAGTGGATTTGGTTTGAATAGATTCCCTATATTAAGACAAATAAACAAAAAACATTTGTATTTCAGACTATGAAATAAGCAGCTTTGATACTTTGACTTTGAGCTAAAATTTGAAAGCAATGAGCTCATGGCAAAGCTAGGTAAAATGCCAGTGAGGAGCTATATTTTGCAGTTTATGCAAAGTAAATTATAAGTTTAAAAAATACTACAGGTAATGTACCAAACCCCTTAAAAGGTGAATTGGTGATTATCCTATAATTTCAGTTTATAAAGTCAAAACATGAATGAAAATTATGTCACTTTTGATATCTCTGTCCCCACCCCCTGCCATCCCTTTGCAGTTACTGAAAGTTAAATCATCCACAGCGAGCAAATGGACTTGATGTTAAATGGTCTTTGCTGGTTCAAGCGTTCCTGCAGTTTACTAAAAACCTTCTAGCACCTACCATATTCACCTGTCAGTGATGAAAGAAGAATCTTTGAAAGAAAAAAAAAAAAAGGAATAGCTAGTAACAGAGGTGATAACTCAGTGTTATCTGAAATTATGCTAATTAATAAATTATTTTATAACTGATATATTATCAGTGTTATCTGAAATTTCAAAGAGAAAAACAAAAAATATTTGTACCAAAAAAAAAAAAGAAAAAAGCTTTCAAATGTCACATAAAAGCCCTGAGTTGAAGATGCTAAAATGATACAACTTTAAAAGTTGATGTATGAGGGTAGAAAATAAAAAATTATTCTAATCCATGAACGTCACCATGCAACAATGGTGGTGCCTCTGTGCAATCTTCCAATTCTGGCATCCTCTTCCTGATGCTTCTAACCGTGTTTGTTATTCAGCAGAATGGTCCCAAAACTGAAGGATCTCCAGAACTGTACATTTCATTTTTTTCCCATAATGCCACTGTTTTATTCTCTATCTTTAGAGGTCTTCTGTGATCCAGAAGTAGGTAGTATTTTCTGAAAAATAATATCATAGATTCAACTGCTTTGGAATCCAAATCAGAAATTGCCATTAAAATGTCCTAAATGTTTTAATAGATCATATCAGTAAAAGACAGATAAGAGTAATAAGATTTCCGTGTGTCGGCTCTTGCATATAATGGTGATTTGTTTTTTTAACCTTATATATTGCTAATTAGAATTGTAAGTATAAATGATTGCATATTTTTAATTATGGAGATAACACAATAAGCAATATTCATGGCAGCCATAACAAGCAATTTATGCATAATATATACTTCTACATGAATTTCGTCACAAAGGATAGATTTATTTCCCAATAAAATAAATTTATTCAGAAGGTTGATATTACATCACAAAAGAAAAAACAAACCATAAAGTTAAAACTAATACAAAATTATTTCTTAAATGTATCTGAAGACATTTTAAATAGTTGTACTCTTCATGAAAGTGAAGTAATTGCCTTTTTTCTTTTCCAAGAAGCCATAGGTTCCAAGTTTATCTAGGAAATCTTAAAGAAAATATATTTTAAAATAATGATGAAAGACAGAAGTATCTCTCTTCTTCCCCAGGTAAAGAAATTTCTCAGCTGGATACTACTTTAGATGAGAAATTACAGAGTAAAGGCTTCACATACCAATGGCTTCATGCACAGCTTTTGGATTATGAAGCAGCCAGTTCCAGAAATACGAAGTGGTGAGGTCATCGACTTTAAATTAGATTTTTTTTTATTTTAAATTTGTCTTGTAAAGTGAAACCTAAGTTAATGGTTCTAAAATAAACATGACTTTGCAGTTAGCAGACAGTGCACCATATTTCCAGGTCCCAAATATGGCACCCTTTAGAACTGGCAGTCATTGTATAGATACTTCTTCCACATTGAAATTGAAATTATAAAATGTTCAGAATCTTATAACAAATAACTACTTAGTTTTACTTTAGCAATGCAGTGGGTTTTTGACTGCAAAGGGTGTAGAAAAAGGTGCTTATTCATCATATATTTTATAATGTTATTGATATACGTTATGGTTTTATGTAATTAAATCAACTGTAACATTAGCTATATTGTTAGATTTGATTAAGAAAGTTAAAAAAAATACTTTTCTTTTTAGCTAAATAATGTGTATTTCTATTTTGTCTTCAAAATATAAACCCAGTGTTTATATCTTTATACTACATTGTACTAAAATGTTGTAAACGTGTTCCTTCTATGTTCAGTTTTGGTTATTAAACAGGTAAAATGTCAATACAATTAAGGGAAAGGTTCATGTTGCCTAAACTAACATGAAGACATAGTAAGTATATTTTGGTCGTAAATTCAATATAAGGCATTAGTATCTTAATGAAGTCATTAGTAGACACAATGCCAAGCATCTCTAAGAAAACCAAACAAAGTGTCAGTAAGCAAGCAATGGGTTTAGTATATTAATTTTATTATTATTTTCATTTAAAATGTATTTATAATTAAATGGGCTACAAATTGTTCTGTCTTGTGCAGAAAAATATGCCACATATCCTGCTTGTATCAATGACTGTAGAAACTATATGACAGACATATTCCTTAGGAAATATATATCTGACTTTGCAGAAATATTTATCTTTCAGCCATGATCCATAGTAAAGAAATACTCAAAGTGTTTGTTTAAGATAACTTCCATGACTTTTAATTTGAATGAAAACACTGGAATACAACATGTATACAACATAATGATGTTTGAAAGTAAGAAGACACAGAAATTTATAAAAGAATTTTCTTAACTATTACTGTGCTACCTCTGCAGGTGTATGCTATGCGGTAGTATTTGTTCAGACTTTTTTAAGGGTCATGATATCATTTTTTTAATGTGCCAAAAGTCCAACTGATCTCCATTCAAACTTCATTGGTAGACAAATTCAAACAGCTGACATACTTATTCAACTGAAAACAATTTTATTCCTACAAAAAGTAACATGAAACCTGGCTTTTCTACAATTTATGTGAGCACATACAAAGAGTCATGCTGGTTAGAATGGTTTAACTTAATATTCTATTATTTGAATAAACACTTGTTAATTATTTTTTAAATCAAGTACAAGAAAATTAATAGTAATTGCTCTGATACTTTATCAGTTAATATTAATTTCTCTGATACATCTTAATCATGGAATTGTTTTAAATAATTAAGCAGAATTTTTCCTGCAAAGATTCTGTGCAGGTATTTTAGTGAGGCCAGTACAGTGGGAGTTACTGAAATTTCTATTCTGCATTTTTCCCAGCTGTCATTTTTTGCCTAAGATAGATCCTGCGATATGTGACAATAGACAAGTACAACTTGTGGTAAGAACTTGTTTCTTTGTGGGATTTTGCAGAATTCAGGTAATTCATGTCCATACCTGGTGTAAAAACAGAAGAATTTTTGGATTAATATAATTTTGTAGTGTTATGTCTGTTTGGCAATCAAGCCATCCCCTGATGGAGATAAGAAGAAAATATTTTAGCACAGAAGCCTATGGAGGTGCATTGGGTTCTAGCTTCATGATCTGACACTGAGTTTGTTTTTAAGACATCAAATGCTACTGTATGTTTTTTAAAGCTTTTAAATCTGCATTTGCAAAAAAGCTAAAAAAGAAAAAAAATATGGTTCAATGCCAGCTACATTATTTACTGAAAATATGTGTTCTACTCAATTGAACAACTTTAAATATTCTCCAATTCTGTGTATGACATCCCTAAATCATTCTAATATTTTCAATATATTATATTAAATAATATTTAAATAAATAAATAAATAAATAAATAATAGCTTTCAATGTCATTTATTGAAATACAGTGAGTTGGAATTGTTTATTAATATTAACATTATTAAAAACATTGCGTGAAGTCAGACTTATTCCTACAGTTTCTTTTAAAAATTTTTTTAGATCTTAAAATGGTCTCTGCTCTTTTCATGATTCATTCTTTTTGCAGTATTTTAAAAAAATGGATTTTCTGAAACAGGTAGTCCAGTAAATCGGCAGGAAGGGAAATATGAGCAATTTAACAGTTTGAAGATTTACAAAATTGAAAGACTGTGTCAGAGATGCCCAAAAGTTCCTTTAACAGCAAGCAGTTGTGATACCTACAGGCCAATATATACTCACTCTATTTCTATATGTATAGACTTTACATTTTGGCAAATTAGCAATATCCTTATGGATAAAATTTTGTACTGTTTAAAAAATGGGGCAAAAATTTAGAAGCTTGGCAGAATTAGTATTTTATACTCATATAGATGATGTAAAATACTGCATAAGAAGTACTTCCCAGTTAGATGATGTGTCATATGCCTCATTTGTTCTCTGAGCAATCTTGCCCCTTTCTACCCTCTTCCCTCTTTAGCTTCACAACCTATGCAATTTATATCTTTTGGAAGTGAGTCCATAAAATTCTCAAATATATGGTTCTCATAAAATTAACCTTTGAAGAAAATGTAATCCTTTTAAGCCCTACATGTTACTGTTGCTGTTTTCTTTAAGACAGATTTTGTCAAATATTTTTCTCTGGCAAGTGTGTCCAATTCTTAGGTTCTTCTAAAATTTAAATGGCTGAAATCATGAACCAAATGTCTGTTTTAGGGTTTGATTGCAGCAACACCAATAGTTATTTGTTAGGTGGAGTCTAAAACAGAAAATTGAGCAAATCATAATTTAATAATGTTATCTAAATTACATATTATGTAATTATTGGTATGCATATGTGCAC
This sequence comes from Cyanistes caeruleus, assembly GCF_971803275.1. Classification (NCBI taxonomy): domain Eukaryota; kingdom Metazoa; phylum Chordata; class Aves; order Passeriformes; family Paridae; genus Cyanistes; species Cyanistes caeruleus. The sequence goes on along the minus strand of NC_141704.1, from coordinate 41,402,570 downwards.
ATAGGTAGATTGTATGTTATTTACACTAAGCAGTTCTGTCCACAAAATACTGCTGCAATCCCACAATGGTATTATGTGGTGTGCCCACATAACTGGCAAAGTTATGGAATTGTCACAGCCTGTGCCACATAATAACATAGCTGTTCCACATGAATGAAACACAGAGAAAAATGCAATAGAGTGTTCAGAAAATAGAAAATGTAATAAAATGTATCTCTAATGCAGAAAGCAGTACTATACAGGCAGGAAATAATGATGTGGTTTGTACACACAGACGGCTGGAGAATTTTGGTTTTAAAATTTATATGAGTTCTCTCTTAAAGGTTGAAATGTGAACATACTCCTACTGCTTTGGCATAGTAGCTTATTTAAAAGCTACGAAATTATGATAAAAATCAAGTTAACAGCTGCAATCATTATCAAAAAAGTTATTGTAAACTGAAAGTGGAAAATATATATTAAAAGCAAAATGAGAGAGAGAGAACAAGCATAAGAAGAGGAAAGCATTCCTTGGCATTTCCAGTAGTTTATTCCAATGCCATATGCTCAATCATGAAGTTTTCTGATGCTCTATACAATCCCTTCTTTTTATATGTTCCATAAGTGTTCCCTGCATTCTGAAAGCTTCATATAATTTTCTAAATTATATTTTTGCACGTTCCAGTAATTTAAGTCTTTCTTTTTCATGCATACAAAATTGTGTTTCAATGGTTGCATATAAAGAGTAAAGCCTTCTCACTAGGGATTATTGCTTTGTAGTAACCTGCAGTAAATCTTAGACCTTATTATGTTAATCTTGGTCATTTTGGTGATTTTTCTCACTAGTAATACCATAGCAGTGCTCAGGAAGGCATGCTGACTTACAGTTTAAACTATTTTAAATTAATATGATTTTGTGGAATGGCAGGTCGGATAGACTTATTGATTCTTTTTTTATGAAGTTTAAGTTACCTACAGGGTTAAACCCTTTCACTATTGATCAGTCTATCCAATCATTTAGGTGCAACTTGAATTCAAAACACCTTTTATCTCTGAAGGTTATGGAACTTCTTGATAATTTTACCTGGAAATAGACAAATATACAAATGCAAAGCTGTCTTCAAGGCAAAGATTCCTCCTGATTGATATTAATTTTCAATTAATTAATAAGAAAGGTTTGTGGTAATAAAAAAAATAGCAAAAAGTGTGAAGAGTTAACTGTGATGATCACGACAGATGGAAGTCCAATGCTAAGGACTGCAAAAAGCTGCCAGTATCCTAAATTTCTTCCAAATTTTGGTTCTAAGTCATAAATGAAAATGGGAAGGTTTTAATTAACTTCAGAGGACTTTCAGTCAGCTTCTTTAAAAGGCCAGAATTAAGTTTGCTTCAGTAATTAATACAACCTAAAATATTACTCTGACTGTAATTGAGTGAAAACACTTATCTTTATTTGAAATAAAATAACAAATATTTTACATCAGAGATCAAGACAGCCTTATTAAAATCTAGCATATAACCTGAATATTATCTACAAGATGATGAAGCCTTAGTTTCTAGGATGGTAGGGATTGGATAATAAAATCATGGAAAGGCTAGATGTATAAAATTCTGTGGTCTCCTGGGTCTTTGGGAATTGAGACATTAAAAAACTTCTTTTGTGTGTTGAAAAAGGTTAGATAGAAATAAGAATGATCAGTTCCCTTGGTTTGAATCTCTTTGAGCATCACAATCATTGGATTATTTCTACTAGTGAAAGACTAAAAGCTTTTAGTTTAAAGATTTTGAACATAGAAAGCTCTCACAAGCTTAAAGCAACTGTAAATATTAAGGCCAGAAAAAAGAGAAATAATTGGCAGGGTAAAACTTTTTTTTTCAAAGTTTCTTGGCTCTGCTATGGAAGAGAAAATAAAATATTGATGTTTACAGCAATAATAAAGACTAGCTGTGCAAAGCAAAACTTTAAATTCCTCATCATTAAACATATAAAAGTAAGCATCAGCAAACAAGGGATAAACTTTCTGTGCAGACACAAAGGGTATACAATCACTAAGGAAGAGTGTAAAATCTCTGTATCTTTAGGGTTTTTGGTTTGAAAATGCATGGACTTTTTAATGAATTTTACATTAAACAGTGACTGAGTAAAGACAAGGAAATGAACCAGGTCTCCATTTCATCTGAGTTCTCTCAGTTAGACTGGACTACAAAGCCTGTCTGCACTGGTGTGGTGCTGCTTTTGGTACAGTGAGGTAGTTTGAACAGGAAGTCTGGAAATTGTCTCCTCCAGAATGGCCTACAACTTCATGGTAACAGCACTTTCCTGAGAAAAAGGGAGCTGTGGGCTTTAGCCCCCTGAAGAAGGAGTTGATACCCAGTCTCTTGATACCTGGTTGAGCAGTCTTGCTACTACAATGTTAGGCAAAAGTTTAGTTACGTTACCACTAGCAGAGTCTTTCCTTTTCTATAGTTTGTTTTTATGTTAAAAAAGAAATACCCAGTTAAACACCTAGCTCTTCACCCCAACAAGGGGAAAGACTTAGTCTACTTTTCTGGACTTCACTTCTGAAGGTCCAGAGACAAGAGAAGTATACCCTTACATTAAGTACTTCCAGTTGTCTGACTCTACAGTTTGGATTTTGTAGATTGTTCATCAGCAGTGTCTGATTTTTCTCCATCATTTTTACTGGCCCTCAGTATCTAGTTATTGTTAGAGGCTGCTTTTGGTGCTGAATAGCTTTTCATTACCTTCTTCAGTAAATGTGAAGTTGTTTCTGCAAAAATAACAATCTTCAATTTACAGTGGGTGGTATCTTCCAGGTCAGTTTTTAAACTTTGCCCTGCATGTTCCCAAACAGCATTGCTAAAATGAAATATGATTTTCATTTTTCTTTTGGCATATTTGTGTGCAGGTAACATGCCTCATGCCAAAACATGCCACCGCTGGATGTTAGAAGTTTATAATTAATATAATACTCTTGCCTAAAGTATAATTAAAATGCTGTCTGATGGTTATGGTTAATTAGCAAAAAACCTAAAAGATTAAATTACTCACTGGGCCCGTGACTGATTGAAGTGTCCTGGATAAAGCATAAATATTGCAGGAAATAATCCAATATGACATCTCTGACATTCAACTATAACTTAAATTATAGACTGGTCAGTAAATGATCTTAAGCTGTTTAAGGTTTCATCAGCCCTCTGCTAGATTGATTTTCTTCAAAATTACTGTACTAAAATGTTTTCTTTTGTTGTTGTATTGACTCAGATCACAAACCACAATTTTAAGATCGGCTCTTATTTACAAAAATGCTTTGACATAGTGCATTTGTTCAGCCTAGGCAACAAAAAAGGATTGTGGTATCATTTTGAAGAAGGTTGTTTGACAGACCCTGTTTGTTTATTTGGAGTAATGTGAGCTACATTCAGAAAATGTTATATTTTGTTTCATGATTGTGTACATTCTCTCCCACTGCTTCCAGGCAAGCCCTGTAAGCAGAGAAGACATGGATTTAGACCTTGTTTCCATGGCCGGTGGAAGTGCTTTGACTGAGAACAGAGAAAAAAATAAGCCGCCACACAGACACTCAGCAAGATCCTCAAGTAAGTTATGGTTCTTCTCAATATCAGTATTAAAGATCACTTTAAAATGCTAAGTAGAACTGAACATGCTTGGAATCCTTAATAACACATGCTGCTTATCTTTCTGTTTCTTTTTTTATCTAAAGCCTTTTCATACATTTGCTAGAGTTCTGTTTAAAAACTTTAATATCAATAGACTTTCCTCTTGTGATTTTAATGGGAAGTTCCTTGTGATTGTATTGTAGCTCCTCTCATGTCTGAGTCCTGAGAAATTTTCTTTTCCCTAAAGTACGAAAAAGATTTTTTTTTAATCTTTCTCTAATTTTTTTTTTTTTTCCAAAAGAGCTTTGGAAAATGCATGTTTTGTTACCTGAGCCCCAAAACACATATCACAAATCACGGCACAGATTTCTGCCATGTTGATTACCAGTTATGCTGTAGTATATGATCCCACTGAACTTATTATACTCAGTAGTAGAGGATCCTTTGAAAGCCTTATAGTTTTATCACTCTAATACCGTGGAAGGTAACAAAAGAATCTATAGAGAGAAAAAAAAATAATTCTTGAATGTTATAAAATTATAGAATATTAAGTTTCATGTCTTATTTTGTGTAATATAACTGAAGAAATGCTGATTCTGATAATATAATGTACTATTTTTTTCAAATAAAGAAAAACATAAACCTCCCAAAAGCACATTACAGAAAACATAAGTTGTATAAAGTAACTTCTGGAAAATTATCAAAATTCCTAAAATTTTTTAAGTAGAGAAGTTTCTTCATTCTTGAAATGTTGTCAAAATAGGAATTGGGTACGTCATATAATTTATTTATATAAATTGCTGGATTTACTTTTTGACTATGTTTTCATATATGCTGAATTTCCACTTTCAATAAAAAAAATAAAATTCAAGAAAAACATGTAAAAATACTTGAAATCTCTATTTTCCTGACATACTTTGTAAAGGCTTTAGAATAAAGATTTATTTACATTACTTCACCACAAGCAAAAATTAATGGTGACTCAATATGTTTGTGCTTATTCATTTGATTTACATTCCTAAAATTAGATTACATAAAATTCATCATAATAGTTTAATTGTACCAATGGAGAAAGAACATAATCTGTCTTTGTGCCTGCCATCTTAGAAAAGAAAAAATTATGTCTTTAGTTTTCTTGTTTTTCTCCATTGGCTGGTGATGACATTGAAAGTAGACGAGATTCCTAACTTCTGAGATCTTGAATTTAGGTGAGACAACTCTAAATTACTGATGTCAATTGCAAAATTATCATTATATTCATACATCCAGAATAGAATGTGTCCATATCTTGAATAATTGGGTTAAACAGTATCCACTTCATTCATATTAGTGTATAACTTAGACTGTAATCTATACTGTAACTCCATTCAAAAATAAATTAATATGAACTCTTTCGACATGTAGAACTTACCTGTGTGGATCTTGGAAAGAGATTTTTCTTTGGAAAAGAAAAAAGTGTCATTGCATTAGACCTTCAAGAAGGAGTGATTAGGAAAGGAGCAGGAAAGAACAACCAACAGGCAGAGTCATAAATGTGGGGGGGCTGCGGTACAGAGAGGGAGAGAGTTTACAATGTCTGCTAATATTGGTATACTTTCAAAAAACACACCTCTACTACACCATACCTATGTATTCATTCTTATTTCAGTAGTCCAGGAACTAAGGAAAAAAAAAGCCCAGACCTTATGTCTTTTTAAATATGTTTCTGCATATGTGTATATATAACTTTTATCATCGTGGATTTAAGAAATTAAACAGTGATCGTACATTCAGTTGCATTGCTTATGATATATAAAACCAAACATTACTGTCACCTTTGTACATTTCATATGCAGTATAGAAACATGTTTACTACATTATTTATGTTTGCCAAAGACTGTTGCTTTTCAATGATCAGAATAAATCATTAGCCCCATGATATCCTGAATCTGAAAACACTGTAAATTTACCTTTACTGAGAATGTATTTGTTATGAAATGCTTTCTTGTTCTATAGTCTCTCTCGGTTTTGCTTTCTGAAATATTAAATGAAGATGCCTAGGAACTGTTTCAGTGCTTTAGTAGGCGTGTTCCCTTTGATTTAACCTGCAGTTGTATTGCAGACTATTATAAACATGCTGTGACCTTAGATGTGCTGTCATTTTAATAAATTCTTAAATCAAGTTCTTGTGCCATGTTTTCAGGAGATCTCAACCTCAATGATTTGACAAGCTTTAATTAATAAAGTGTCACTGAGTTCACTTTCCAACATCCATAGTTGTGGTTGCTCCTCAGAATTCAATTATTGTTAGGGATCAAGAGCTGGTTTTTGGGTGTATCATACATGTTCCTTATATGTAACTTGTAATTTAGAAATTGTATCAAAAAATTGTTGAGATCTTACAGGCTGAAAAGTCTAGAAATACAAAATAATGGATTCTTAAATATATTTACTAAAAAAACGCTCTCAAATTCATGTGATACTGATATAAAATACCTTTCATATGTATAGGGATATATGAATTATCATGTGTTTTTTAAGGCAAAACATACAACACTTAAAAGTTATTAACTTTTAATTCACAGGGGATTTTAAAAAGTGAAGATTTTAAGAAATATTTCTGTGAACTTCCCAACTTTTATGTTTTTTTCTGTAGATCTTTTTTTCCAAAGGCAGGTTCTTTGAATTCTGGATTAAGCAATTTTAAGTTTTTTTAAAAGCCAAATTTCCTATTTTTTCTGAAAAATTTGTATGGGATAGATTAATCCTAAACTAACTTAATTCTGTGTCTTGACAAAGCTAAATTAATTTAGTAATAAAAGGAATGCTTTTAACATAGTATATCTCAGTTTAAGGAAAGCGTTTGTTTATTTAAATGTATTTGATTTGCTTCCCTGTTACATGTTCAAACGGAAAACTAACTGTTCATTAAATTGGCCAAATGTTTTAAAAAAAATGTATAACCTAAAGAAAGAGTAGCCATTGTTCAGCTGGAGTAAATAGTTATCTGTCTAATTTCAGACTTTGCTTCTGGCAATGGCCAGTACATTATGATCTAAGAACATACTTATATTATGTTCTAGAAGGAATATAATATTCCTTCATAGTGACTGCTTTTTTTCTCCCTTGTAACTAGTTTTTCTTTTCTATTTCTTGATGCTACTTTTTTGGGGTGAGGCTGGTTGGGAGGCAGGCGGGTCTGACCATTCTTTACCATTTTTATTAACTTCATAAACATTGGTGTGAATTTCTGGTTGCATTTTTTGTTTTAATACTTTCCTGAACAGTAGAATTGTAGTCAGCATTAAGATGCAAGATGAGCATGGAAATATTTTGCAAGAGTTAGAAGTTTAGCATTTTTATACCCAGATAGAAAGCATGGTTCTTTGTGTATCCTAATATCCAATTTGTGAGTAGGCTATGACAATCAACTACCTTCTATCATCCTAATCTGTTTCTGGCCAATGTTAGACATATAAATGAGTCTCCTACATATTTACATTGTCTAACTGTCATCACAATTTTGGGGTTTTCTTTTCTCTGCAAATTTAAACTTTATGTTCATTATATTTGCCTTGGGAACTGCAGTCTTCTGACCAAAATTTGAAAGGGAAATGCAATGGGAGCTGTGCATCTGCTACTTAAAATACTGCTCAGAATTCTTAATTCTTTTCCTACCTGAATTCTAGTTTTTTCAGGAAGCCTCTGATATCAGTAAAACTGCTTTCCAGGAAAAAAAAAATAGATTAATTAGAAACTGAACCTTGTCATTCCTTTGTTACCCTTATTCAAAAAGTAGGCCCATGTATATCTCTGGTAAAAAACATTTGTCAGTTCTTGTTCTCCACTAAACAAAACTTTATATTCTGTTAGTCAGTGAAAATGAATTAATGAAGTTTAATTATTCCTTTCTTACAGTGTAAAGTCTTCCATCTCAGAAAAAAAATCCAGTAACTTTTATTTCACTTTCTTTTTAAATCTTACTCAATTCTTTTTGCTCTTGACAGAACCCCCACCTTGTTTTGGTCTTTTTGCCTCCCTTTATTTCATAATGAGTATTGTTAGAGATCCTTCAACTTTGTCATAAGCAATGTATGGTACAGACTCAGTTTACAAAATTCCTTCTTTCCTGTTCCTTTCTTCCTAGCATCACTATTGTCTATATATTCTAGTTTTGTTGTCTTTCATTCAGGATTTGTAAAAACTCTCTGTGTAATCAGTATCTCATTTTTAAGCTCTCTATGAATTTGCTCATATTTTACCAAGGGGTTTCTTGTGCGTGTTTCTTTCCTGCATACATATTTTCTATGTATTGGTTAACTATCAAACAATATATACCTAATCTTTTTGAACACACTACAGAATGACATCTTACAGGATACTGCTTAATTCACTTTGAGGTTGCATATTAAAAAATAACCTAAATGCAAATTTTAAAAGGCATGTAGAATTTGCTTTCATTGAATTTAACAAGCTAGGGAGAAAAAAATGATACATGGTCTCATGTATTTTCATCATCTGTGTTTCCAGTTATGAAAATAATTCAAGAACAGATGCAGAGACATAGTCTAAAGTTTAAGTGCTTTTTTACAGCCTCATACTCTTCTACTAGGGTTTGGGAGTTCTTCAGTGTGGGGTTTTTTTTAAGAGAAACCAGCTTAACAAAAAAATTCTGTTTTGAGACACTGGTTTATAGTTCACTTTTCCACTTAGAACCATGGGCCCATTAGACCAGTGATAAGGATTTCTAATGTCTTATGATTTGAGTAAATAATAACAGTTTTATGCTTCCTTTGCCGTGGGATGTTTGTTAAGTAGATTAAAAAATATTTCTCAAGTCGGTGCACTGAAAGATCCAGTAATTTATGTTGGGCTACTTCAGATTGTTGCACTGGATGGTAAAGATGTGTCTATAAGATCTTCTTTCCCAAGGCACTCTTTCTGTCCTTGTTTCTTTTCCTTCTAATTTTCTCTTTTTCACTGCTGTTTTTTCCACATCTGTGTTCCGTAATTCTTTCTTTTACTATGACTGGTTCTTGTTTCTGTCCTCCAACTTATTGCAGCATAAGCTTCCTCTCCCATCCACTCTTCCTTCCCACACATGCCATCAAGTCTTCTGTTTGTTTCTACAGATCGCAGTCTGATTACTTTTTTTCCTCTCACTCTGTGTTTCTTTTTGAAGCCAGATTATTCTTGACAGTATTCCTCAGATTCATTATCTAGTTTAGACCTCCTCCAAATATGTCCTGGTTTAGTGTACTGTTCAAGCAGATCTTGAGCCCAATCTCTTAATGTACTTTTCCTTCGTGTTCTTTCTTATTATTACCTGTATTTTCACTTCTTTTAGTTATGTTAATTCCAAGAGTTAGGAACCATCTAGTGCCCCGTAATCCATCTTCTTTATTCTTACACAGCTCTCCTGTGCCAATGCACAATTTTCTTCTTCCCCATGTTTTAATCCCTGCTCTGTGTCAGTCTCTTTGTCAAGTCATTCTAGTCTCTTGTGCCAGCTGTGCCAGGGCACTGTTTACCAAGTCAGCTTTAGTGTCTCTCACCTTGATTCTGAGTCAGTCTCATTTCTTTCTTGGATTTTAGTTGCAGCCCTTTGCCTCTTCTCTCAGTCTTCTTCCTGTAGGAGTTTGGATTCTTACCCTCTTCATGGTTCCTGCAGCTATTCTCCATCTGCCACAGACAGCATGAAATGAGCAGGCTTTTAAGTTCCCTGACTTAGCACAATCTTCAACATTATCTGTAGGAATAGCTTTACTTCGCTCCATGTAATATCATGGTAAAGCATGTTTCCATGATGACTGTTATTTTAGTGAATGTAGTCCAAAAGATCAAGAATTCCTTCTCTGATCATGGGAAAACTTCAATTTGTATATACTTGATCCAAATTTGGACATATCCTAAAAGGAAGGCTCTTTTATTTAGTAGGTTTCAGATCTCCTTTGCAAAGAACATAAATATTTTACATATTTTCTTAGAAGTGACCAACCTTGCGGAAAATTTCAAGCAGATGCTCAATTTCATCCTAAATGGTCAAAACTGGGGAAATAGATGAGCTGGTACACAAAATAGATATTGAGCTTTAATAAGCAATGGTGCTGAAAGTCTTTCTTTTAATTAGAAAAGGGCTGTATTTTACAGGAATGTATTTGGAACACTATGTTTATTATGTTTATTTTGACTGTGTGGAATGTTAATTAATAAATGTTTTTAATATATTCTTGTAAATGGTTATCTCTTTCAACTCCATGTGACTGAGTCACGTTTTAGAGTTCAGATTATTCAAGTATGTAATTGTCAGCATGATCTAGTTAGAAGAGCATCAATGTTTGGTAAACAAAGAAATTTAAATTAATTGTTTCTATAAAATTTTAGAACTAATCTCTAGTCTTACCAGCATGAAGTCATGCAGATTTAAAAACAAAACTCGCCATTTACCTAAAAAAAATTAATCATGATTATATTTTTTCTGCAAATCTCCACACAAAAAGGAGATATATCTTTACATATTGTGTTTTATTTCATATAAATTGGTCCCCAGAGTTTTCAATGCTATTTAAATATAATTTTGAAATAAAAAAAATATAATGTAAAATTGCATCACAATACGTATTTTTATGCAAACAGTGCAACTAAAAAAAAAAAATCCAACTTTAAGATAGCCATAAGTAACATTATTAAAAAGTTAACTTTTCTGATATTGTAACATTTACCTTTTTCACAGACCTGCTGAACCTACCGTCTTTCCAGAGCTCAAATTGATGTAAATGCTTTGCTGCTAAGGATTCGTTCTGGTCACTTTCATTAAAATCTTGAGGTTTTTTTCTCCATGCCTTCTTATGCCTTATTTGCTTTTAAGTAATACAATATGTTAAGGACTTTGGAATAAATTATATCTCCAGACACACAATGTTAGGTGGATCGATAAATGTCCTATGACGTCTACTATGCATCATAAAATTCTATCATAACCTTTTTAACAAAGCTTTTCTTCTTGGACACCAAGAATTTCATTCAAAGCATATTACATATTGCATTACTTATCAAAACAGTGGATATGTAAACCTTGACATTTGTTAAAAGACCCAGGCTTTAACCAAAAAAAGACCAGAACAAATCGATAGCAGAATACAGATTAAACAACCAAAAAGTGACTGCTTGGAAATAGAAGCATGTGACATTATGCCAAGACAAGCTTTCAACACATACTCAAAATAGTTTTTTGATATATACAGGGATCTGAAAGTCTCCCAGACCGTACTGGAGCTTCATATATTAAATTGTTAGAAGTAAATGAATGTACAGTAAAAAAGTGTTAAAGCCTGTCTTCCAAAGCCTGCTTTAGTATAGGAGAAATTAAATTGCTTTTCTTGGCTGAGATTAGTTCCCACATCAGTGGGTATTAGAATAACCATGTACCACGTTAAGTTATACTTAATATACTTGCCAGGTTCTATTTAATTCTAGTACAAGTAATGGTAATAATAATAGTTGTCAAAAATATCAGTACTGTATATAGTAAACCAAATATAATTGTTCTAATTTGTGTTTAGTAAACATGTTAGTTTACATTTAACATATATCTAATTCTATTTAGTAAAGATACTCAAGATAGCATCTTGAAATCGTGTGATTCTTTCTCTTGCTGCCTTTGGGCAAGGCCCGCTAAAAATACACTTAAGGAACATAACATGAAATAAAACTATTGATTATGCTTACAATTATTCATAAATCACAAATTCACATGTACATACCTATGTATGTATGTATGCATATTAATGAAATATTTGCCTCTTTATAGCAAAATATGACTATAAATGTCACCTTTATTTTACCAATTAAGAAATTATTATAGTAGTAATGTGATTCACTCATATGCTAGTATGTGAACTATTCATTTGCAGGACACATTGCAGTTTAGGGAGATTGCAAATCCAAGCATGCCATAAAAAATGTTCACATCATTAGTAACGCTGTAAGAGAAATATGTAAGGTCCCTCAAAGAAAAACCTAAATCAATAAATATAAGAAAAAAATATAATAAGGATTCATTTTGATATGTTTGGGGGATTTTCAGGAAATTTGGTTTGTTGGTTGGGTTTTCTGTGTGTGTTTTGGGTTTTTTTGTGGTTTTTTATGTTGTGTTTTGTTTTGTTTTTTTAACAAGACTATGTTTTTAAGGAACATTTATAGGTTCAGTCTATTAATTCAAAGGGCCATAGTCATCCCTTATCAGACTGTCTTGTCTTCTCTCATTCCCTTGGTCTTGACAAAATTCTAACCATTTCCTAATAGAAGTATCTTTAATGAGTATTTCTGAAGAAAATTGCCTGTTTGAAAATCAGAATCAGAAAATCTGTTGTAAACACAGATATTAACAACAGAATTGTGGATTTTTTTGGTTTATATGTAACTCTTTTTACTTCTCGCAAGATTCTACCTAGATGCTTACTTTACACTTAAGTGCAAAGCTCCTTTTACTTGAGCATGCATGAAATACTCATACCTAGATTTTCACTAGAGTAGCAAAAAGACATGAAGTAAAAGAAAGCATAGTCATTTTTGGGCATATGTATGATCAATCAGTAAATCCTATATTTGCAATGCATTCCATTCATTATTGGATTATCATTATTGGATTAGTTATTAGGAAATTTTTTTTCACTGAAGATGTGGTCAAGCATTAGAGCAGGCTGACTAGAGAAGTGGTGGAATCAGCATCCCTGGAAATGTTCAAAAAACGTGGATGTGATGCTTACAGACATGGTTTAGTGGTGGACTTGGCAGTGCTCAGTTAATAGTTGGACTCCATGATCTGAGAGGTCCTTTCCAACTTTCATGAATCTGTGATCCTATTCTAATGTTTTCCTTAATCTTTCTATTTGGTCTTGCATTAAACTCTAGGAGAAAGAACTACAGCAAAACCCTTTCTCATATTTGATTAATACTTTCATTATAAATGAGGTTTCTTTGCTTTAGGACACAATTTTTACATCATAAGTAATATTGAAGCCACTAGCAGTTACAATAGCCACCAGTGTAACATCTGAGAAATAGCTGTGACATGAATAGAAGTAAGCAAACTGCACTGTGCTGATGTGATTTATCTGCCCTTGAGAATTCTTCTTCAGGGAATAGGCTGTTGGTTCTCCATGCCAGCTCTGTCTTTCATCAATTCAATAAGACCAGAGCTGATAATAATACCCATCTATCTATTTAGTAGATATCAAAAGTGCTTTATCAGAAGTGCAAACATAATTATGCCCATTTCAAAGATGGAAGGATGGGACGTACAAAGGGAATGATTTACAGTGATTTACAACAAACCCCTCTGTAGATATTTCATTCCAAATCAGTTGATCGTTCTCTGCAATGGCTTTCCTTTTCTTTGGCTGAATTGTGCTGAGAACTGTGTAAAGGGTGGAAAGAAAAAATACAGAGTTAGTCTGTGCTTCAATTCAGTTTGTCTAGGTCATAATTGTATAATAAAGTTTAAAGCAGATGCTATGAAGTTCGAGACCAGATGAAGAAAAGAGACCCATGACTGTCAGATGTTGGGAGAGCCTCATTGGGAGAGATTTGTTAAACCTGCATATAGCAGGTCTTTTGGATTTTGTAATGGAAGAATAATACATATTTCGTACTCATGTAAGGGCAATATATTCCTTCCAATACACTGTATATAATTACAAGTGGAGAGGGAAAAACCCTACGTGTACAGATTACTGAAACCCACCATGAAAATACTATTTAGCAGTGCACAGAGGTTCATAAACAAGTGAGGTAGTTCACCCACAAATAATCCAGATCAGGCAGTTAGGATTAGGTTGACTGACTGTCTTCCTAGATTGACTCAATCACTACTAGACTAGTTTTCAAATTCATTAGTGATAGGCTCTTTGTAGTCTCTGTTTTTACTCTGTTTTACAAATAATGTAATTAATTTTTTGTCAAAATATAGGAAAAAAGAATTCATATGTCTTTTTTACCTATGCAGTGGATACCATGTTGAAGATGAGGGCATAGAAAAAGCATAAATTAGCCCCAGTTTTGTTTTCTGCTTTAAATGTGCAATAACAATTTCCTTTTTGTTTTTATTTTAACAAAAAATTCCAGTCTTAATTATTTTTGTTGTTTAACAATGTTTTCAATTTCCTAAAATATTTCTTTAAATTAAAGGCATCCAATTTAAAAAATAGTATTACCATGTTGGATTTATTTTGAAGTTTCACTAATTAATCACTTAATTTACTAATTTGAGGGTTTCAATTTCAATGAATATGTTATGGTTCCCAGGCAAAATAATGAATGGAAAGTTTACAGCTTGATTAAATATTTTCTTTGCTCTCTAGCAAAAGTCTTTCTGTACTAAGGAGATCTGCTACCATTTGAGGTGTTAAATAAAATAATCCAAAGGCAAGGAAACTGAGAATGCTGTAAAGGCAAAATATCAGAATTTTAAATCTTTAGGAGATACATCTAGAGTAAATTATACATTTTAAGAAAAAAAGAACAAATTACTACATCTGTAGAGCCATAAGAAGATGAATGGAGATAATGTTAAAAATACTTGAAACCTCTTGGTTGCCAAAAGAGACAGCTGTTTAATAGATACATTTGCAGTAATTTAAGGATTCATAAGAAAGGAAACTATAGTCTGGGAAAACCTGACATTTAGATCTAGAAGGCTACAGGAAAGCATCTATGAGAAAACAAAGAAACTCTTACTCTTCGAAATTTATAGGTATATTTTATATATTGTTACATAGAATGATGTTCTACTTTTTTGTCACTATGTATTCTGAGAAATTTAATTTTTCTATTGAGAAGTACTAAAAATTTTAAATATCTAAAATACTGAAACTATGTAATAATATTTTCCTTTGGTAAGTGGAAAAAAGTTCATAAAATATTATTTTATAAGCTAGGATTTTATATATATACATATATATACTGACAGACATGAACTGCTGCATTGTGAACATCATATCATTCTCTTGCAAAGTTTTGGTTGTCTTCCACAGATATTTTCTTTCTTATAGATGCCAAAGAAAAATATTATCAGGTGTTCAGTTATGTTAAAGAAATATTATACCTTTGGTCATGCCTACTGGTTATTTTATTTAAATAATTTTCTGAAGAGTTTTTTAGAAACTAAATTACTCAATCCTTTGTATGCATGACAGTGAAAGTGATTGTTTCACATATTCCTATGTGTTCTTAAATTTTTCTGTGGCACCATCCAGCATCTAAGTGTAAGTATTCCTGAGCTTTGAACAAAAGAAATCTCTTTTATTTGGTCTAATATAACCACAAAAACTTGTTAATTAGCTATATCTTCTGAACTAGTTCTTCATCCACTTGAAGGATGAGTTTCTGTGTCAAAAGCATTGAGCATCTCTGTAAGTGTTTAAATTCAGAATGGACAGATAATGGCGCTTCTAAAAATATGATCATCCTGTTTAGTAATTTTACTGTCTTTTAGATAAGGAGTTTATTGTTTTTTAAAGTATTACTTTGTGAAAATACTTGTATTTCTTTTAAACAGTGAGCCATACATAACTACAAAAATTGCGTGCTGTCAATTAGACCTAGAAATACTATTGCCTTGGAAAGAATATAATACAGTGAAATTTAGGGAGTTCTGGTTGGTTGGCTGGTTTTTAATTTCATGTCTGTTTTGCTGTTTAGAAAAGAATATTTCTACTCCAGAAAAATCATGTTTGGGTCCATCTCATAGAGAACGGATATCATTTCGAGACCATCCAGTGGAGCTAAGCGGAGGATGGGGAGCAGGCAAAAAAAGGCAAAAGCTTAAAAATATTAGCTGAATATTGGAGATAACTAGTTGAATTAATCAAACACAGACACACATATGGACAGCTCTGAATATCAATTGTTGTATTGTTGTAATTGTATTGTTGTATATTTCATTTATTACCAATAAACCAGTTTCAGTTAACTACTTTTGACTTACTTCATTATACATGGTTACAGTGGTTTGGGTTTTGTGGGATTTTTTTGTCAAAGTATTTTATACCTGTCAGTAAGTTATCATAGTTTGTGTTTCCAATTGCTTATATGTTCATGTGGTATAGAATGCAGAAGTGATTAACTCTACAAGGTTTGTTGTGCAGAGACTAAGTTTAGCTAAGCTAAGCTTGCTTATAAGAACTGGATGAGTCCAAATATAATAAGGGTTCATGTGATGTATGTCACATATTGAAACGCTGAATTCTCATTTTCTCACAAAATAAAATACATGCTTGCAAACTGTGTTGTGAGCTATAACAGCTGGCAATGCCATTCTTAGAGAAGTCTGTTTAGAATATTTTACTGAACCAGTATACAAATGTTGAGCATGCACTTTTATTAGGAATATAAGTAGTCCTCTAGATCTTACATCATAAATTATTGTCATAATATAATAAAGCAACCTGTTATGTTTTTTTACTTTCAAATACTGTTTCCTGGAGGATTTAAAAAAAAATAATAAAAGGTTCTCATTTCATTTTGGGATAATGTCAAATTAGATCTATATGTCACTGTTAACTCAATTTAATTTTTTCAGACTTGTGTGTAAATGTTTTGTGGTGCAAGGAAACCTAGAGAAAAAGAAATACTGTCTCAACTGTTCATGGGTATCTAACGCATTACTTCTAGTCAATGCTTTATCCATGAGCATAGAGGACAGAAAATGTTCCTTGATTTCAAAGCCTAACATTATTTTAATGTTTTTAATGTTTGAGGGTATAAGTTGCTAATTGGATCTAAGAAAAGGCTGGTTTTGGTATTTCCTTGTCTTTGTAAGCTGCAACCCCCTGTAGATGGAGAAAGAGGTGGAATGGGTAATGGGGCTTGAAACTTCAGTCAGTAAAAACATAAATTCTTGCATTGTGGCTGTTTTTAAAATGTATTTAAATTAACATGTGTTGTTATTTTGTAAAGTGTTTTTTATGATAACGTATATCTAATTATGAGTTAAAAGCGTTTATCTCCATTTTTGTGAATACTTGCATTCATTTTCAGGTAAAAAGATGATTGACCTCATTGAAAATCTCCAGTAAATAATTTTACTTGTTTGAACAACTGTCCTGTTTTTATTATCACTTTGCTTTTGAAAAGTCAGTGCAACCTATTTCAGAAAATATTTCTTTGCCTTCCTGGGGAATTATGGTCAGGTTGCTTAACCTGACTATAGAAATGCTGTGGTTGGCAACAGGGTATAAATTGTCAGTAGATGTTTATTTCGCCTAGTTAGTTTCCAAATGTATGAAGTTAGTGCTCAGCTTGATTTCAGGATCTGCAATATAATGACTTTTAACTGTCATCAACAAATAGTGGAGCTTTTGTGGGTTTGCTTTTAACATCGAGGTTCTAAATTTTTTATGGAAAACTTTGTTATTTCAAGATGTCTACCACTGCACCTGGTAGTGTGTGTAGCCACTGTTACAGGTATTAACTGGAAATCAAAATACAAAATCAGGAGGTTCATGGCTTAACACTCCTTGCAGATTGTTCCCTCTATTTGTCTAGAGTATCCATAATATACTGTACATCACCAAAACTGTAAATAAGGGCTATTTCAGATTTTATGGGTCTTTCTATATCTATCTGTATCTACATCTATATCGAAAAAAATATCTGCTGTATAAAAATTATTAGACTTAATCTCTTTGTTTTCAGGGTATTTCTGAATGAGAAATACCTCCCAGCCTGAATAAAATGGTTTGGCAACATTTTTTTTTTTGGCCTTTTATTTTGCAAAGATAAATGGTAGCTATTTAATATACAGTTTACTAAATTATAAATTGGAGTGACAATATTCACTGACAAGCCTTTTAGGTTCATAATATGCTTAGTCTGCATAAGCTAAGTAATATAACCAAGATAAATTAATGCATTAAGTATGCTGTTTTCATTACATAACATTGCAATGTGTAATAAGATGATGTCTTCTTGTATCCAGCAAATTTTTCTCAGAATTGCAATGTTCAAAGTATGTCTGACCAAATGCAGAAAACGTGCAAGGTGCAGCTTCTGTTCAAGCTAGCAGAAGACCTTTATTGCACTCAGACATAAGGTGAAGCAACCAACATGCCTTGGTGTTCATGGTCACATCTTAGAGTAGGTAAGGTCAGAGGTAACACAGATGATACACTTGGTGGGTATTTATGACATGAATTTTTCAAGCCCTACTCTGAAAGAAGTTTTATTAGGTTTTTGTGTCTTTTAGGGATTTTATTTTAGTTCTCTCTTTTTCATTTTGGTTATTTTGGGCTTTTTTCTTCTTTTTCTTTTTTTTTTTTTTTCCACTTTTCTTTGTCCCCTCCACACCTACCCCCTGATGCAGTAACTCCCATTTAGAACAAGAACATATTCTTAAAAGTAAGGTTTTCTGTCAATCTGTTCTGATTTGGAGTGGCTGTGAGTCAGTGACAGTCCAGCAAAACTTACATCACAGAACCCTGAAACTGCATCCTGGATGCTCTGCTGCCTTTGCAGTGCTTCAGATTTCTTCCAGGCTCACTAGCATCATCTCCTTGACCCTTTTTTCCATTCCATGAAGATCTTTTAAGATGAAGGAGGGACTTCCTTTGTATGCATGAGCTCCTTTAAAAAAATCTTCCTTGTATGTATGAAGCTTGAGACTCTGGGGTGTAGAAAAGCATTCATTTGAAACAAAGAGGAAAACAACAGGGTGCACTTATGCGTTGAGCCGTTGATTGTGTTACTCACCAAAGAAAATTGAGGAGCTTTCTACCAGCTCTCCTGAACAGATGCCTGGGCTGTCTTTTCCTGTGCAACTTACCTGAAGGTGTGCTCAGTACTTCTTTAAACCCTTTGTTGTTTCAACCGGGGCATCAGGAAAAAACATCTGCAGCAACAGAAAAGAAAAAAATAACCTCCCCAAAAGGCAGTAGTCTTCATGTTAACGAGGTGCTAATGTCAGATCATCCACACTTGAATGACAAAAGTCTGAGATGAAATATTTCTCTCTGAATAAAGGGCAGATTTACCTACTTCTGACACAATACCCACGCTGATCAGAAAGATAATTGGTCAAAGGCATTTTGTGTTTTAACAGATATGTAAATAGCCCATGTGTAGCATAGACATTGCTTTGGTGCAGGGTGCGTTGGTGTTACACTTTGACTTAGTAAATAAATCTAATTAATTATTGATAATCTTGTTATTCGAACATGCATTCATTAAAGGCATGTCCACTGTACATAGTGTTTACATTTTTAAAAAACTTGCCCCAGGTGACATCCAAATCTGGTTTCAGACACATGGCTGCAAAACTGTCTCTTGGTCTTCCTTTACAAGCACAATGAGCAATACATTGGATTAATATCTCTTTGATTTTAATTTCGGATTCTCATGATAATGGCAATGTGTGTTTATGAAGGTACAGTCTTTCCTTTATACATACTGAAATTCCTTCCAATAGTATTCATGGAAGCCAGACTAATATTCTGGGATACTGTGTAATCTTAGTATTCTTTTCTTTTGTCAGAAAAACACATATGAAAAGTAGCTATTACCACATGGCCCCAAAAATGCAGGAATAGAACTCTTAATTATATTAAAAAAGATTGAATTGCCTGATGTTACATCTGAGTTCCAAGCAGTTGGTACTTAGCTGTACTAGCTGGAGAAGAAAAACAACCAAACAAACCAGCCCCCAGCAACTTGGGGTTTTAGTGTTTTGTTTTTTTCTTTCTACAGTCATGAGTGAAAAATAAATTAACTATTTTAGCAGTTGTCAAATAGCTGTTTGAATATTACTCTGTCAGTCACTGCAGTTTTTAGTCTGCATGAGAAATGTATATCTATACATGTATATAAACTTTCATGTATACTTTTGTATATGCTTACATATACCTGTATTCATACAGATATGAGATTGGGACGTCAGCTGGTCAGGGATGTAGGTATGGTTCAATAGGAATGGGAATCTCTTCTCACACAAAGTCAGGAAAATATGCCAAGTGTAAGGAAGGAGATAGGTATGGCCTGCAAGTAACAGTATACATAAACAAAGCAGGGTCTTGTGGAGAACTGCTCTCCTAGTTTTCAAGGTAGATGATGGACAGAAAAATGTTGACCACATGCCCTTGGCTGCATGCTGAAGGCACTTTCTGGTGCCTGCTGCTGTCAAGTTGTGCTGAAGGTTTGTTAGCAATAAAATAGCTATTGGAGAGAAGTTCCATGATGCCAAAAGAACAGGGGCTGAATTTCCAAAGATATTTTTAGTGGAAATATTGCCTAACTTCCCCAGACTGACCATCCTTACACGGACTGGAAGCTGAAGTTAATGACACTATGAGCTACACGGTTATTTACAGGTCATTTAGACAAGTGGATTGTCCTTTATGAGCACTTCCTCTGTCATTTTGGTGACAGATGCTGACACAACAGGTTAGTACCTACCTAGCTACAAGGACGAGCATTTATTCTTCCCTGGTCTTCATTCGAATGTTAAATAGATTTGTTTTGGAATTAGTAACCTTTTCTTAGTTGGTTGATTGCTACTTATATAGCGCTCCCCCCCCAAACACACCGTAAAACACTAAATAAGCCAAATATCTAAGAAGATATAAAATTACTTCTGAGTGAGATGCAATTGATAGTTATTTAACAATAAAGCAGGTAACATCGTTTTATGTGGGAACAACAAATGCCTATTTCACAAAGTTAAGAAGTGATAAAAGACACGTTTGTTAATAGCTAAGGGTCGGGTTTTCTTTATTTCTAACGTATTCATTTGTTAAATTACGCTTATACAAAGAAACCAGGTGTTAGCAAATTTTTTTTTTTTGAGAAGCACTACTTCAATTCTGAATGCAAATAAGCACGACCAAGTAGTTGAGCCACAGCCAAGATATTCCACATATATCCCGAGATGGAAGACAGCTTTTTAGGAGAGAGTGCTATAACTAGTTAAATTCTAATAAAGGATAAATGCCTGTATTTCAAATCGGCACAATTTTCTGTGCTTGTGAGCTGTGATCTGAAAAAAAAAAGAACGTACACAAATAAAATGGGTTGTATATTCCTGCTACATTCTGATCATGAGATGAGAGCTGTCCTGTCCAAATAGTGTGGGGTTTTTTTTTCACCATTTCAGGCTAGGGGAGTTTCGAGAGGTTATTCATTGCAAGAACACAGGTCAGCCGTAAGCTTGGCTCGTTTGTCTAACACGCTGCTATTCGTGCGATCGAAACAGGTTCTCCAGCAGTTTTTATTTTAAACGATGATGTAAACCTGCATGAAAAAAAGAAAGGTTATTGCGGGATTAGAAAATAAAAATATCGAAAATAAAAAGTCTCAAGAAGTGGCCGTTTCTGGTGGCTTTTTATTTATTATTTCCTTTAAAATTCGCAGGTTCTGGGAGAGGTGCGGCCGGTGCTTGCGGGCGCTCCGGAGCGACGCCGAGGGGCTGCGGCCGGGACAGCGGCACAGATCCTGGCTTCCAGCCCACGAGCGACAGCTTCGTTCTCCAGCGCATGGGGATACAGCCCCACGGATTTCTGTGCCGCATTGCACCGAAAAGAAATTCTTAAAAAGCATCAAACAAACAAAAAATCAAACAAACAAACAAAACCAATAGGAAATGGCTGCGTTTTTACACGGCCCCTTCACGTTTGTGCCGTTTTCATTCGCATTTAATTCCAGGTAATGGCTCGGGAAGTTTTTGCTTTTCATGTAAAGTGCCGGGTGAGGCTCAGAGCCTCGGCCAGGGAGATGTGGGAAGGACTTGTCCCTGCTCGGGAGAGATGCTCTGGCTGTGCTGGCAAATGGTCCAAGTGGGGGACCTGCTTTCACCTGGTGGCACCTCTTGCCCTGCGAACAGGGGGCGAGGCAAAGATTGAAGCTTGCGCAGTTCTGCTTTACCTGGTTACTTGATAACGCGAAACATTTTGTGTCTTGCCACGGCACAAACGCAAACAGAAATAAGAGAATTTCCTGCTGGGTTGGGTCATGTCATCTCCTCGCTGCCCATCGCAGCCTGATATATTCTAAAAAGAGCCAGCACACAAATGGGCTAGGAAAAATGTCTCTGGTGGTGACATATGCCGGGTATGGGTTTTGTCAGGAAAAGTCAAATATTTCGAGGCAATTTGTAATACAGTGGATTAATTTGGATTGCCCGGGGTAGAAACAAAAAGAAGACTGTCTCTAACCAAATGCTGGGGGCTGGCTTTATTTGCCAATATCAATATTTGCGTGGAAAGCTTAAAATATGTTGTTTTTCCAAGAGTTGAAGTTTTAAAGCCGTGGGGGGAGTGGAGGGGTGACGGAGGAGAAGGAGGCCGGTGGATGAAATATTAGCAGCATATCGGTTAACCACGAAGTTCTTTTCTGTATCCATCTAGCCGTTTCTGGTAAGAAGGGCAGGGGATAGATGCTCCTTAATGCAGACTAGCGTTTCAAAAGATACAGGCAGCTCTCAGCAAATGACAAAATAAAGCTGAGGCTGTACAGAGGCGGTGCTGAAAGACCGGAATAAAATTGCTCTGTGGCTTTCAGCATCGCTGAGTTACACATTTTTAATCGCATCTAGCACACATCGTATTAGGGGGGGAAAAAATGCAAAAAAAAGCAAGGGTTCTTTCAAATGAGGTAGCCTTGAAAACCGGCAGTCCTTGTCAAAGCAGCTCAATGCATCCATTTGTTAGTACCTCCAACTTGAACAGGGATCTATTTCTTAGACCCTGCCCCTTCTGTCTCACACCTTCCTTTACCTTCGTGCTTAGAAACCACAATGTCGACCCATATTTCATGCCTTAGAAGAAATCAATTCATCTGAGATGACAAGGCAGCCCCCCACACACTCTCCAGGCCTCTCGATGCATTCAGAGCCTCGGGTCGCTCCGGTAATGTAGCCCTTATATTTTGGGAATTGTCCCAGTAGCAGTCAAGCTGCCATCAGGGAAGGCTGTGTGACTTGCAAAGGAAGGCTTTGCTTTTCATTTGCTCCCTTGCATAGGTACGCTAATGCTCAGCGCCCTACAGCCCAGAGTCTGTTCGCGATGGTAAAAAAAAAAAAAAAAAAGGTAATTTAGACAGAATTGTTCACTAAAAACTCGCTATCAGCTCCTTTGGGGGACGGCCCGCTCCTTGGAAATAAATTCCAGGGGTAAGGATGGGAGGAGAAGCAAATGTTCACCCGCAAAAACCTAGTTGCGTGCTTTTCCACGTCTAGATTTTTCTTTTAAGGCGTCTTTTTCCGTGATGTGAGGAACGGTGTTTGTCTTTTGCCTTGCGAATATGTGTATAATTTGTTGGCAAGCTTGGCGGAGGGGGAGGGGGCAAGGATGTGGCTCTGGAGGGTCGCTCCGGCCGCTGGAGCCCGGCTCGGCCGAAGCCGCCAGGAGCTTTGTTCCCGGGAAGGGCGGGGGGACAGGCGCCTCCCGCCGGGCTGCACACACTGCAACTCCCAGCTCGCCTCAGCCCCATCCCGAGGAGAAGCCAGACCCCACTCTCAATAGAAGGCGGCGGGGGGGAGTGGAGGGGAATAAATACGTGTATCGGACCTGAGAAGCATCTTTAGGAGCAAACCTCCTCTTTCTGGCGGTGCCAGACTGCACGGGGCTTTGAGTCCCACGACCCAACTTTCAAATCCTTTCTAAACTCGATAAAGGGCTACAATAGCAGTCCGGTGAAGCACAGATTAATTTCGTGTAGGATTTGTTTTTATAACACATATGTAAGTAGGATTCATTATAATTTGAACTAGATCAAGATAAGAGATTAATGCTTTTCTAGAGCATCTCTGCAGAGATCTCCTATGGGGCTAAGATTAAATCAACGCACTAAATATTATCTCATTCAATTCTGCTTTAAAAAAATATAATAATAATAATAATAATTAAAAAAAAAAAAAAGTTAAAAGTTATTTCTTAAAAGTTTAAGAAATGTCACTACCTGTTGCAAGAAGAAAATAGCCGAAGTTCGTCCAGCCCTGACAGCAATCCTGCTTTCCTAACGGGGTAATTTTCCCATTCACCAAATTCCTCGCCTGTCCCCTGAATATGCCTTTGAGGCACATGGAATCTTCATTTTATCTGTGCAGGTGCCATAGAGGATATCTCCCGAGCAGCTGAGGCACTGTCAAAGCGCCAAACTGCAGGAACCGTGAAATGGTTGCTGTCGTTACTTTGGGGCTGTTTTGTGGACCAGACCTGGAAACGTCTGAACCTCGAGAGTGGCTGGGAAAGTGGGAAAGGCTCCCGGCTCGGGCCCAGCCTAATGAGAGGTGACACCACTTTCCCTGTGCGAGGTGAGTCGGGCTCAATAGACCCGTCCGCTGCCCACGCAGAATTAACATCAAGTTACCGAGTAGAAGTGGAGTTGATTTGCTGCTACACTTTCAATGATCTCTGAACCTACAGGTTTCTGGTAAAGTCACTCCAAACAGTGTCAATTAAACATTTCCTCTCCGAACGGAAAATCTTAAAGCTATCCACGTACACCAGAACAGATTTGTGTTTGCTCAGGTGAACAAAACCTGCCTGTTAGGAAGAAGGTTCGTTCAAGGGGGCTTGGATTGGGACCTTTTGCAGCCTGGCTGCGGAAACCTGAAACACAATCTTTATTTTCAGGGATTAAAATAGTGATGCTTCACATACAAAATGAAACACACACACACACAAAAAAAAAAAAAAAAATATAAAAAAATCCAACAGTCCCAAAACTCAACTTCTTTCAGTGTTCTTTGAGAGGCGATGCGCTTTTTTTTGCTGGCAATAAGGATATTTCACATGATTCTTCTCACAAACAAGACGTCTGGAAAATTATTACTCGGCCAAGCTAGGTTTTGGATTTTAGGTTGCAATTCGCCACATTCCGCTGGAAGAGAGTTATGGAACGAGTGGCAGGGAACCATTTTTCACCTTTTTTTTGCTTCTGCGCGTCAGGTCGGTTCCCAGACCGAGGGGCAGAGACAGGGATGCTAATTTCTCAGAGGGTCTCTCTGGAGCCTACGCCCATCTTATGCAATAAAATCTCTGTGTCTGAACACGGAAGGACGCCTAGGTAAAGCCTCAATAAAGAAAACTGAAGGCTTGTGGAAGTAGTGAACCATTTGAGCACCTGTTTTTCAAGACAGTTCTCTTCGTGTTTTACACACCCTCCCCCCAACCCCGGCGGCTGTTGGGGTGCTTGATCCCATTCAAGAAAACATATACGCCTCCCTTCTTCCCCTATAGCCATCCCTCAGCCCCCCTCACTGCGGGGCCAGCCCTCCAGCGGGAACACCCAGCCCTTATCTCCATGGCTTCGCCTTCCATCTTCCCACACAACTGGAGTGTGCGTGTGTGGAAGGAATTGAATAGAACCCCAAAATTCGTTTAGCCGAGTCCCAGGTAGCGCGAATTTCCTCCCCTTCAATCCTTAAATAAATTTCGGGCTTTAACCCTCTGGAGGGAAGAGAAGCGTTGGTGTAAAAAGATTAAAAATTAATAATCTTTCTGTGCTACCATCCATAGTTAAAACCATATTAGAAATGGGGAGGAGGGACGGGAGGCGATAGGGATTCCTGGGCATTTGAAAGAGAGACCATCGCCCGTATTGCTGCCGTTCTCCCTTTATTTAAACAAACGCAAGGGTGTGAGGAGATGCCTTCAACATGCAGGAGCCGTGTTTCGGCTGGAAATTGCCACTACGAGCAGCAGCGGCTGCGGACCCAGCAACGGAGGTCCGAACAGCAGACGCGCGTTTTTCTTCCCAAATTCTTTGACTTCGGCAGAGAGACGTTTGAAATTTAGGCGGGATCCTCGTTCCTACGCTTGGTCTGTAGCTTCAGATGTCGGGGAGGAATGCCAGGACGGCGGGGGGAAGGCAGCCCAGGAGAGCCCTGCGGTAGCGGGGGGCGTCCCGCGGTGTGCGCGCCCGGCTCGTCCCCGCGGGCAGGCTTCCCCCAGGGAGCTCCTATGCACTGCAGGGGTGAGCTCCTTCACACCACCTCTGGTCACGAAACGTCTCTCCATCACACGTAACACCCTTTCACAGAAGGTCTGGGAGATACTCCATCTCTGGAAACACAGCGGCACATCTGCACGCAGCTCTTAATAACGGGGCTGCCTGGCGGAGGGAGTAGGTCCCTGAAGAAAGATGCTTTTCAAAGCTGTCTCACCTCAGCACAGAATTTTTTTTTCCTTTTGCCGCCTTGTCCCCCGGGATCTGTCCAAGCCCTCTCAAATGGCTTTAGCCCGCTGAAGTCGGCTTTCTGTTTTCAAGCTTTTCAGGAGAACGGATGCCATACGTGGCGCCAATTCTCCCCTAGGTTACATCTTTCCTTCCCTTTGAAGTCCTCTGGCTTGCACAGAGGTAAATAAGAGTAGAATTTGGTCCCTGGAGCTAACAGTGATGTGAAATCGCTCTGATTTTTATTTATTCATTTATTATTTCCTGTTGAGGAAAGACGGATTTTAGGACCCGGTTAGAATTTGTATCGCGCTCTATGTTTAATACTTTTGATATTGTAAATATATATGTTGATATATATAAATGCCGGCGCTAATCTCGGCGGGGAGAGCTTCTCAAAGACGGGGCAATCAGAGACCCGCTGGGGGGAAGATGCTGCAGGAGGCTCGTGTTTTCTCAGAGGAGCAGGGGTGAAGAGCACAGAGGACACCGCAGCCCGTCCCCAGCTCGGTCCCCAGGCGAGGCCCCGCGGGTCAGCGGCCGCCGGGGTGGCCCGACCCTCCCGGGAGGGAAGGGGTGGAGGGGCTGCCGGGGTGCCGGGCAGATCGCCGGGGAGCCAGGACTGCCCTCGCCGAGGCGGCTCCTCCGGCCAGCGGGACACGCTGAGCCCCGCGGAGGGAACCGCGCTCCTTCCAGCCTCCTTGGGAAGAGCCCTGCTGCTGTTGGCAGCTCCTGTGGGGGTTTACGGTCATAGGAGATGCTCCTTGTCCTCGGCTTTCCCGGTGTTTAACAGTTGTCTTTAAAGAGGGACATTTATTGGGATAAAAGTGGATTGCGGACTGCAAAAACTTTGCATGTGTCTTTCATTTAAAAGACATCCAGAGCTCCATTTTTCCCTCTCTTCCTCTCTCTCCCTTTCTCTGTCTCTCTTCCCCCACTGCCCTCCCCTCTTTTTTTTTCCCCCTTCCCCAAGGCATTTAGTGCTTTTGCGGCACAGTTATAAACACGCTGCCGAAGTGCCAGCGCACGGAGATGCGGGGGCAGGGACAGGATCTCTTTCCCCGGGTCCGGAGCAGGCGCTGTTCCAGAAGGTGCAAGGAGGAAACGTGTGGTTTTTCATGAGAAATCCGGGGACGGCAGCTGCCCTTGGAGCGGCCCCTGGGGCAGGCTGCAGCCTCTCTCCCGGGGCAGGCAGCGAGCTGGCCCGGCCGCACCTGGCTCCGCACCGCTCGTCCTCCTTCAATTCCTCTTCTCCCGGGGGATTACAAAAGCCTCTTCCACCTCTCCCTCCCCGCCAAAGCGGCATCCCCCAAAAACCCTTCCCACCGCAATCCCCGAGCACCACCTCTGCGCTCTGTCACGGCGGGGCTCCCGCAGCCCCGCTCGCCTGATGGCAGCAGGTACCGCCGGAGCCGTGCCCACGGCCCGGCCCGGACAGACGCCGGGACTGTGAGTGCGGCCGATGGTGCCCTCAGCTACTCGACAGTGGTACCCAAAAAACCAAAAAAAATACAAAAAACCCTCTACCCCTTTCTCCGGGAAAATAACGAATTAGAGAGCAGCTGAAGAAGGAAGAGGAGCTGCCTGCCGGGAAATATGCTGGACCCGAACTGGCCTTCCCTTCACCTTTGACTGGGTTCACAGGAAGGGTCTCTAAGCCGCTCGGCAGCCCCGGCTGGCCAGTGTTGCCCCGGTACTTCAACCACTCATTAAAGCCTCCCCTCTTCTCCCCTCCCCGCCCCAGCGGGGGAAGGGCCCACCGAACCGGGCTCTAAAATAGCCTCGGTAGAAAAGACAAGCGCGGGCCCGGGATGCTGAGATCTCATCTGAAGCGATTGCAATCGCAGGTTTGCTTTAATTCACCGAGTACTCTTTTCACGAGGAAATACGGAAGATCTTTTCTGTAATTCGTGCCTTTTCGAAATCGTCCACTATTTCTCTGGCCTGCGCTTTATAGCTCATCAATGTGCGAAAGGACCAAGGAATTCAACACTTCAAAGCTCACACTTCGGGTGAAAACCGTCCGCTCTCCCAATATCCATAGGAATGCATGGCTTATTTATTTTTCTTTTTATTACCGAAGACTTAAAAAAAAATACTTTCATTTAGAAACAGTATTGTTTTTTGATGATAATGTTTCAGGAGATTTAAAATAAGGTCCGTTTTAACTCTGCACAGACACACGCACCCCCTCAATCCCAAACACACACACACAGGCAGACTGGTTGAGATCTGTTTCACAGCAGACAAGTTCTCTTTTAGTCCAGTTTCTGATGTGAGAGAGTTCTAGTTTTAAGTTTCTCTGTTTTCCATCCCCTCTACACAAACAACTGCCTATAATATTTCTTTCTCTGTTTAACTCCAGGACAAAACTTCTGAGCTGTTTAATAAAGAAGGAACACCGGCTCTTAATTTTACAGCTTCAGAGAACAGGACTGCAGCTACCGACATATCAGTCAAATCGATTAAAGAAGATCCTTTACTTGAGGGTATGTGCCCCTGAAATTACCTCACTCTAAGCCTCTCAGGGAGCTGGGGGGAGAGGGAGGGAAGCGAGGGATTACTCTTTCCAGGATCCCTGGAGAAATGAGAATAGGTTGCAGAGGGGAAATGTCCTTTTTATTTGTCCTCCCTCCCCTCTCTCCCTCCCTCCCTTTCTCCCCTCACCCTCCCCGAATGCTCGTGTGTGTCTGTCTGAAACAGATCTGTCTGTCGAAAACGGGCCTGGAACTCCCTCCTGTGTTGGGATTAGGTCTTGGGGGACCTGGGGTGGAGTTAGACTGCTTGCTTAATTTCATATTCATTAGAAATGGGAGGTTGCACAAGAAGTCCTGCTGAGCTTCAAGATATAAGAGCAACTTCGGGTTCTCCTTTCAAGACAAGACAAATCAAAGGCTCAGAGGCAAAACAGCTCCCTGAGCACTGAACGCCTCTTCCTCCCTCCTTCCTTCCCTCCCATCCACTCACTCTCCCTCCCTCGCTCACAGTCCAGCCTCTGTCTAGGGAAGAGGCTCTCAAACAGCCTTAGATGATTATGGATTTTCTGAGCGAGAAGTTTGCCCTGAAGAGCCAGCCGAGCAAGAACAGTGACTTTTATATGGGAGCAGGAGGCAGTTTGGAGCACGTTATGGAAACTTTGGACAATGAGTCCTTTTATAGCAAAACGTCAGGCAGCAAATGCGTACAGGCCTTCAACCCTCTGCAGAGAGCTGAGCATCATGTGAGGCTGGAGAGGACATCACCCTGCCAGGACAACAGCGGTGAGTCGTCATCCCAGGGTTATTCTCCCTCCTGGGGATGTACGGGGGAGGGCAGGGAGAGACCAAAGGCAGCTGTGCAGCCGTGGGCATGCGAGGAGCTGTCAGGTCGTAGTAAAATAACAATAACAGTAACAATACTACTATCATTCTGCTACCACTACTAATAAAAAGAATTCCGGGAGAAGGCAAACGCCTGCTTTGAAGAGCTCTTTTTATTTCGGTGCAGCCCTTCAGCTACTGCCTTCCCCCCCGGCCCCGGCCCGGGTCCCCCGGCGGCCGAGAGCGGCTCGGGCACAGCCCGCGGGGGGACCGGCGGGTCCCGGAGAGCGCTACGGGGCACGGCCGCCCCCCGGTACCCGCGGTACCCCCGGTACCCCCGGTACCCTGGCCACCCCCTGAGCGGCCCCTGCTCGCCCTCCGGCCGCTCCCCGGCCACCCCCGGCCCCGCTGTGAGCCGCGGCGCTTTCAGCCGGGAGAGAGCATCGCCGGATGCCGGCGGCACCCCGGACACGGCCGCGCTCCGTGCCGACCCAGGGACGGAATCGCTCCGTCATCTTTGCTTCCCTCAAACATCGTCCTGCGGCGGGAGCTGCGCTCTCTGCCCTGTTACCAAACGATGAGGAGAGGCGACTCTTCCCAAAATCACGTCGCTCTTCCGAAGAATAGTGTTAAACATTTTATCAAGTATTCAAATTTTCTCGCTCATAGGCAAGGATAATGTTGAATATTTCCTTTTTAAAACATTTAAGATATTTCTCATTATTCCAACATGATGAAAATCGCTATAGAAAGAAATTTTAAAAATCATTTCTTAGAAAAATTGGAAAGCATGGTCAAGATAGCTGCATTAAGAAGACTAGCAATATCATATGTTTTTTGACTTCATGTAGTCATTGAATTATATATTTTTTTGAGAACGTTTTTTTTATTTGTATGAAAAAAATTGTAAGAAATACTGATAGATTTCTTCAAGTGTGATTTAGAACAGAAAAACTTACAGAAAATTGATTTCTACATTGGAGCTTTTCTTAATTAGCTAATTTATTGTGTGCCTCGAGGGCTTTGGGGCATTTCCTATCTATGTATGCGTTGATGGTAAGTATCTAAAAATTGTGTTTCATTACAATCATCGCAAATTGAAAGAAAAGAAATTACCGAGAAAGTTAGAAAATCTCAAAGCAAGCTTATTATGTTACACAGAATCTTTGTAAGATTTAATTTCTATAGAGTTTGAGTCTTTTTCCCACCTTTTTCTTAGAAAAGAAAAAGAGTTCTTTTAAAATTCTTTAACTTGTCTCATTACTTTTCCAGTAGTATGAGATAAGTTAAAATTAGAAAATGTTTTAATTTCTTATTAAGGAGCTACTGCAGAGTATTTCTTATCTCTACTACTCAAGTTTTACCTAAAGACAAATAGTTCCTGCAATCCTTTTACAAAGTACATGAAACAATCTCTTTTAATATGTTGACATTTTGCAAAAATGCTCTGTATTTTGTAACTGTAACAAACCTCATTGGAAACAATTCCACTTCACAAACTCAAAAGAAGGTATATGGAATTTATTAAATTTTAGGAGTGAATTTAATTTTTGGTTTCATTTGATTTTTCATTTGTCAGTTTACAGCTATTAAGTTTGCTTCACTGTTAGTTTGTATTTTCATAGAAATAGAGGTTTTTACATTTGCTTCCAAGTTTAAAGGCACATTTGTCAATAGCTTTGTGCCTCTTCTATGAAAATCTGTTTTGGGCTAAGGTTCCTTATCTGTACAACTCTAGCTGATGCTGATTTCATGGGTTGTTAACTACTTTAGCGGCAGTAGCAGCAGAGTGAAAATACCCAAGTCTCTTGTACAGTCTCCTTAGTTTGTAACTTATTTCTCTACTCTGTAATATTATATGGTATTATATAAATGTAACTTATTACTACTTTGTAAGTTTTCAGATGATATTTTCAGATGTACTTCTCAGTTAAAATTCAATGTGATTTCGTACTTTTATTCTGCCTGTAGTTAATATAGCAAATTCCTCTTCCATGATCTCATATAGAAATAACACCGCCACGATGGAATCTTGTTCCTTGTGAAACTGTTTTATATGAGCTCCTGAATCTAAACACCTCTCCTTCCCCCTTGATCATTTATTAACCAGCTGTTAACCCACCTTGTGTACAGTGAACTACGGGATTACTAAAGTGGAAGGACAGCCTCTTCACACAGAGCTGAGCAGGCCCATGGACAATTGCAACAATCTCAGGATGTCTCCAGTGAAAGGGCTGCAGGAGAAGGGGGACCTGGATGAACTTGGTGATAAGTGTGACAGCAATGTCTCCAGCAGTAAGAAGAGGAGGCACAGAACAACTTTCACCAGTTTGCAGCTGGAGGAACTGGAGAAAGTATTCCAGAAAACTCACTACCCTGATGTCTATGTAAGAGAACAGCTAGCTCTGAGAACAGAGCTCACTGAGGCCAGAGTCCAGGTAGGAACCAGATTTCAGCATTTCTATGGCAAATTGTGCATTGTAGGAATGAGTAAATTACACTCTTGGGGATTGTACAAAAGCTCTTGAAGCTAAAGTAAACAGCTCATTTTGCCTCATTTTGCTGTTGTGCTGTAGTGCTAAAATAACTTATTTTGTAAATGCCTTGTGTTGCAGTTCTGAACACTTGTTTAAAGGATGGGAAAGCAACATCAATAGTAAAGCTGTTTTGATTTCTTGTAAAATTCCAGGCAGTGGAAACATAAATTGTTATGTGTAAAGATTCCACTAAAGACTTGTCGTTCAGACTGATGACAATGCAGAACTCAGATGCAGAGGATTCTATGTGTGTTATGGCATGAAAATTACAGTCTAAACAGTAATCAAATTCCTTGCTTCTATCCAAAGAGTGTGCAGCAAAACAGCCCATACATAAATGTGTATAAATATCTATATACCTATATTTACATAGATATGCGTGTGTATGTGGCTTTTTTGCCTGTATAAAACAAGGTCATAATCCTTTTATCTTTTTTTTGTATGGAATTATCTTAGAAATCACAAAATTAGGAGGTACAGGTTTTTAAACTTTCATAACTGATGAATAATGTTACTCTAGTTTTTGGAACGAAACACACTGGTGACCACATAGTACATTATTTGAGTATTGTAACTGCATACAAATGTGATCCATTCAGTGTGTGCTCATATAGTAATCCCAATAATATTTATGGCTTTTGATGTACAATGGTGAGAAAAGAAGCTAAATATCCAGGAAATGCAGCCTTTCCCTTGTTTAGACACCCTCTATTAGAAGAAGATGTGAGCCACATTTTGCAAGTTCATCTTAATTTTAGATATCTTCCCTGTTCTGGTAATAATCATTATTTCAATTTAAAGAATAACAGTCCTGTTAATTCTTATAGACTGGGATTAATTTTTAAAATTTAGTGACTTGAATATGATAACAACTTCACAACTTGTAATTAAATACATATTCACACATGCAGATAGAGAAATAGACGTCAGTGCACATGCATACAAACTGAAATTAAATCAGAAACACTTTCAGAAAGAAAGTCAGCTAATTAATTTTGTAAAGAAGTGTTCTCTTCATGTCTCTTCAAGCAGGCACCACATTTGCTGTTGCCATCAGAAAACAGTGTCCAAAACTGTGTGTCCGGTTATGACGATGTGATAGCAGCAATGCCAAAGGAATTTGTTTTTGTGGCTTTTAACTCTTTAGGCTCTGCACAATCCCTCTCCTGAATTTGGTACAGCTTTCCAAGTATGACTTGTGTTCATTGGGATTTAGTCTTGACAAAAAAGAAAGAAGGTAGCATAATGTTAAAACACTGTTCTAACAAACGCATAATTCTGGAATACGGAGAACTACTTCAAGAGAAAATTAATAGTGAGAACAGGGAGGGGAAAATTGAACTAAAGTGTGTCACCTGACTTTTTATCACATTTTTTTCCTAAGATTTAGAGGTTTCACATGGTAAGAGTTTTAAAAATAAGACAGAAAATGAAAAATTTATGTCTATATCAGACTTTCACAGAGTATCTATTTCTATTTTATTTAAACATGTTCTTACCATTCTTAAAAGATAACTGATCTTTGCATTTCTCATATGCTAAATATGAAAGGACATGTTGATCATTTCTATCCAGAGTAACAAGAGTATTCCATCACAAGATTAAGCAATTTGCAAGGCCTTACGTCATTAAAGGCAAGCATCTGGCAATTCAAGGATAACAAGCAGCAGATTTCTACATTTCTTTGTGGAGGCAAATGGTTACTTTATCTCTGCCAAGAGTAAGTTTCTAGTAAAGTGGTGTAAACAGAAACATTTTGAGGGATTGTCAAAGGAAAAAAATATGTGCTTTTTCTCATTTACTTCTATGAATTCAAGCAAATTGTTTGATTTAGTGTAGCAGAGTGATCAGCTGGATACCTTACCCACAGTTCCCTTCACCACCATTTCATCAACATCCAATTTAATATTTGTCCTGCACACATGCAGAGAGAGCCAACCTGAACCTAATTTATCTAAGTTGTTCTCTTTCCTGCTGCATGTTAGTCCAGTAATTGGTACCCATTTTAAGAAGACTGTCAAGGTCTTTTTTCAAGGAAGGAACTTCAGGACTAAATTTCCTTATCGTGTCCTTGATGCCTCCTGTGGAGACAGGAGATTTTTTTCTTCCCTTCCTTTTTCTTTTTGCTGAACCTCAGGCATCATAAATAACACAAATTTACCTCCAACGTTCCTAACAATATATTCTCAGGAGTTATATACATAAGCCTTGCTTTCATTGCTGAATCTTTTAAAAGATTGCACATAATACATCTGCCACTAGTCCTTGAGAACGAAAATGAGCAAAATTATGCCCTGATTGTTTAAGCAGTATCAAAACACAATTGAGCTCTCCAAAGATCTAAGCCAGAATGGAATTATAAACCAAACAGTGTTTTTTTGAATATCCCACAATATGGAATTAGAAATTTAATACATATTTCCTCAAAATACAGGAAATATGTTTTAAAAAACCCATTCATGTATATATATATATATATATATATATATATATACATACATCAAAATTAATTAGTGATCAACTTAGCAGGATGACTAACTAATGCCATTGTTTCCTTTACAAAAAGTAATGGTTCAGTTAAAACGATGACTTCTTAAAAAAGTCTCAGTGAGCTTGCTTACACCAGAACAATAATGACTGGTTGGATATTACTCTTATACAGTGTTCCTTTTCTTTGCAATCCCCTTTATTCATCAAGATAATTCCTAACCAGTTCAAAGTAAACTGTCTGAAAGACAAAAAGAAATTATTAAGACCATGGGACAATGACAGTTATCAGTAACAGAAAGAAATGGATGTATAACGGGTTTTTGATATAATAGTTGACACTCAAAATACTACAGAACAAACCAGGGAGTATAAAGAAATTTGAGCATAAAATCCAAATTATTCCATAGTCTAAAGTGCAATTCTTTTGTCTTGCATTATAAGAAACAGATATCACCTAACACCAATGTGAACAAAAATTTACAATAATTCAAAAACTGTCTGTGACATGGTGACTTTTTATTATCTTCCTGGCTTTTTAAACTTCCTTATAGGAACTTTTCCTGCTGAGGAGACTACTGTCTTTGTGCCAATTTTTTCCTGCCTTTTTTTTTCCTGCACTTGATAAAGATTATGGACACATTTAGGAGGCAGATAATGGGTAGTCATAGCAAATCAGTAGGCATAGGGATTTAAGAGAATGCTTCTTTACTTGCTACAGGCTGATCTTTCTCAGGTTGGTTTTTTGTTTGTTTGTTTGGGGTTTTGTGGGTTTTTTGAGGTAATATAAATGAAACAATATGTACATTTAAAATAGCTAGCAAAAGTTAAGAAGGTGTGACATTTGCAAGATTGAAAGAGTAAAAAATTAATTTTCAGGTGGAAAACTTCCATTTTTGTAGATAAACAGAAATTTCCAAAGCCGCTGTCCAAAACCTCATATTTACCTAAAACCCTTTGCACAGGATATAATTTTTTTTACCCTGATGACTCTTTCTTTGTATACTATAGGTGTGGTTTCAGAATCGAAGAGCAAAATGGAGAAAAAGAGAACGCTATGGTCAGATCCAGCAAGCTAAGAGCCACTTTGCTGCCACCTATGATATATCTGTTCTTCCAAGGACTGACAGCTACCCTCAGGTATGGTAAAGACCAAGCAATTCTTTGGTTCTACATTTAGCAGCCATCTAAACAACTCTGGTTTTGTGTGTTTTCTAGGATGAGGTAGAAACTACCCGATCTCTAGCTTCCTTCTGATGTGTTAAACATGCATCATTTCTTTATGGACCTCAACAGACCATTAAATAGAACCAGTCTCCTACTAGCATGAAACTGTAATATAGCCATGAAGAATCAGAACTGCATGTATACTGCTGGGGGAGAGAGGCAGATGGACAGGACAGCTTTCTCAGGCCATTGTGTTTGATTTATTTTTTTTTAATAATAATAAATTAAGTAAATAATAAGTTATACTGTGTAATAAGGTCATAATCTTCTGTCTCTGTTCTTCAGTCCTTTGGTTTACTGCTTTACCTCACTCTCTGCTTTTGTCTTCTTGCTTGCTTTAGCACATTGAACATTTTTATTCTGGATCCATTTTTTTTTCTTGTCTCTGGCTTTACATTGCCTTTACCACATAATTAATTAAAAAAGCACCATACAAAGCAAAAATTCTTGCATGGTTCCCTTCCACTTCTGGTGTTCTGGTGCTCCTCAGCTTCATTAGGTAGCAGGGTCTCTGCCAACCTTAAGAATATATTATATGTGAGCTTGCTTTGGTCATGCTCTATATTGGCTGGATGAAGAGTTCCTCAGGAAGAGTGGCTGGAAGTTGTCCCAGCAGAGAAGGGCCTGTGGGCACTGGTTGACAGCAGCTGAACATGAGCCACCTTTTGCCCAGGTGGCCAAGAAGGCAAATGCCATCCTGGCCTGACCAGAGCAGGGATTGTCCCCCTGTGCTTGGCAGTGGCGAGGCCACACCTCGAGTGCTGTGTCCAGGTCTGGGCCCTTCACTATGAGAAGGACATGGAGGGGCTGGAGCGAGTCCAGAGAAGGACAATGGAGCTGGGGAAGGGCCTGGAGCACACATACTACGAGAAGCAGCTGAGGGAGCTGGGCTTCTTTGCCTGGAGAAAAGGAAGTGCATAAGGGTGATATGGTCTCCCTTATCACTCTCTTCAACTGCATGAAACGAGACTGTAGAAAGATGGGCCTTGGTCTCTTCTCCCAGGGAACAAGTGACAGGTCAAGAGGATATAACCTCAAGCTGAGCCGAGGGAGGTTCAGGTCAGACATCAGGAAGAATTCTTTCACTGAAATGGTGGTTAAGCACTGGGGTGCTGGAGTCACCATCCCTAGAAGTGCTCAAGAATTGACTGGAAATGGCAATTAGTGCTATGCTGTATCATGGCATATCATGGCAGTGTTCGGTCAAATGTTGGACCTGATGATCTTGGAGGTCTTTTCTTAGTGATTCTATGAATGTGATTGGCTATGTCATCTACTCAGTTTAACATGCTTTACCTCTGAGGAGGTTACATGTTGCTGGCTTTGGTGCCTGGGCCAGAGCTGGCTTGTGTTCCAGAAGCTCAGAACATGGACACAACCATTTCATCTGTGGTGCCGCTTGTAAGTCTGCCTGGTTTTGTTTTAAAAGGTAGCAGGACAATAACCCAATCTGCATTAGCAACTGCTGCATGACTGTGTGTTTAGGTGGACACAGTCTTAGGTTTTCACAAAAACATAGACATGCATTCACTCACAGATCTCTTTCAAGGTGGTCAACTCTCCTTGGAGGTTTTTCTGACTTACCTAAAGCATCACAACAAGTGATACAAGGAACAGTGCTGAAGCTTTGGTATTTCTAGATTAAATTTGTATCTGTCAGCTTATCTTGTATTTTTAGTAGGATTCCATCTACATATTTTCCTAAATGACGAATATTTCATTAGTATAAGATAATGGAATAATATAAGTCATTGGTAAGCACTTAAAATGATTGTCCTAAATTAATGTTTTTCAAAAATCTCACATTTCTTAACTACATGACAATTTGATCTATAAAATTCTAACACAATAAAATATCTATTCCATACTTTCAGATTTTTAAAAAAAGATTAATTCAGTGCATTTCTGTTTATATTTTTGCCAAAAAAATATCTGCTTTAGACAGATAACACAACTAAGCTTCAGCCTGACAAATATTTCCATCACTAATTAATAGATTCTTAACAACAGAAAATTGAAATGCAAATTCTGGCCCCATAATCTTAGATCAAGCATCTCTGAAATTTCTGTATAGAAATACAAGAGTGTACTCATTCACAAACATGAATGTGATGTGCTCACTTACAGCCACAGAGTAACAGACTGCAGGTAAACAGAGACACAAATGTGTGATTGAATCTGGTCACCTGCACGAGAACGCTGTGTTGTGCTGTTCTGTACCTCAAGAACAGCAGCAAGGAGCTAAATGAAGGTGTGAGTGCACTTTGCATTGGCTGTTTGAGCTGAGTGGTTGCATGCATAGCTTGGCTACATGATAAAAACAAGGTAGCTTGATCATCAGAGAAAAAGTTGGCTACTTTTCTGTATATGAGTAGGTATCCAGGCAATTATCACAGAACACTTAATAAAAATGCATGTTCTTGCTGATGTGGTGGTAATTCTTCATAGTTTTCACGTTATGAAATCCTCTCCTTCAGTAAAACCACAGCTTTATCATATATATAATATTTCCAGTGAGAATGCCTGAGACAATGAAAATCTGTTTTAAAAACAATGACTACTAACATCACTGCATTCAAATATTTTGAACTAGATGTCCATTAGTAAGTGCTCCACTTATGGAAAATAAATATACAGCACCTGATTTGCTATAAATGCATCAATCTTTCCCACAACTCAGGCAGAAAAGGTATTTAAAATTGTTTTATTGTAATGTTATAAATTGATTTCCTCAACAATTCCTTTATTTCATTGTAGCTAATGTAAGAAAAGAAAACAAATATTCTTTTTCCTTTATTTTTATTCATGTACCACCACCACCACAGGGACTTCTCTTGTGACAATAGGCAAATATTAAACAAGCTTTTCCATACTTTTAAATAAATAGTTTTTCTTGTGGATTGTAGTGCACAGATCACTAGTGCTTATTTAAGAATCACAGAGAAAAACAGACTCCCTGTTGCTGGAAAAAAATATAGGTTGAATGTTGAAGAACAATGAAATCAAGCTGAGAAAATTTACAGCTTTATGGCAGAAAGAGCAGGAACAAATATGAATTTCTGGTGTGCATTATAAGGATTTGCAGCCTGCAGATTTTCTGTTTTGAGTCCAACCATGCATATGTTGCGAAAACACATCTCGGTTGCATTCCAGCAGAAGCATCAGTCTCTTGCAGTCAACAGAGGGTGCCGTGGAGACTTCTGCTTAGTCTCCTCACCAATTATCTTCATCAAATACAAATTAAGAACATAATGCTGCTAGGCATTGTGTGACTTCATAAACCTGAAGGTTTTTCCTGTAGGAAGATGAATCTTTCAACTCATTTAAGACATAAGGTTGGCTCTGAATCAGAGAAAGGTTGAGATTGGAAGTGACCTCTGAAGGTGGTCTTGTCCAACATCTGTCTCTATAATCCAGGCTAAATTTGGTACTAAATTCCACATCTTTATCTTCACAATAATAACAATTTAAATGATTTTTTGGTAGTTCATAATTCTTTGCTTTGCTCTTTCAGTCTAACCTTAATTATTTTTACAGTATATGGACTTCAGATGTTGGTTGCTGTTATTTTTTTTTTGTGTTTTTTTGTGGTTTTTTTTTTGTTTGTTTTTGTTTTTTGTTGTGTTTTTTTTTGTTGTTGTTTGTTTTTTAATTGCTCATCTACCTGCCAAGATATTGAAAATCTCCTAAACTGGATGAATTCTGCATGCATATATTTTCCATTAATTATACTGTCAAAACCTGGGTTACAGAGGAAGGCCGTTTGTACAACATTCTAGAACAACCACCTCTTATTCAGATGTTTTTTTCAAGGCTTTAAAAACATTATGCTGAAAATCAGATTTTTCTAGGAAAATTTTATGCACAGTGATTTTTATTCATTTTAGTAAAAGTTTTCAGTTTCATTAGTTTCAGTGTTTGAACCTCAAGGTTCTCTTGACGCAACACATTGTGGTCTAAGTCATCTTAAGTGCACTCAGGAGTACACATATCCTAGACAGTTTTAACTTAACTAGCAATAGCCTACTGATGATATGAAAGTGAAGATGGAACATCTTAACATCAGCTGGGAAATTAATGCAGATGTCCTTCATGGGGAAGTTTACTTCATTTCACCGGGGTGAATGTCAGTAAATAAGCCATAGTTAATTTGGTCACTTAAATACAGTGTAGGGTGTTATTAAATATGTCTCAGGATATCTGAGACACTGTTGAAGTGTTGATGAACAGGATTTAAAAGAAAGATTTATCCTTCATCTTAGGCAGTCGTGGCCAGATAAGTATTAGACATTTGTGCTTAGGAAACTTAACCAAAGGGACTTTTATACCAGACATGGATTCCCTTTACAGGTGTCAAAAATCTGATCAATTGAATTTTTTATTCCTAAAACATAAGGTGTAAAATAGGTGAGATGATCTCTAAGCATTTTTTATTCTGATACCTGGTTCATCTGCAGTCATCTGTGGTTATCTTACACAGATGTATAAGTGATATGTTGGAAGAGGAACAATAAAAAGTCTCTTTAGCTCTGTTCTTCTCTTACCTTACTGGTCTTTATTTGACTCCTTCTGCCACCCTGTGTTAGTGGGGAGGCTCCTGTTACAAAGGGTACTTGATCTCATCAGATTCAATGATTACCTATGAGAACTAAAAAGAAAACCTGAGACAAAATTTCATTCTACCCCCTCCTTATTTACGCATGCAAGAGCCTATACTATTATCACACAGACTTCCAGTTTTCCTTGTGTGAATTAAACTGATAAAGCTGTTGTCTTTATAAATAAGTGCATCAGTATGTAAATAAACATTAAATTGTATTACTGAAAAGCTGATAAAAAAGGTCAACATTTTTCTCCCAGATAGGCTCTTTCTTTGCATCTTTCCTCCTTTTTCCTTGTTCTTTGAATCATGCTCATTTGTTGTAATTTTTCTTCTGAAGTTCTTTTAAAAGGATTAATTTTGTCACACCACCCTTTCCCTCTTAATATCACATGTAAAATGTTTGTGTTTTTTTAAAATTTTGTTGAAAATGCAGGGAAGACTTGGATAGGATTGAATTTAATTTTTTGTTTCAATTGAAAAAACTCAATATAGTGCAGGTGGCAATCCTAAGACAACAAAGACTTTTCCAAAGTATGGGAACAGGAGTGATATAGAAGTTCTAGAAAGAAATGAAAATGTTGAAATCTCAGAAACAGAAGGAAGAGGCTGAAGTTTGCATTCCATCCACCAGAATGATAAATCAAATTAATATGTTGAACAGCATGGCATCACATGATGTGTTGGCAGTCAAAGAGTGTAGAAGTGGTACCAGCATACATGTGTTAAGTACTAAGTCCTTGGATCATCATTATAGCCTTAGTACATATGGCTAATCCTCATTAGCAATAATCAAAGTTACATGCTCCAATTAAATGTTCATATGGGATGTATTAGAGGCCACATGTTATATGACTTAAAATTTCTTTTAACTGTAGTAGACATATAAATGACAGTTAATCACAATAGTTCATTAAGGTTATGGGTACACTGATTAAGCAGGAGTGGATGTGGCAGACATATCTGAGCTAGCTTCAAAGAGGTTTTATCACACACTCACGTGTCTAGCTGTGACAGCATGGAGCTCAGGCTGAGCCACCACCTGCATGGTGTGTGTGTCCTGCTGCTTGTGTGCTCATTTGCCTGGCTGTGGCTGATCTTCCAACAAGAGTGAAGTGACACTCCTAATCTTTCTGGGTGGTGTCTGCTCCACACAAAGTAGCTTTTGCACTCCACTTTTATTTTTTCTTGGTAATAAGCCACCACTGTATGTGGTCCCTCTCCTAGTCTCAACATCCAGTTTGTTGCTCTGTGGGGTTTTTGTGTGACACATGTATTTTTTAAAGTGTGAATGACTTAACTGGGGCTTAATTTTATGGCAAATTCTCTCTTTTTTTTTTTTTTTTCTAAGATACACAACATTTTTAATAGCATTTTTCAAAATATAAAATATTGTCTTTAACTGTGTCATAGGGTTGGAATATAATTAATCCATATTGTAGCTGGCCTCAAGATTGCAGTAGAGAGAATTTACAGTTTACAAAACATCCAATACAAGAGTAAAAGCTTGATGGCTTTTCAAATCCTACATTATTTTGAAGCTTAGCAAACTTGTTTAAATGTGGAATCTAATGGTCCAATTTTTATTTTGTTCACCATGTGTAAGGCATATGTGAACTGAAGGTGTCAATCACGTATTTTAAATCTGTATCATTAAACTTCTCACTAACATGCGCTAATTAGCATTTTATTTATATCTGAAAATTGTGTGCTGCATCTCTCTCGTACCTGAGTCCAATACAGTACAGGTGATCTTCACATGTGCACTGGTCACATTGCAACAGCTCCTACAAAATGATCACAAATTAAAACACTGGGAAGTGTTTAGTCTAGATAGAAATGCAAAAATACAATGAGAGTGGTGAAACACTGGGACAAGTTGCCCATAGAAATTAATGAAGGCCTGCAGCTGGAGTGACTCAAAACATGGCTGGTTGGGGCTTGAGTAACCTTATCTAAATTTGAGAGTAGCTGCAAGCAAGGGTTTAGAAGAATAATCCCAGTGGATCTTTTCACTTTAAGTTATTCTGAGAATCTACAAGCTTGGGAAGTACAGGCAAATTTCTGCCTGTGTTTTGGACATTTTAAAGAGGAACCCAGAAAAAAAAAAAAAAAAAAAAAGTGGAAAGTTACAGAAAAAATTAATTGTGCTGATGGACCAGGAATGACCAACAGATACAAGTTGTGAACAATAGTGGTTTTGGGCAGTGTAACAGCTATTCCATTTAGTCTCCCAAAAGTAGCTCCTTGTGCTAGCATAGATCTGATATTTCTGTCAGTGCAGAAGGAGAGGAGTATTTAAAATTTTAGCAAATCAGTCTGACACTCACATATTTTCTATAATTACATACATCCTTAACTCTTCATTTAGTGCCACTTTTGTTTTGCACAGAGTAAATGTATAGTTTCTAATTACTTACTAGTGTAATTCTAGTAACATTCATTACATATAACGTTTATTATGTAATATAAAAATAACATCTCTTGATATCTAGAGATCTTAAAAGATTAAAATTTTGTATCCCATGTGAAGCACTAGAACAGGTGCACTCAAGCAGAAGTTGTGTGTGCTCACAGGGCTGTCTGCTGGAGATGGTCTCTAGTCTGGATAGGCAGGTGACTGAAATAACACAAGTCAAAAGTTTGGTGATGGGAGAACAAAGCTGGGGAAGTGATAGTAAAATTCCCAGGAAAAATTTTGATCTTTGAGCTTATGTGATTTTCCCAGGGGCTGCATAAAAAGGCTGAGGAGTTTGAAAGTTTATCATAAAGAAAAGCGATGAAACCAAGCGGGATGACCAATTACCTCAGCTAGTTTTCCTCTACAGTGTCTAACAGAAGAAGGTCATGTGCCTAGGAAATCATATCATAACCATGTTAACAACCATAACTCTCCAGTTATGTTCTTGTCACAGCTATGAAATCCTATTTCTTTTTCTATCAGGAAGGGTGTGTGTGCATGTGCATGCATGTATAAAACATACAGTAGGTAAATATATTGAAGGGCTCTGGTAATTTCATGGTAACCACAAGAGCAAAGCTCAAGTTGTTTGTGATGTTAACAGAAACCAGAGATGTGCTGTATGTATGGCCTCATTCACAGTCTCTGAATTGCCTTTTATATAGTTCATGGATCACACAAGATTTTAAGAGGAAAAATATTTTCTTTAAATTCATGTACATAATGTTGCTTTTCCTTCTAACATACCAGAAGAAGTTCTCATCATTTTGACTTATTGTGAAACATTACTGTATTTATTTTTAATACAGGAATACCTTCTGCCCCTTAATTTCACTACAAGATATTTATGTTGTAAATACTTGTAAAGAAATGAAAATTTAATATCAAATGTGAAGTCACCCCACCAACTAAAATGAATGGAAAATTGATATGACTGAAACATTGTTTTGGAAAGCATAACTGCCTCATGAGAGAAGATGTAAAGATTTTCTAGAGTTTTTTGGCATTCCTGAAGTTAAGTTTAATAATTTGAATTCCTTTCTCTAAGGAAGAAACCTAGGGCACTCCTTTAAAAGTTTTACAAATTAATAGCTTGTTCTCATGTTTCTTTAAAAAGACATTGGCATATTTTAGGATTTGCAGCTGGATTATGTTCTCATTTACACCTGTGCAATCTCAGTGAACCTAAATTGAAGATTTGTCTAGGCTAAAAATATCAGGAAAATTGGTGGTACTAAACTTAGTTTACTGCAAACCAAACTACTCGAAATATGGAAAGAAGGAGTGATTTTGTGATTCCTCCAGACCACATAGGTTATTGGGCACTTTCTAACTGAGCCTCTGAACCTTTTGAAAACTTCCCATCATGACTGTATTAAACTTGTTCATGTTTGTATTTAAACATATCTTTTTTGAAAATTCCTCCCATAATTATATCTGTGCTGCATGGGTGACTGTAGCATTTGCCATAGCATTTCTTGGAAAGAAATTTCAGTATGTCAGATAAAAAAGGCTTTGTTGCATGTAAATTAGCTTTGGAGATTATGAGCTCCTTCAGAAATAGCTCATGTATTAGACACTGTGTAAATGAACTAGTTTCTCCCTGGGGAAATTTGTCTGATTATATGTCAAAACTTGCTCAGGTAGGTTAATTAAGGAGTAATAAGGCAGCTGGGAACTATGTCAAAGTGTAGAGAGTCTCCTGTGGGCTGGCGTTTGAGTCTCCTGAGAAGTGATTATGGGAGGAGGCAACTAGAAAGTTCTGAAACGTTTTTTAGATTTCCTCTTGTAGACTTCAGGAGGCTCGCAAGGAGGAGGAAAAAATCTTCCATATCTGTCCTCAGACACCTTACTCCCTCCATTGCCTCACAGCAGGCCACCTAAAATATGCAGGAGCAGAAGCCTGAGGTGTACCCAGCTCTGTGGGTGTACGTGTGTGCATGGAAGGGCACGTCCATGACTGTGTGGAACCATAGCTGCATGCATGCATGTCTGTGTGAACAAGCTGGGAAGACCCAGAGTTTGGGGAGATGTGTTGCTACCATGATTTTTCCCCAGGCTTTTGCAGGAAATAGAAATGGAGTATTTACTGGATTATTTCTTTGCTGCTGGAATTCCCAAGGAGCCTGGATTAGTTGTCAGCTCCTGATGACCTTGCTAATGCAACTGTTTAAAATGTGAACTTTTAAAATAAGACTATTTCATCCTTCCTATCTGCACTAGATCTCTAGCTAGATGAGTTCAGTGAACTATAATTTATCGCTTTAACTATCGTGTTGGTGGTTTGGTGGGTATGTGCTGTTGCAAATTGACAGGGCAATGGGAGAAAAACACAACTCATCAGCCTTAGAAACATGTTTTCATTTTGTGTGTGTGTATGTGTGTGTCTGTCATAATTCATTACTTCCCCTGACCTCTACTTTGGCAGAAAAAAATCACTCAGCTAGAGAGATAACCTTTATATCTTAAAGTCAAAATTCCTTTGTCTATGGATTCGGAATGTGAATGTAAAATTAAGTTTGAAGTGGGAATTCACTTTTCAGTGCTAACTGAAGAGTAATTGAGTTACTCCAACATATCACAGGGAACAAAGACATGTGGGCTCAATCGTAGTGCATC
This sequence comes from Cyanistes caeruleus, assembly GCF_971803275.1. Classification (NCBI taxonomy): domain Eukaryota; kingdom Metazoa; phylum Chordata; class Aves; order Passeriformes; family Paridae; genus Cyanistes; species Cyanistes caeruleus. The sequence goes on along the minus strand of NC_141704.1, from coordinate 41,357,597 downwards.
AGGGCAAGGATACACTGAACAGACTACACATTTTTAGAGTGAAGACAAATTTAGCAAAGGAAAACAAATAGGAAATGATATAGTTACTGGCTGACAACATCTGTACTGGGAATGGGGGCTAAAAATGCCTTGTCTGATTTTATTTATACATAAAAAAAATATCAACATTCAGGAAAGATATATAGGTACAAGTGGAGAAGACATACAAAGCTGTATATTGTATAATGGTGTGTGCAAATGAGGAATGACTGAGGAAGTTTCAGTATGTCAGAAATTATATCATATACATGTAGTACTACTGATAGAGAGAAAGTAGACAGTTTGGAAAAACAGAAGGGCAGCTGCTGAGTGTGAAGCTTGGTCAAATCAAAGTGAATAGAGCAGGAATGAAAGACCATGCAGTCAGAGATAAAAACAAGAGTTGACTTGTGTTAGCTCTTAAAAATCTTCCTATCTGTTCATCTAGTAACAAACAAGTGAAAAATACTTATCCAAAAATAGTATCTATACATAGATGGTAGAAGGCCTGAGACTCAGAATGAACCTTTAAGTGACTGCCAAGTATAGAAAGGATTATACATCAAAGCTTGAATACATGGTTACTCCAGACATTGCTAGCAACCACAATGTTTGTGTCCTAGTCTGTCATGCAACGTTTTCCAGGGATGCACAATGCAGCTTGTTAAGGCTGAGTGCTGAAACAGAAATGCCCTCGAAGTATAATTTCACATAAAAAATCATGAAAATAAATATTATGTCAAATCTATCTTTGAAAAATATTTATGAAAAGGTTTTGAATGCATTATCAGTAATTCCTGTTTTTTAGGGTTTAATTTCTTTTAAAGTAATTATGCAAGGCTTCTCATTATTAAATTATTCAAATACTTGTTGGGCTTTGTCGCTTGAGAAATCCAAATTAGTTTGTTTTGTTCACCCTTTTCCTACCATTACAGTGGGATTTCTAATGAGGAGAAGCATTTATGTTGAAAACATCTGTCATCTTGTACACTCTTTTGACACCCTTTCTCTGATGTTAGTTGTGTGTTTCTATTAATTTTATTTACTGGTTGGGCTGACGGCATCTTAAGGTTCAAGAGTAGACATCATATGTGGAGCCACAGGGCAAATGGATGACAAAATAAGGAATGTGACTCATCAGCCCTTGCTCTTGAGTGAACAATCTCGTATTTTGACTCGTGTGATCTCTTCATACTCTTTTCTAACATGATTGCAGAGAACTTGTTAAATACTTGCTGCTTGTTTCAGAGGAGAACTAATTGTGTATGAAGGAGAGCAAACCAAGCATTGCAGAAAACAAAAGATGAACTATCTAAGTTTAATTGTATTCATTTTATGTGTTCCAGATTCAGAACAATCTGTGGGCAGGGAATGCTGCCAGTGGTTCTGTGGTTACCTCCTGCATGCTGCCACGAGATACATCCTCCTGTATGACACCTTACTCCCATTCACCCCGGACAGATTCTGGCTACACAGGCTTTTCAAACCACCAGAATCAATTCAGCCACATGCCCCTCAATAATTTTTTCACTGACTCGTTGCTTTCTGGGGCAACCAATGGACATGCTTTTGAAACCAAGCCAGAGTTTGAAAGGAGGTCCTCCAGCATTGCAGTTCTACGGATGAAAGCCAAAGAGCATGCTGCCAATATTTCCTGGGCCATGTAATATAGCAGTACCCTCTCTCAAGTTCTCTTTTTTTTTTTTTTTTTTTAAAGCAAACTAAAACCATTTTTATTTCCCATATTTAAAGGGAACAACAATAAGCTGCTGTGTGTGGAATGCTAGAAATCACAATATACACGATGTCTGCTTAAAGAAATGCAATATAATATTTAACAATAAACCAAGAATAAACCAAATAGATTTACCATGCATCAAGCTCAACAAGCCCTCTTTGTTCTGCTTTTTATATATGTTTTGTTGTACCAGTTGATGAAATATGATTATAGAATCTACAAAAAAAAAAAATAAAACTACTAAGAAAATGTGTCTCCTCCATGGTTTTTAGCAGCCCTGTATAAAATAAATTGTGCTTTACAAATGAATACTTCATAAAGGAACAAGTTGGTAAAGGATAATAAATTTATTATACTAAACCCATGATGTAAATCTCTAAGCACACCACGCAAAGAAGGAAATATATGACCATTCATGTTGTATGTAGAATTTGTAGACTGAGTTCTCTCATCACTGCGCTGCTGCTCTAAGCCAGCTCTGCTTTTTGCTAAATGCATGTTGAGCTTGTTGAATTTATATCAATGAACAGCTAATGTAATGAGAATAGAAGGTACTACTTTATCTTATGGACTTGAGTGTATTTCTATTAAAGATAAAGAGATTTTTTTGGAGTCAAGTATAATGCTGAAAGTAGGATCACAGTGTTTAATAGATGTGCACAGAGTTTTTAAAGACGTGCACAGATTATGTGTCAACTAGTATATTTAAATTAAAGGTTATAGAGAGGGTGTCATGAAGCTGAGGTGACTAAAAGACATGAAATAGTACTCCTACACTTTTAACAAAATACAGATTAAGAAAAAAACCCCAAACAACACAACACTGAGGTCTTACTTCCAGTACAGTCCATTTTACTGGGTTTTGCTTCTCTGTGGTCAAACTGAAACAAAAAAGTCCAACAAGGCTTGTCAGATTCAGTTTGTAACTGATCTTAAGATGGTATTAGAGTACTGCTCATTTGGTTTTAGTTACATTTCATTGAAAGTTTGCTTATATACTTTCCAGAGTGTAAGACTAGTTTGCTACCTTTAAAGTATATAGGAAAAATCTTTTTGACTGCAATGGCTGCAGTATTTGGCTCTCAACTCCCAGCCTATCACAAAGGAATTAAAATGTCAGCAGACTTTCTGACATTTCTGGTGGAAAAAAAATAGAGGAGAAGAAAAATACTTTACATCTGGAGAATTGATATCTGCTTTGATTTACTTCTCCTCCCTTTCCCCTGTCACATTCCAAGCTCCTTCAGATGAGTGAAATGTCAGCCTCTTTGAAAGCAACAGTCAGTCTCTCAGGTTCATAAAGGCAAAGTAAATTAATTGAAATAAAGAAGGACTTGCATGGCTGTGATTAGAAAAGGATACAAGTCTCGGGGCACCCCCTGCTCATTCTTGCTTTTCTCTCTGGCCATTAGTTAGAAACAGAGGGTGCACGGGGGAAGAAGGGAAGATCGGGAAGCAGATTTCACCACAGAACTGCAGAACTACCAGTACTCACAAAAGCAAACACAGGAATCCCCAGATTTTCTCTTCTCCCACTCAGGAGGGCTAAACTTGAAACAAAAATAGGAGATGGGCTCATTCTGTAGCCTTTCAAGGGAATAAACAAACTTGACTTTGAAACCATCAGGATCAACTGAAAATGGGATTTTTACAGCAGTCTTATACAGCTGAAAGGAAGGTTGTCTTATTTTCCACTAGTAATAAACTCAAATTTTAACACATGCATATACTCCAATTTGTGGTTTCCTGATTTGATTCTCCTTCTAAAAATTAGCTTCAACTTTGGCCTGAGGAGCTGGAAAAGAGTATTCTGGCTAGAAGTTATCTTTCAATTTTTTATGGTCTGTTTAGACAGCAGTAAAACTAGACTCATGATTTAAAGAAAAAAAAAAAGTTATTGGTACAGGTAGAGACATTAGTTTTGTATAGACACTTTTGCCACATGCAGAAGAATGCTTGTGGTGGAAATACAAGGGATTTTTTAGCAAACTGTTTTCAGTTTTTGGTTTTTCTTTTTTTGTTATATTTTATCCAGTTTCCACATCATTACTTTTTAAGGTATAATATTTAGAACATGCCAAAAAAATTTCCAGATTTTTTTTGTTAGGGTTTCATTAGTGGACAAAAAATAAAATGTTTAGCTGGCAATCTCAAATCCATTGTTGTTCTTGCATCTTCCAATTTACTTATTTATTTTCATAGCAGAATTTTCTATTGTTTTCTTCTGAAATCTCCCCAAAATAATTTGTGCTTTTTATGTCAGGAGTAAAATGTAACAATTCCTAGGAATTTATTGCAAGTGCAGATTTATTACAGAATAAGTATCCATTTTCAAGATATTACAACAATTTTAGATGCTTGAAGCTTCCAAAATCAAAGGGGAAAAATAAAAGTCCATGTCATCTTCCTGCTGATTTTAATTAAGTGAAAGGGATGCAAGTGTAATTATTCATCATCCTCAAACCCAGCAATGGAAATTTTTTGTTACTTGTTGCTAGCATAAGTTTGTATGTTAAATAAATAGGTATTCAACCCCTCATTAAACCTGAGGTGTGATAAGTTGCAGGCCTGCATTAAGCTTGTCATGCTCTTGCATCAGCCTCCTCTCGAAGAATGAATGATAGCCTGTTGGTTGCAGCGTTTCATTTAGCTAATGAAAAAGTATCTTCGTGTTAGATGTCAAGTACTACAACAGGGTCACATTCTGCCAGTTTTATTTAGTAGTGCTTTACTCCGTGAGTAGTCGCATTGATGGGAGTGAGACTACTCACATAGGCCAAATTGTGAATCACTTGTAAATGTTTATTCACAATGGCCCCATTCATGCAAAAAAAAGCCTCTCAGCACAACATGAGTAATCGGTTCACAATCAGGCCCGGCTTAAGGTACTATGGATGGCAGAATCTGGCCCATGCTGGCTTAAGGCCAGACTCAGATTTTTTAAGCAAGATGAGTAGCTCCTTATTCCACAAATAGTGCAGAGAAACCCAGCAGGGCTATTTGTAGTGTTCTCTTTTTCTAAGAAAATTCTAGAAAAGAGACATTTAAATATATGTAAATAACTTAAGTGAGTTTTTATGAAAGGGAAATGATTTTATTTTCTACTGGATTATACTCCCACATTTGACAGGACTTGTGTTCTTGTGCTTTGATTTTATCCCTTAATGACTTCTTCTCTTGAGCAACTAATCTTTTCACTTCTTGAACATGTGGAAAATGCACTAAAAACAAAAGGAGGTGATTTACAAAGCCTTCCTGCCAAGCATGTTAACTAAAGTTTGAGATATGTGGTCATCATGCTATGCTGAGAAGTAAATTTATAGAACTTTTGGGCAAAGAGTCCCTATCCTGTTAAAAGAGAAAGTGAAATATTGTTCTAATTATTGATGCACTGTTTTTTTTTTTTTTTCCTGTGATTGATTAATCAACATTTTGAAAATTTTAAGCCTGCATTTTAACAAATTTCTGAATAAACGTAAATTTACCTATGAAATGGAAATTTATTTATATTATGATTTTTACAGACTCATAAGTGATGGACAACACTGCATTTAGCAGCTAAAGATACAGTTGTCTTATGACCAAGATGGTCAGAAAAGTTTGACAAAAATGATTTCTGCCTACAGTTTAGCAGTGTTACACAGGAATACATCAATGAAAGCATCATTGTTCAGTCAAAGTTTCTGAGAATAAGTTGAAATGAACTGTATTTCTCATTTCGCTTCTTCAATGTTATAATATTTTGTACAACAAAGTGTTGAAAAAATTCAGTTCAATATGTTAAAGGCATTTTATTTTGACTGTGAATTTTATGGTAAGTATAAAATTTAACAAATATAACCTATATTCTGCATTTAATAATGAGATAATTTAGCATAATAGAAGTAAATTATTTTGTTTTGCAAACAATAAAATAATACAGGAATTTTTTTTCCAAAATTACAAAGGTTGTTTTATTGATAGATTTCTAAATATCCGTGCTATTTCAAAATCAGAGTTAAATCAGGCTGATCAGAGTTAGAATCCATTAAAACCACCTATTTTTCTTAGTTTCAAAATATTTTCAGGGGAAGTTCTTTCTGTAGTATTCCCTGTAGTGGTTTAAGCCCAGCCAGCAGCCAAGCCCCACACAGCTGCTGGCTCACTCCCACACCAGAGAGACTGGGGAGAGAATCAGAAGGGTGAAAGCTGGAAAACTCATGGATTGAGATAAAGACAGTTTAATAGGGAAAGCAAATGCCACTCGCACAAGCAAAGCAAAACAAGGAAATCATTCACTTCTCTCCATGAGCAGCCAGGTGTTCAGCCATCTCTGGGAGAGCAGGGCCCCATCACAGTAACAGTGACTTCAGAAGACAAAGCCATCCCCTTCCTGCCCCCACTTTGTATCCTGAGCATGGTGCCACGCTGATGGAATATCCCTTCCGTCAGCTGGGGTTACCTATCCGGGCTGTGTCTCCTCCCAGGCTCCCAGGCACCACAACTTCCATGCCAAGGTAGCAGCCTGAAAAGCCAAAAAGGCCTTGGCTGTGTGTAGGCACTGCTCTGTAATAACAAAACCATCTCTATGTTATCAGCTCTGCTCAGCACAAACCCAAAACACAGAAGCACAGCAGCCACTGTGAAGAAAGCTAACCCTACCCCAGCCAAAAACCAATGCATTCCCTCAGCACTTTCATACCCAAATAACAAGTGGCTCACTCATTCCCAGAATGCATACTTCTTATTCATCTGCAGTGATCTTTTTAGATTTGTCTGGCATTAGAATGATGAGGTAGTGCGCAGTGAATGGGAGTTGGATGGCTGGGTACAGAATAATCTTCTGGGAGGAATGTCAGAGCAAAAAACTGCAGTAAGGGGGAAACCAAAACCCAGTGCAACCCTCCCTTCCCTCTACGCCTAAACCACTTCTCCTGAATCTCACTTGGACCTGACAACATAAGGCTTATTCTGTTGTCACCTCTCCAGTATGGGTTTAAGGAGGGGTATAAAGAATCAAGAGTAAGTCTTGCAGAGGTAGGGTTGGTAGATGTAGGCTGTCACTGGCAATAAATACCTACTGTGAAATTATGAGTAGTTTTGTGGAGAAACATCTCTAATAATGAATTTCAAGATTTTTATTTCTCTGCATTTTTGAGGCAACAGGAAGACAGAACATTAAGCAAAAGCACAGCAATGGCTGAAACAGTGAGTCCACAAAATTCCTGAAGCACGGCCATTCTCCTTTGCACCACAGGCTCATTAAAACTGATATGGCTGTGGCATGAAAATGAAGGACTATATCACAACATGTAAAATAGATTTGAGATATTGTCCTGTTCCTGCCAGTTATTTTTAATCTCTTTAAATAACAGCATAAAAATGACACAATACCTCATCAAATATTTTCAAACCATCCACACAAGACATACCAAATAAGGAGGAAAAGCCAAAACCTAGAAGGTGAATCTTCAAAATCCATTATTGTCTGAAAGAATAGGGGTTTGTGAACCCTTATAAGTACAAGGTATAAGTGAGGCCTCACTCTCAACAGCTCAACTTCAGCTTGAGTCATACTGCCCAACTTCACAACAGTGATTATTCCCATGGGGATAACTAGTGCACTAGACTAATAAATACATCAATGTATAGGAAATAATATTCATTAAAGTAATTGATGTTAGTACAAAAAACATAATTTCAAAAAGTGTAGGTTATAGGATCAGGTCAAAAATCGTAATTTCTGACTGGCTTATAGAGTGGAACTTGATGGTTCACAAGATGCTGTTGCAGGAGTGCTTTTCTATGCTTTGGTTCTAACTATAGCAACCCTCTGTAATCTAATAGCTGTCTGCTTCATCTCTCAGAAGCTGGGTTCTGCGTTCTTTAATTATGAAAGATAAATGAAATAGGCTTGATCCTCCCTGCCTTGTACTCCTGTGAAAAAAACCATTTATGTGTGCTAACTGCAATTTACTTTAGTCTCACTATCAGTACAGTGAGACAAAGTCTTATGCTTTAATCCAGTAGTTGCAAAATATTTGATTTTTGATACTATTACTGCTCTGTGGTTGAGCAATTATTGATATGGAGGGGAATGACTAAGTTGTGTAAAGCCTTTATTTGATTAAAACCCAAAACCTTAATTTGCTTGGTTTTGGTTGAATACAGTGTGATTATAAACAACAAACTACTTGTAGGTGGGATAAAGTCCTAGTTAACAGTTTCATAATATTTTTGTCCACCTAGGAAGAAAAGGGCATCGTTAAAATGAAGCTTTGTCAAACAGTGTGCTCAAAGACAGACAGAAGTATCTGAATCTTTGTAAGACTCTATTTACTCAGGTGTGCTTATTGAAATAATTTTGGTTTATTCATTAAAAATGGAAAACAGATGAGATCTTTAATGGAAAATAACAATATAAAACATGTTAATTGTATTTTTCTTTCAAAGTGATATTGGAGGAATAACTCTGCTTCTAGTATACTAAGAATGATTTTCCCCATTCCTTGTTATAAACATTTTAGTATATAATGAAATACATATTTACATATGGAAAAACCTGTCAGATATTACTTAAACACATAGGGTAAATAAAACACTAAATTATTTTGGAGGTCTTTTAGAAAAAAGGTCTGGGATAGAGATCAGAGTTAGTATTATTTAGCAAATGCTTAAGTAGTATATACAATGAGCAAAGAGGAAAATACACTCATTGGCTGGGAGTTTATTGAATATTTAGAGCCAGAAAACTCAGTGTTGGCAAGAAGAAATAAAATTTTCTTTATTCAAAAATCTCCTTATGATCAAATCCTAGTTGAAGTTAACAGGAATCTTGCCAGCAATCTCACTTGGGAGTAGGATATGATACCTAATAAACACTTAATAGATTTAATACCTAATAGATTTACTATTAGATTTACTAAATTGAATTGTCTTGGAACAACATTGCTTAGTTTATATGATTTTAATTTTTTGTTAAGGTAGTCCATTCAGCTATTTTTAAAATACAGAAATCATTTACATCTGATTTACTACAATGTATTCCAGATTTGGGTCTGATTTTTTTTTCAGAATTAGAGAGACAAGGATAGACTGAGCAGTGCTTTTTGTTTTTAGGGGAATGTGTACTAAGGAGACTGTTAGTTTTAGTGTGAAAACTGTTCTATGCATATGCTAAATCATTAGTGCAGAGGCATTAACTCCTGCATAAACTAATTGGACTAGTTCTCTTCTGGAATTTAGGCAAATAATGTAACTGAGATAAACAGAGTCGCTTACATGTCCACATTTATCTACACTTTCTATTTATACTGTTAAATGCTTAAAACAACACTGGCCCATAAATTTGCCTTTTTGTTCTCATTCTTTTGGCAGCGTTTCCTACATGCTGCACTTTTAGAGTGCAGTTTGGTCTCATCTCAAATAAATAAGGGCCATGGAAGGAAAAAACTGCAGCTACAAAGTAGTTCTAACCCATTAAATGCAGATGGCCCACAGGGGGTTTAATCATAAGAGAGAGAACACACATCATGCTGAAATATAGAGCTGTTTTCTATCACTTGTTACCATTTGAATGTCTGTCCCAGGAAAGTGAATTCAATATATCTTCCTGGCCATCAGTTGCCCTCTGAATACTCCTTCTCTCTCTGATGTAGCTAGATTTCCCTTTAGAACATACAGAGATGAATGAGCTCTCACCACACGTAGAAGTGAAAGAAAACATTTCTTTCTGCACCAGAACAGATGAGATTCATCATTAAGAGAATGGATTTGACCTTGTCAAGTGGACCAAAGCAATTTATAAACAAACTCCTACAGGGGAGGCTACTTTTGGCCAAGTACTATATTAGCAGTGTTTTACTTATGCCCGCTGCTACCTTACAATAACTTCATAAACAGGCTGACTTCCTGAAATATAGAGTGCTGAGAGATATCACAGATGTACCTAGAAACACTGGGATAGCATAGGGTTACTTCCCTCCCTAGAGGCTGCCTAGAAATATGTCCACCCACCTTGCTTTCTCATTCTTGGTAAAAGCTGCTGATCACTACTCAATTTAAATCTTAATTTCAAGTTGAGATATGTATCAAAGAACATATTTATACTTTAGTTTGCCATTGTTATATTGGTGTTTGTATAAGCAGCACCCAGATGGACAATGGTTTCCAATATGAAACTGAATGGCATCTACCTATCAGAACACCAGGAGAATAACAAAAGCAATTCAGTGTGGGTCTATTTTATTTCCAGCATCAGAAAAGGAATACAAAGAGTCAATAGTTTGCTACAAAGTTGTTATTTAGATCAGATGATACTCCTACTAATACCAATAACATTTCTTCCTTTAAGAGGATATTTAAACTGCAGGTAGGAATTTTATCTCTCCTCCTCCCAAGACTGTGCCACATATGCTTTTTAAGTGAGAACAATCTTTCAGTGGTAACAAAAGTGCAATGTCTCAAATATTTTTGTTCTGTCCAGCAATCATAAAGAAGGAATTAAAAATGAGGGCATTCACTGTCTCAAAGATAACTGTGTTGTATGGAGAGAGAATACTCTGTTCCAGTCCAAGGGGATGGTTGCATGATAAAGTGGAGAAAAGACTCACTAGATATGTAAGCTACATGTACAATTAAAAAAAGTTTTCACTATGACTCCTGGGACTTAATTCCCCACCTATATCAATCTTAGTCAAGCCAGCAGACCTGATAGTGTTATAATCTCCTCTAAATCTACAAAAAGAGAATCATGGAGCATTTGCAGAAGGGGACTGACCAGAATATTCAGTTTTCTTTGACTCACTTTTCCTGTGGTATGTAACCAAACAGAGATGCAGTTGCAGATGCAGTTACCTCCTTCAAAGACAACCAAATATGCCTGCATAAGTGATAATTTTTATATTTAATTCTTTGCTGATATTGCCTTAGAATCATAGTTAGGGTTGATGCCAGTGAGAAGGAGCCCTTCTCATCGTAGAAATTTAATAGACTATAGGTGGAGCCCTCCAAGCCATGAAATTTCCCAAATCTTCCAGGAGCCTCCATCATTAACAAGTCTTATGTGAATAACCAAGAGCTTGATACATGTTTTAGCTCAGGAGAAATCTATGCTGTCCATGTCTTGTCTGCTTCATCATAGAAGCTCATTATTGCTCAAAACCCAAGACCACAGTCTTGTTCCATTGCCAGTCTATGCTTCATTGCCAGGAGATAACAATTCTGACCCTCTTGAGGTCAGAACAATGAAAAGAATTTCCCAAGTCCTTAAAAGGCATTATATTGCATATATTCATAGCTGCCTAGCAGATTTATGCCTTATTTTCCTGTAGGTCAAGTTCTCAAGGTCTTCTGCTATTGGGTTGAGAAAAAAGGCCTCTTGCTTGCTTCTTGTAGCAATTATTCATTATTCATGCACCTCTGAGTGTGTGTGTGTGCGAGGTGCACACACACACTCATGGGGCACACAGTTCTTATGTTAGTTCACTAGTTTTATAATCACTTCTCCACTCTGATTTACAGAAGTGTGAGGAAGAATCTTGGGTCCTGTACCCAGCATGTTATAGTGAAAATATACAATTTACAGAGAAAAAGAAAGATTGTAGCAAAGAACCAGTGAGAGAGTACTACTGTATAACTCTATCTTGACTCACATTTTTATAAGCATGCATCTGTTTACACTCTCCAAGAGGAAGATCAAAGTTCACAGAGAAATTTTATTGCCCTGGGAAGAAATTTATCTCTTTTTAAAAGAGAAAACATAGTTTATTATCTGCCTTAAATGAAACAAAAACAAATCTGTTCCTCTCTTCACTTCAGCACCAGACAGTATACATCCAAGATGGGTGACACTTAGTGAAAGATCTCAAAATTTCTCCAAAAACTAATTCATCCTGAAATCAACCCTCACAGTTTTGATCCGCCTGAAAATTCATTAAGATGTTTACAGAGAGGATATTTGGCTGTTGAACTTGGTCCTGTGGATTAATAGGATAATCACATTTCTATTGTCCTTTAACTTTATTGATTCTGCTGTAAAGCACAGCCCAGGATGATAAGGGCTATTTTCCATTTATTCTGTGTATCACTATTCAGATGGGGGTCCTTGGGAAGTTGTCAGAGGCAAGAATTCTATAAACTGCAATAGCTTGCTACAGAAGACTTTTTATTTATTTTAACTTCTCCACCTCCATTCCTTTTTGGCATCCAATATGCATATTTAAAGTGTTGCTGCTACTTTCCAGTTTGACTCTAGAGCTCTTTGTTTTTATATAAAATAGTTCTGTTGCATTCCTCTAGTATGTCAAAGCAAAATCAAACTTGCTTTAACTCTTCAGGGTTTTATACATCTCTGCTTTCCTTTTGTTAATACGTGAGCTGGCTCTCAACTATTGTCTCTATTTTCACAGATGTTAGCAAAGTTGTTGCATGGTACCTTTAATGCTCCTTTTACACAGCCCTGATAGAGTATTACAGCCCTGCCATGCAATGATTTATGTAATCCAAAAAGTTCTTTAAGTTGTCTTCCTTGTAGTATATTCCTTTGTAGTAGATTACGGATTTGTACAGAAGTGATCTAATGTCATTTATTTTCCTGAATGTTCAACTTGTGGCATCTCAAAGCAGAAACTCTCCATAGTTTTATGCAGAATGATTGGCAAAAATAACTATGGAAAATTATTTTTGTAGGTTAATAGATTTATGATGTCCTCTGTTTCCTCACTTTTAGTTCTCATACTGAAGAAAACTTCCATATTCATTTCCCATTTGATATTCTCCTTTTATTCAGCTACCTGACTGTCATAAGCTAGTCTTCCTTAATCTGTGCTTGTTCAATTTTCTCAGCCACATCCTTCTTTTCATTGGTCTACACCTTCTTCAGCTTGCAACCTTGATACAGTTTTCATGTATTGGGAAATGTGTTTTTCCACTTACCTATGTTCATTTTTTGTTGTTGCTGATGCTGTGTCACATGGGATTCATACTCAAAGACTTCTTCCATTCAGTGTTTGCCACAGAAGTGCTGTCAGCATCTAGCTGTTACTAGTACCAGACTTGAGTTGCAATTATATTGGTAGTGGGAAAATCATGGTAGAAGCAAATTAACCACAGATTATTTAATTTTACCTGGAAATCCTGAAGGAGAAGTAATTGAGATATCTGTATCTGGTTAGTTATTTGTCTATCAGCACCCCTTCTGTGAAGTTTGGGGAATGGGGAAACAATGCTTGATTCCATCATTATTGCAGAGGTATCTCCTGAGCAGATCCTTTGTATGCAGACAAAGACATGGGAAAAAAAAAAAAAAAGATTATATGCTAAATATGGTGGAAAGGGAAGAATTATATGAAATATATATTATCAGATGGCTATAGTTTTTTTTAATTTTTAAGTACGTTAGTCATATAGAACAGATTGTTTTTGCACATCACAGAACAGAACAGATTTCCTGTTAGCTTTAGTAGTCATGATGTATCATTTTACCTTTTCTTTGAATTTTAAGTAAAGTTCCCAGTTATACATTTCTTCTGACTTATTCCACAGATATATAATCTGTATTGTCTTCTCGCCTTTCTAAGTAAATACTAAAAATAAGGTTTTCTAAGGTGGAATTAGAAACCATCCTCTCTATACTCAACCTATTTTTATTCCTTCTTCCTTGAAAATATGCCCAATGAGTTTTACTTTGCTTGGACCACAGGATGTAATAAGTGCCTTTCTATCTCCTGGCACAGAACTTAAACTGAAGCAGAGGAACCTTTATTTAATACTGAAAACCTCATTAGGAGGCATGACGAAGCCATCATTTAATCACATTTAATTAAATTAATTCAAGACCATCAAAGGGAATTCTGCTAAGTGAAGTTTTATAGAACTCCAATTTTTGTTCCAATGAATGTTTGAAGACTCTGGAAAATATTGGTGGAACAGGATGGGGACTTCTTAAGATGAGAGTCTGCTTGCTAGATCATAAAAGTAATTCTCACTCATGTTTGCTCTCCTTTTACCCTTGCGTGGTGATTTCTTAAGATTCAGCAAAAGTTAATAAAACTACGTGTCTCCCTAATGTACCTGACAGTGTGTTACAAGGATGTTTGGATAAAACTACTATAATTTTTCAAGTAGAAGATGAAGCTGAGCCTGCTCTCTTGAAAAGCAGAGGTTAATGATAATTCTACCTGTGTGAGATGATTTTCAAAGCAGAAATGACCCTGCATGTCTTAAATAACCTGTGTTTTCCATATTAGACAGGATTTAATATTTATTACCATATTTATAAAACAGTGTTACCATGATTAAGGATATCCAGGCTGCATCTTCATATTACACTAGTCAAAGACAACATGAGACAGTATGTTGTTGATACATTCCAAATATACAGACATATATTTTAACTATCATAAAATGTTTGTGTTTAAATTTCTCTATGTATATTTCAAACAGTAAGTCAAATTCTCTGCAGAAAGTTTTATGAAAGATATTAAAATGCAGAAATTGAAACTATGTGGCTTTTTCGAATAGGTGATATTTACAGTAAACTTGTTCAGACAAAACCACATGAATCTGAAACATTTACAAGCCTTAAAGTGGGATTTGTATTTAATTTCAGAGACTAATTTTAATTTTTGACTTTGTCTTCCATAAAACATGGTTTCTATTTTTCAGATTGTGAGGAGGCTTCAGATCAGTCATGCAAGCAGTTGCAAGTTCTGGGTGGAAGCAGTGACTCACTGGTAGTTGGAACTTGCTTCGATGAGAACGCTTGGTGCATATTATTAACAGAGACAAAATTTTAATGTCATAGTGCAGATTCTCAAACTTGAGCACCAGCCATGGGATTTAGATTTTGTCCCCTCCTCGTGTTAAAAGCTGTCTGGTGTGCAGACATGCAGTTGTTGGCAGAGGGGGGCTCCAGAGGAGGCCTCTGAGGGAGGAGGGCAGCGTCTGCCTTGTGCCAAACCCTCTGCACAGCACAGCTGAGCCCAGCAGTGGAACTGGCAGTGCCTCTGAGAAAACACTGGGGAAAAGGCAAAATTCCTGGGCAGAGAGAGGAGGAGGAGGAGGTAACAAAAGACAGAGGAACAAGTGAGGGAACACCAAGATCAGAGGAAGAGGAGGAAGAGGGCATGGGTGAGGAGATTCTCTGGGAACCAGAGCAGCTATCCACTGCAATCTGTGCAGTGAATTGGGCAGAGATACTGAAGGAACTATAACTCATGCAGAGAATCCACGCTGGACCAGGGTAGAGGTGTCATAGGGAAGGAGCAGAAGAGAGGAATTATTACATATTGACCCTTAGCTCCTCAGCCATCCTGTGTCACTGTTGAGGTGAGTAAAGGAGCTGGGAGTGAAGGAGCAATGCTGAGCTTGGGAGACTGGGGAGGAAAGTTGTTTTAATGTTTGCCCTTACTTCTCTGGAAAAATCTTAAATTTTAAAATTTTAAATTAGTCTTCCCCAATCTGAGCCAGTTTTTCCCAGCACAGTAATTGGTAAGTAATCTACCTGTCTTTATCTCCATGTGCAAGCTTTCTAATCCTGGTGTCTCCTCACTTCGTGCTGGGATGGGGAGTCACTGAGCATCTGAGCGGGAACTTGGCCCTTAGACAATGCTAACACACTACAAAAATCAAATTGTTTCTGGGTCCAAAAAAATTTGGTCTAAGACATGTTGTGTAGTCATCACACTCAAGATTTCAAGGGATTAAAAATCTTCCACTGCCCATGACAAATCTGTTTCACTTTTCAGTCTTTCCCAGTATAAAACATTTTTTCACTGTTTCTCAAAAAGTTCATCAGACCCAGTCTGAAAAAAAATGCCCCCCAATTTCATTGGGTAGTTTACTCTTCCATTATTACTTTGACGACCACATCTAACACCCATTTATGGTGTGCTGGATGGAAAACAGGTTTCACAAGTCTGTCAGAGTCTGAAAAAAGTTTTTCCTTATTTTGCGTTTAATGTCGCATCTTTGAAATTTCATCTCCCAGTTTTACTCTTTCACCTTTGTTTACAAAACACTGGAAACCATTGTAAGCAGTTTTGAGCATTTACATTGCAGAGGACTAATATAGTGAGGAATTAAACTATCCAAAAAATTTACAGGGGTGACAATACTGCAGAACAAGGTCTTTGATGAGTAATTTGCACTACTTTAAATATCACATTAGTCATAAATTGGAGTATAACATTATCTCAGGAGCAGTTGAACAAAAATATATGCAAGTAAATATTAGAAGTAGCAAAAAATGCACAGTAAAAACATATCAATCGTGCAAGAGGGAGTGTTAAGAATGATTCATTTCGTGGAGGTTATTTTCTGCCCCATTTCTACCTGTTAAACATTTTCTGTGTATCCTAACTCCTTGACTGAAAGAACACAGGTTTTTGTGATGCATTACCAAATGCAAAAGGTAAAAGGGGAGTTATGTAATACCTTCTAACTCCTGTGGTGGTTAGTCCACAGAAATGCACCAATCTATAGCTACTAACCTCTTCTGCAGGAAACGAGTGCGGCAAGATAAGGAAACAGCAATATTCTATATTGATAAAGAGAATATTCTGCTTAGGAAACTTTCATATTAATGGAAAAATGACAGTCTTCTTAGACACTAAAGGCAGATATTAAAGAAAACCCCTAACCAGCACCTTTCACATGATTGGCTATAGAGGAAGCCTAGGAAAGTTGCTTTTGCTTGTCTGAAGTTAGCTTTATGAAAGCAACGGTTTTATTGAAGCCTTAACACTGGTTTACTAAACAAAAAGTATCTTTCTGGTTTCAAATCATGAGAATGAAAGGTGGTTGTAGGAGTGACCAGCAATTAAACATCAGGTATCAAGTAAAGCATCCCTAGGCTTGCAGTGGCTTTCTGCAGCCCATCCCAAGGTCATTATGGGCAGTGAGGCTATAAGGTGAATTCTGTGCTCTGTCTGAGTGCTCAGTCATTGTCCAGGCTGGAGCTCATTATTTTGAACCTCTGTCAGGTGCAAGAACACTCTGGTGCTGTTCACTCCACATGAAACTGCCTTCTCTGGATCTCTCTTTTGAAGTCCTGCCCTCTCTGTTTTGTGGAGCCCCACACAGAGATTGAGATGAGAAACTAGAAAGGAAATAAGTAGACTTTCACAGCTCTGCACATATCCCGCAAATGTTATGAATGAGAGTTAAGGGTTTAAATCTCCTAAGGGTATTTATATTCTAGTGTTGAGCAAGTTCTCTTCCCCCATCCATAAAGGGGACGGGAAACTCCTCTGGAGAGGTCATCTGTGATGTTCATTATCTCCGAAATGCAACTATTTTAACTATTTTATAAATCAGGTTCAAACAATTTGGAGTACACAAATGTACGCAAACCTCTGAGGGCAAGTATGTGGAAAGATTCCTCCCTCTTCCTATTTCCTTCTCCCTCCCCACAAGCAAGGCTTGCAGATGTTTTCTTCTGCTCTTTATTCTTTTGTTCCTGTTTGGCTGTGACCCTTACTCCCAACTGATTCTTTTTTGTCAAACTTTGTTTTTTCCTGAGCCTTTGATCCTGTGCTTTGACTCTTACAATAATGAACATGACACTATTGTTTTGCTAGATTCATTTTATGATTCTTTACCTCTCAGAGTCCCCACAAACAATAACATACACTTGTTTTGTCAGTGTCTCACAGCAAAAGAGGGGGTCTTACAAAAAAACTACCATCTCACCTAAAGACAGGTGAAATATTACCTTTCATATGTAGACTGAATTTGTAAGATTATGCACTATGGCTATACATTTAATTATCCAATTTATTTTTGTTTATAGATCTTCAGTTTCCCAGCTAGGGGAAAATAGTCAAAGGTTAAAAGCCCTGCTAGTAGAACCAAGTAGAGAAGACACACAGCAGACAAGAGGCTAGGGCTCCAGCACTGGGTCAGGAACAACAGTTTATCTTTCTCAGAAAGAAATGTTGCCTTATGCCAAAACTGTAGATGGCCTTAGGTTTTCTGATGACTTTTTTCCCTGTTTTCTTTGCTCAGACATCTCAGTTTGATCAAGAAAGCTGGGAGAAAGAGGATTTATGTCTGTTTCAAGGAAAATAAATGTACCTACATGGATAAAGTCCTAGCTGTAGCTGAGTACCAGTAATATAGTAGATGACATATGCTGTGAGAAAATCGTAAACCAGGAATCCAGATCAACAAATCTAGACACTATCAGCAAGATTGAAAGGTTTTCCTCCCTCAAACTGTGATTCAGATACATATATTGGGTAACATATATGTGTAACAATAATTATAGAAGGTACAGCTTGAGAAATTTTGCAAGTATGTCTTTTCATTCACCTCCTTTGAGCTGCTGCAGTGATTTACTACAATCTTACCATGCCTTGCCTTTGAAGTAAGGTGACTCTCTAGTCAACACAAAGCTGATCAAGGAGGCTGTCTCTCTTTTGCAACAACAGTGGAGGAAGTTATTTAAGGTTACTACTGTCAGCTCCACACAGATCCTCAGACTATTTTAATTTATGTTGTAGGCAGGCAGGCCCCAAGCTGTGCTCAGATGATCAGAAGCAGCAGTAATAACTACGGAACAACATTTTTTTTCTCAAGTCTATGTGTTAAATACAACTCAACTGGAACAGAGGGAATCAAATACAACTTTTCTATTTGACTGAGTGAAATCAACAATTGTGTGAAGAGAGGTAAGGGAGATGATACAGGCTTAGACAGTAAATAATTGCTCAAAGATTTCTTTTCCTACTTTTTGTTCTTAAATAAATAATTATTTAGAAGCAAAAAATCTAGTTAATATGTAATAAAACCCCTAAGATAAAAGATCAATAAATGAAGTTAAGCATAAAGGAAAGAAAAGAACAAGAGAGAAGGGAACAAGAGTCTTTTGATTCTATCCATCTTCATAAAATATCTTCTCATGAAACAACCCCCAAAATGTGAAAACAACACCAAAAGGAAAAAGAAATCCCATAGGATCAAGCCCATTTAAAGAAACATATCTTTGGCAGACAGTAAATCAAAATTGCCCAACCTGGTTTACTCCAAGACTAGTTGTCTACAAAGTTGGCTGGAATTAAGGGAAATGTTGGAGAGATCTGTGGTATCAGAGTTCACATTGATGCATCCAGCTGAGTCTCAGACAATTCTGTTTCTGTCTTTCTGACCCATAACCATGGCAAGTGACATGCCCAGCTATCAGTGCCAGGAAAGATATCAAGCGCTTAATTTTCTAGTGATTACCTTTGTGTAATTTCATATTTGTGTTTCCCAGATATAGGCAACAGAAAACACAGTAGTACTTGTTGCAGAGCTGCTGGCAGAAGTAATGGATTTTTATATATATATATATATATATATGGTATATTTATATATAAGTA
Organism: Cyanistes caeruleus; assembly: GCF_971803275.1. Taxonomy (NCBI): domain Eukaryota; kingdom Metazoa; phylum Chordata; class Aves; order Passeriformes; family Paridae; genus Cyanistes; species Cyanistes caeruleus. Next base: position 41,338,499 of record NC_141704.1, on the reverse strand, counting down.
TATATTTATTTTTTTTTTTGACAACGTAAAAACCCAAACCAAAAACAACCAAAACTCCCCACTGCTGAATTGGCTGAATGCTGACAATCCTGGGTAGGGTTACAGGAAGGCTTATGCTGGGTAACAAATTCAAGTGGCATGTATACTGAAACCATGATGTTGAACCATTTCCATACTATAGGACAAACACACTGGTTTATGTTAAATTTTGAATCCTAAATAAGCTAAGATATGGATATAGTTCATCACTTCTCCAAAATTTAGAAATATTCTGAAACTTTATGTAGAAAATGACATAAAGCAATTGGAGACAAGAGCTATAAAAGCTGAGTATTTGTAAGTAAACTTCATGAAAACATAGGTGTGTTCTGGTTTGTAATTACCTTTTCCTTTAAGAAGAAATTGTCTAAGTACTTATATATGTTAGTGGCAGATATTAAGTAGGCTACAGATTTATTTTATTGCACCCTAGAAAGAAATTTTAAAAGTCTTAAATTCAAGAATATGAAATAGAATATCCCTGATGTTTTCAATGCTCCTTAATGTAGATATGTTTATAAGATGTATACAGAACAGAGAGGATTAAATCCTGAAATCAAATAAAAACATCCCCCACATCCAAATATATTTATTTTTGTTCTGTGCCATCTCTGCTACTCTATATGCTAAAATTGTTTTCCGCAGGCCAAACACAAAAGGTTTTGCCTTTCTCGTCTACTTAGGATGATTTGTTGTCAAGCCCTGAAATTAATTGTCATTACTTGCAGATTTATAGCTCAATCAGCTTTGTAGAAGCCTCTTCTTTTATGGGTGTTCTTTCTTTGAACATTATAAAATATCTGTTACCTCTTTCCTTTCTTTTTGTTAGAACATTTTTCAAAGCTCACTAACTTTGAGACCAAGAGAATGTGGATTGCATTTCACTGCTTAACTTAGAAAATGCACAAACCCCTGGGCAAGATACTCTATTGAAACGATTTTTCAAGTTTTTACCATGCATGTAGTGCTCAGCAATGGAACAACTATCATTATTTGAAGTGCTTGGGTTCAGAGATAACAGCTGGGGAAGAGGCATGTCTGCTTCTCAGACAGTTCTCAAGCTCTACAGTTTGATGATATAATAAATACAGCTTTCTGAGCTCTTGGATACAACACCATGGTCACAGAATGCAAAATATTTCTTTGATGTAAAGTTAGTTGATTATTTTAAACTTAATTTATCATGCAAAAAAAAAAAAAGAGGCTTTTTATATTTTTTTTTCTTTTCTTTACAAATACCTGTTAAAGTTACTTTGTAATGTCTGGTTCACACCAGCAGTGTAAAGCATACCAGTTTTGCCCAGAAAACACTATCCCATACTTATTCTATGATAAGATCACAATAAGGTAAATTACACGTAATTAAGCCACATTCTAGACTTTTTCCTCAACTTTTTTTCATGACTTTGTCATAAATACTGTCATTGTTTATAATTAGTTTTATCTAGATAGAAGATTTTGTTCAGACACTTCCTGTGTGAAAACAATCATATTTATTAGTATCCTGGAATTATGCACTTAGGGCTAGATTTCGAAGTCCAGACTTCTCAGTCTGAGATTCAACAGACTCAAGTTCTTTGCTAAGGACCAGAAAATCTTGTAACTCTTGTTCATCTCTTATTTACACTTACTTGCTCTGATTTAAAAAAAATATAAATCTTATAGTCTTCTATTTAACACTGCCATCCAAAAGTTTCCTATTTTGGTGAGAGCACTTGAGGCCCAGTATGTAAGTTTAAAACATCAAGATGCATTGATGATATAACTTCTAAATGGAGTGCTTATGAAATCACCACCTTTGTGAGCAGAGGTGAAACAACACTCATCCAGTACTGAACTAAACTTGAAATTCCATCCCTAGAAAAACAATCTGGAGCTTACCCTTCCCTTGACTTGTGTCAGGCACACCCATTAAGCTTCACACTTGTTATTAGATAGTAAAGTAACTTAAGACTGATTTTTCTTTTTTTTTCCCCTTTTCTTATTTTTTTAAACTATGCTATCATTGCAATTATCTCAAATTAATGTTGAAATTAATATTTTTCAATTCTTTAATGTTAACTGATCAGACTTTTTAGCTACTGTTTATTTTTTTCTTTTTTTAGTAATGTAAACCTAGGTTTGAAAGAGAAGAGGAAACACAGGTAAAATTTTGCCTTTTTCTTGCTATGCATCATGCAGGCATGAAATGAAGTGCTCATTGTTGGATGCTTCTAGCTCCATTTAAATATCCAATAACTTCAGTGGACAGAATTTGTGTCCTCACGCTGGTGGTGTGAAATTGGTACCACATATATGTGCTCATTTCAAGCTTCACAAAGGTGAAGGGATGCTTTCAAGAACTGCCATGAAACTGTAGCTCCCAATCAGCATAAAGCAGGAGCTGATAAAAGTAAACCAGCCACAGGCCCCACTCTGGACATACTTTGTTGTCTTCTTGAGCACCAGATGGAGACAACCGATAATATATATTTTTTATGAAATATCTGAATCTAGGATTTAATCAGAGAGATGGTCTTGTATATTAAAGAAAAACATTTATATGTTAGCAGAAACTGCTACCTTTGGAAGAGTTAGGAACAATAAATTTGAAGAAAAATATTTTGTACCAAAGATGACACCTGAAACAGAGCCCCTGTGTGACCTGTGGTGTATATGGAGTGGTGTTATTCCAGCATGAATCTCTGGTTTCATTACAGCATAAGTAAGCATTAGTATTTCTGTTCTTTGACATGTTCTGGAAGATGGGAGAAACCACAACATTCATCCCAGGAATGCACTGTTGGTGACACACTGATGCTCCAGGCCCAGCCAAGCCACTTCATGAAAAGTCTGTGCCAGTCAGGCTGCATTTTGAATTCTTGCTGTATCTAAGCAGAGAGTGATGGATGAGCTGTGTGCAAGAAATGGCATAAACACCTCTTAAAAAAACCACAGCTGCACTTACATCAGTCCTAAAAGGCAAACCAAGGGGGGAGAAATCATGAAAAACTGAAGAAAAATTGATTCATTTATATTTACAGAGGAAACACTGTATTTTCAAGCATATATAGAGCGCTAAGGTAAAGTACAAAGTAGTTGGTGTCCCTCTTTATTTTTGCAATATTGCTGAAGAATTTCAATGTCTCTTTCTCATAATTCCTTATTTCTGTTGTGAATGTATCTTTATTTGTATTTCCATGGAGCAGTGAAGCTGAGATCAGGGTTCTTTTCTTCTTGGTCCCATACAGAAGAGAAATGTTCTTTTTTCTAAAGCTTTTACACTCAAAGACCTCAATCTTACAACTGGTTATACACAAACAAAGAGATGCAGCTGCAGAGGATAATAACGCAATCTCAAATATCATGTTTTTTAAATGACACCCATGATATTTCATTGCCTCAAGCATAATTGCAAGCTGCAGCCATCACTATTTCACACATTCTATTTCACTAGCTAGAAATAAAAATGTTTTTAACAAGACAAATAGCAACTGGGACAATTTTCTTACAGATGTGATGGATTCTTGAATGCTCTCCTAAAAGCTACTATAACTCAGCTTGCAGGTTATAGGTTTTGGACCAGTAGATGAGTTGCTATTACCTCACTTTTTGCTATCATGCTCATTAAAAGAAGTGATATCTGAGTTTAAGATATACAGAGTATATCTTAATTTATCTTAATATATCTTACAGATATATAGAGTTTAAGATCTATTTACCAAAGGAAGACGTGAAAGGAGAAGTGGTAATTTTAGAGCTTAATTCATTAATGTATTTGTACGTATTTCTGAATATTTGGAAACATCATTTTGAAAGCTATCAGACAAAATAAAAAAATCTTTTGATCTTTTTAAGATTTTTCTAATGGTTCTTGTCATTGTGTTGGTGCCAGAGATGAAAACACATTTTTAGTAAACATTTCTAATCACCCAAGATACTTGGACCATGAAACCACAAAATGATAACCTAGAAATTTCCTCACAAAGTTCCTGTGTTATTAGTATTTTGATCCCTGGCAGAGACTGGACTGAAAGATCATGCACTCCTGCTTCTGGGTCAAAGTGGGTTTCTGACAACAAGACTGGCTTATGCTGACTTCCTCTGGGCTGCTGCTGCCTGCTTTAGGCTAAAGAAATTGACAATAATTCTGAGTTATTCTTTCCATTAAATGTTCCTGCAGGTGTAGTCCCTTCCCACTGATTATCATCAGAATCCCATGCAAAGCTGCAGGAAACCCAAGGAGAAACATATAATATCTCAGAGGAGAATGATGAAGGATGGATGAAATTCCCATTTAACTCTTCTTTTCAGTATGTTCATATTTATGAACCCTGATTGTTTCTTGAGCACAGTTGGTCCATCTGTGCCTCACACATCAAGAGGGCAATAATTTGGAATTATTATCATGTTTTTCTTCTTTCTTTCACTCAAGTTATTTTTGCACACTAGTATTTGTATAGGTTCAATTAAAGAAAAATGTGTTGCCTCAATACTCTCACAGTCAATGATCTAAATATCCCACATTTGTGGTGCTTATTTTTAGTAAAATTTTACCTGAAATTGTCTTATTTTACAGATTAAATATAGCTATTGGATGAGTTTCTTCTGTGGAACATTTTTTTTACTTAGTTTAAATTAATTGTTTTTTTAACCCACTTTTTTCTGTACCAGGAACTGAGGTACGCCCACCCACACCCAAGCATACACGCACTACACAGAGACAGAGGCTTTCATTTTCTGTGCAGAAACATCCATCTCACTAGCTGTGGAAGAGAAGGGAACTCTCTCAGGAGTTCATTCCAAATGCAATGTCAAGTTTACAATAAACAGAATAATTGCACTGTTTACAGGATTTATTTTATTACTATCCTCGTGATTGCTGCAATTGTAAATAAATCTGCTTCTTGCCACAAATTTATTTTGTTTTCCAGAAAGAAGGACAGATTTGCTTCCTTTGCCTGCAATTATAATAATGAACAATATATATTTGTGTTTAGTTTTCTTTAGCCAATGTAAGCCAGACAGCCAGGCAACTGTTGATCTTAAAGAATTATCACAGAACAAGTTCTCTTAGTTTTAGATAGTAATTTATCATTTGTGGCAAAATCCAGATTGTGTTTTTAAAACAGTTGCATTTTTAAAATGGCAACTCCAAAGTACATACAATATCTGAAAAATGATATCCTCTTCCATGAGAAACATCACTAATTCATGGTGTTCACATCTGAACATTCAGTGAGCCTGTCAAGATAACCTCATGCTCACATCAGCCACACAGCAATTGAACACAAGAGACCAAAATGTGCTGGCAAGAAAGCAAATTTTCTCCTGTAATTTCTGGTTGCCTTGATTTAGAGAGATTGGTTTTGCATCATCTCTTCCCCCAAAATCTGGAGGGAAGATTAAGGCTGTGTAGCGCCTGATGGACCTCCTCAGGACCCTTGGTGGCTTTTGGATATCACTAATGGAATTTTATTTTTTTAAAGAGTCTGATTCAAATTTGAGTTAACCTGGATGTAAATGGGCCATTAATGTAAGTAGATGTACAATCTACCGAATTAACTGATATACTATGTTCATTTTGTAGTCAGTTCTTTAGGCAACAGTAGCTGAGGTAGGATTTTTTGCTTCATTCTATAGCATCAGAAGATTGCACAGCAGTGCTGAAAAACTGTCTCAGTGCAGGATAGCCTGGCAGAGCAGAAAGTCAGCTGAGGCCTGCTTACCTCTGTTCTCGTGGTGCAACTGAGGCACCACAAAGAAATGTTCCTGTCTTGTGTCAGGCTTGGCTACGCTTTTGGCTTCCTAATACCTTTAGCAATGAATGTATTCTGAGACAGTGTGAGAATTTCCAAGATTCAGAAGATACAGAACAGGGGCAAAAGCCCCAGATTAGTTCATTGGAAACACACAAAGATGCCATATCAAGGCAGTGATATGTTCAAATTAAAAAATGGGAAAAAATAGATATGGAAGATTTTATTAGTTTCAAGATGCAGGCAGATGCATCTTATTTCAACTTGGGTAAAGATTAGAGATTTTAAGAATTTCTTTCTCCAGAGGAAATTTTTTACTTGAAAATTTAATAGAGATCACATACTCATTTTAATTAAACTCTTGGGGCATTTAAAACTCTTTAAAGATCTTTTGTCATTAATATTTTTTAATTTGGGCCAAAAATATTTTACTGTGATTTTTTTACTTTATCAGATCATAAGAAACGAGAATCTTCTGGAATCTAGTTTGACATGATATTAAGTGTTTTAAATGGTATATCTCTAGTCATAAAATGGGAATGTGTGCAGAAAAGCAGAAAAAACTCAAAAAAGGCAGCTTGATTTTTTATATTTTAAATTTAAATTACTAAATATACAGAATGCCAGCATTTTGTTTTTAATAATTGATCTCTCTTGTGCACAGAAAATGTGAGCCCTGTTCTTATTCTGGCACATGTACATATCCATCAATCCAAGTGTCTCAAGGAGTTATAAGTATTTGTCACCACTTTCTTCTGGAAAACCTTTACAAATAAACCATTTGGTTTTTCACTGTTAGATGATGGGCAAATCCTGTGGCATTTTACTACTATGCAACACAGGACATCATTAGCAGAGGAAAAGAGTCAGCAATAAAATCAACTGGACATTAAGCTCATTCACAAAACTTAAGTCCCTGTTGAGTGTAGTGTTAAACATGCTTGATAGTTTCACTCACTAGTACAGCCATTGATGGGGTCCCAGAACCCTAGTTAAGTTTTTATAAGGCTTTTCACTAGAGAAGTTCACTAGAGAACATAATTGTTATTTCCACATACCTACATTCAATTTTCAGGGATTACTTTAAAGTGTGAATTCTCAGGTATTTCTTCCAGCTGCCTCCTGTCAAGCTATAATCCCATATACTGAGCTCAGTCCCTGCAGGGTAAGCACTTGATCCTGGGGTCAAAGGTCCTTTAGCTCTTGACTAATGCACCTCATTAGAAGAGGAAAGCAGAATGTCTCCAGTAATTCAAATGTCATGAGAAGTAACAGAACTATATATTTTTAATTGTGTTCAACAGGAATGTTTTATTTTAGACACAACAACAAAAAGAAAAAGCTGAAGGTTTCCCATTTATAACCACTGGAAACACTGTCTAATTTGTTGTGCATCCATGTGTGGTGCAGGAGTGTGCAACTAAACTGGAAGGAAATTAATTAATCGTTTAATCATGTGCACTAACCCTTTTTGTTGTGGTAGGAGGCTGGTCATAAATTCATAACTATTCATTACTCAAGTATTTGGACTAAAGTGAACATATCAGTTAAATGAAATGCTGTTTTTCTTAGTACTTTATGTATGGTAGAGATGTTAGGTAATGGTTTTATCCTATGCTGAAAAAATAATCACCTCATAAAAAGCAGGTTTTGATTAAGCAATGAAACTGGAACTTAAATTCACCTGAAGCCCTAACCAAACACAAGCTACTGCATCTTCTACATGAGCTTTTCTATGGGATCACCACAGTTACAGAAGAAATTCCCTTTGCTTTAGAAGTTGAATGCAGTTATTTGCATTGTAATGTTTGTATTTTGGATGCTTTTTTACTTTAAGTTGAAATCAGCAATTCTAGCTGTTTTTCACCCTTGCATTCTGAAGAAGCTTTGCAAGGTAATTATGTAAGCTAACTTGTTTGTAAAATTTGAACTGCAATTATTCAATTAAAGAGCTTCATTCATTGCAATAAAATAGCTTACACCTTGGCATCCAAAAAAATTTAAAGAAAGAAATGACAGTTAAAGTTTTACACCAACTACTTTTTAAAAAAATCAAAACGTTTTGTATATTAATTGAATGGAGATGCAGAACATGAAATTTTGATGTAACCAAAGCCAAAAGCACTTTTACACTGATTTCAGAATGTGAATTGTCCCTAAAGTCTGTTTCATCAGACTTCTTCCTGACAAGTGTTTTGGGACTATATATAGGATTTTCTGACAGTTCCAGGCATCTTCTGGAATACAGGTAAGGCACATGATTTTAATCATTAGAGGAAACAATAACACAGGAGTAGATATGATGATCTCTGGTTTTATATCATGATTAAAAGTGGATTTCTCGTTATATTTTGATATCCGAAAAATCCTGACACTTTTTCTATGGGTAGTTATTTTTAATATAATGATGAAACATAAATGTGAGAAAGGGAATTTTATTTGATTAACAGGTAAATTTGGAAAAAGTTGAACAGTTCAGGCTCATAATTCTTTCTTTGTCTTGGGATTGTCACAGTTATAACAATGTCTTATTTAATGTCTCCCTTTCTGAAAAAATGAGATTTCATACTATTTTAGAGATGTATTAGTAAGTATTTTTAGTATCACTTAATGGAAAGTCTTGAAGATTTCTTTGCAACATGTTAAGTTGCTTACCATTATGAATAATATATGTATTATTTTACCTTCTCTGAAGGTTAAAGGACTGCACAAACAGATTTTTTATTCCATCAGACAGACAAATTACACAGTGAATTTTTGATTTTTTTTATGTTTGTTAACAAAAACCTACCAAACAAGACCCCACCTCCTCAAAAAATCTCTTTCCTAAACAGAATAGGTTCAGTTGAATCAGGTATTTTCCCTACCTACATCTCTTTCAGCTAGCACCCCTGTTGAAAAATATTTACTGTTAAGGTCCGTTTTCAAGCCAAAATCCAGCTGTTTAAGTTGTGCAACATTTTATTTCATTCTTTATTTCAAGGTGTATAGTTATGATTTGCTACCCAAGTTCAAACCCCAGCTCATAAACTGTGTGTACACTGACTGTTTTCTGCTAAAAAACACTTGGCTCACACCGTTCACTTCTCTTAAGCAATCTTCCACTTGTGTCTTTCTCCTAGCAACTTCTTTAAATGAAAACCAGTAACAGCTCTCCAGATCAGGGAGGCTAAATCATCCTGTAACAATAACATGCTTTAATTTAGGCTGTAGCAGCGAGAGCAGTGTTACTGGACAAACTCATGTTTGTCTCACCAGTACATATTATTTCAAAGTGTCAGTTACTACAGCTGTAAACTCTAGCCTTCTGGTTTGTAAAAGTTGTATTAAACTCATCCTGCTCATTGAAGAAAAACAGTTACATCTGAGGTAGCTTTCACTACTGAACTGTTTTGTGCATCTATTCTCCTGCTGGCTGTTAGCTGCTCTGATTCCCTCGATAAATCAGCAAAACAGCCTGGTTGGCTCTCAGCCCTCCCTTAACTCTCTCACCTATCCTAGCCTTGTGTTTAGTGGCACACACTAATCTACATATTAAAAATCTCAAAGAAGAGGAAATCTTCTCGAAGGGTATTACTGATGGTTATTTATTACAGCTACAGGTGTATATTTGGAGAGATTTACCTGTGTTTATTTAATACGTTTTAATAGATTTTTTTAAATCATAGAATCATAGAAAGGTTTGGGTTGGAAGAGACCTTAAAGATGATCCAGTTCCAACCCCCCTGACACAGGGGCAGAGACACCATCCACTACATCAGTTTGCTCAGATATTCCACACAACTACTTGCTTCCTCAGGATTTAGTAATGTTACATTTCTAAACAAAGATAATAAAAGTTTTTACCCTTCATTTTGCTGGGATTTCCATAAAACTTCACACTGCTGCTGGTCCTGCTCCTTAATTGTAGCACTGTTGAGAAGCTAACAGCAGACCACTTAAAGCAAAGAGCTGAAGGGCCACTTGAGGGCTGACAGTATTTTTCTGTGTCTCCCATGGTGCTGGCAGGTCAGCTCGGTTTATGATGAGTGCTTCCCTTGTCTGTTCCTCAAGAAGAACTAAAGATTTCCCATAGGGATGATATTCTTCTCTGTTCAAGTTTCTCACACAGGAAAAAGAAAGTATCTTTCTATGGAGGCTACAGATGTGAAAGCAGAGGACAATTTGCCAGAAAAATAGATTGGAAACATATTTAGGTTAACAGAATACTTTCCCTGTCTCAAAGATGTTGAAAGGCACACATCTCTACCTCATTTTCATTACTGTATCAAGAATAGATTTATAGAAACAATTGTTAAGTAGCTAAAAATCTCAATATTAATGCAAAAGCTATATATTTCATATTACTACTGTTCTGCATCTGCAGGCTTCCTCTTATGTGTCCTATCTTGTGAACAATATGTATGCTTTTGATTTGGGAACCAATAACATTTTAAACTCTGACACTAAAGGAGACAAAAGAAGGAAAAAAGGGGAAAAAAAGAAGTGGAGAAATGATTGAATTACATAGAACATATTTTTCTTTTAAAATGCCATAAAAGATTCAATAGTTGAAATTGCTCAGGAGTGCTCACATTTCTATCAGAAGGTGCTCTGTATTGGGGCTAGTGAATGTATCAAATACTGCTGATAATTCAGCAGATTTTTTTTATTTTTATTAAAGTCACAGAAACGAGTTGCAATAAAACCTGCATTAACAGCCAGAGCTGAAACTGAGGCTGCCTATTGATTTATGCACTTTCCTTTGGTTTTGATCTTTTAAAGAATGTGACTTGCCACTTTATATGCTCTTCTGGGATTTTCTCCCTCACCACTCATTATTACACTCTCACTGTCAATCTGATCATGCAGTCTTATATGATTCAGTTAAAAGAAAATAATCTACCAGCAGTCAGCTCTGCATGATTTTGCATTTTTTTGGCTAGGGTTCTGATTCAAAATACAATCAGATGAGTGAAAGGACACTGATTGTTTTTAATGGCTTTGGATCGAGCTATGAATGCCTTTTTAGGGCACATCTTTTTAGGTTATTCTATGCATGTAATTGTTCTTTTTATATGCCCTTCATCTCTACACAAAGCTAGTATCAGCAAATATAATAAAACAAATCCACAATTTATCTATTGTTTAGAATGGACAAGAGGATTTTTTTCTGAATTTTAAGGAATATTATTTCTTATGAACTACCTTATTCCAGAGATAACATATGGATGGTTCTTCAAGTACAATCCATAGTTCCTATTTTCATTTGAGGCTCTGTGCAAGTTTTTACATTTTCACATTTGCCTCATGAAAATAACTTGGGATAAGAATAATTTTTCAAATGTTATTAATAGATAAAAAGTAAGGCAAAGATAAATACTTCCAGAGTGCAGCTACTGTGTGTATCTAGGCTAGACACACATATCTCAGTGTTTTGTTTTTTTAGTCTGACTAATTGTCTTTGTCTTTAATGACTCTCCTTCAAATGTCTGCTTTATGTTTCACAAATACTTAATCATCGCTTTTCTTCATCTGTTTATTGATAGAGTTTAAATGTGCACATATGAACCAAAATGCTGAGGAAAGGTTGGGCAGAAGTCAGTATTTCAATTTTTCTGTCATTCAAATAAAATCTTTTCTCCTACCTGAAAAAACCAAAACCAATCATGTCATAGCTCCTTTGCTGCAAATACATGAAGAAAATGGTGTGGAAATGGGAATTGTTACAGCATGCATAAAATATACTTAAAAAGTACCCACAGGAGAAAACATCAGGACCTTGTCCTGGCCTGTATGAATTGTACCAAGAAGACCAGTAAGCCTAATCATGCATGTAAAGGTTGCACACGTGTTTAAAGCTAGGAAAATAGTGTCTCATGGATGGAAGCTCTTATACTCTAATGAAACACCTTGGAGTATGATATAATGTCAATGGAACAGCATGTGGCTTTGGTACATATAAAAGCAATTATGGAAGTAATATTACAGGCTGGCTTGCCTTTTTCCTTTGGTTTCAAGGCTTCAGACTCCCTACAAGCTGAGTCAGAATGATAACACTTTCCTTCTTGTCATCATTTCACAATAAAACTTTCCATTCTTTTAATTGCTCAGTAGCTCTTCAGATACGCCATTTGTACTTATATTACAACCATATACTTTAGCTAATATTTTACAATTTGCTCTGGGTTGTTTTGTTTTGTATTTTAGAAATTTTATATAGTCTGAGATAGTTTAAATAATAGTGATTTGGTTTCTAGTTATTTAATGACTTTTCCCACATGATGTGTCTTGAAACTGTGGTATAACACATGTCCAGATTTCAGAGAAATCCAAAAATATAGTGTCAGATGATATATACAAAGGGTATGTTATGTTGACCGTATTGGCCACTGATAACCTGCTCCATCTGTCTTGCCTCTGACATGTTAGCTGGACAGGGGAGAGATGAGGCAGCCTCTAAAAACAGAAGTCAGTATGAGAAGAAACAGCAGCCCAGCAGCAATCAGGTATTTCGCTGAAAAGTTCAAAAGACTGTATTTGGTATCTCCTTATTTTACCTGCTTCAATGTCTATAATCACTGCAAACATGGTATTTCTTTAGTGAGTTGTAGAGGATGACTCAATCTTTCTAAGCTTCAGCAGTGCAGTGTTGTTGGTTTAGAATCTTGAAGCCCAGTTGGGCTTGTCTCTTCCTCCTGTTTTTGTAGCTCAGGACTTGAACCCTGATAAACTCTGGCAGAGTTATACTTCAACACTTCATACCTATCCTCTCATTTATCTTTAGGGTGAGTTCTTCTGAAACTAATTCAAGTTTTTTTCCCCTTCCTTTTTCTTTTAAAAGAACTTTGAATAAATCAAGCCCATTACTATAAAAATAGTCTGATTTGTATACCGTACATTATGCAATTTGTTATATTATGCTGTATGTTGGCTACATGCTCACATGTGCATGTATGGAAATAGTCATTTAAGAATGAATATAATTTGTGCAGTCCTACACAGGAAGTATTAATTCCTTAAAGGTTTTGCGATGTAGATGATAGATATATCTTTGCACATGGCATAATACACTGCCTAAGGAAATACAAGCTTGTGTTTTTAGTAAGAAAATTCTGTCACAAATACTTACAAAAATACATTTTACCTCTAGTGCTCCAACAGAGATGGAAACACAGTCCAAACTCATTGTTTTATTTTAAATTTTCATATTGGTAGTTCACATCATGCTTTTTGGCTACTGACTAGATGAAGTGAGAATTTGAAACAGCAGAGTAGCAGAGTATTTCAGAATTTAGCATAAAAATCCATGGTGGGGGGAGGGGTAAATGGTGAAAGAAAAATTATATATGTTATACATGCCAACTGTTGACCACTTATACATATCATGCTGGGTTTTTAAGTGGTTCTCTCTTTTGGTTACACAGCAAACCCACTCCGTGTGTAAAAGGAGTATAACCTTCCATTTAATGGAGAAAAGTCCCCTGTGAATAGTGAATTTTACCTCTTCTCAGACCTAATTTAAAATTTTTACTTCCTTCTTCAAATGATATTGAATTTTAATACAATAACTGGTGGACTGTGACACTGTTACTGAACTGAATACAATTCCAGCTCTGCTATTGTTCCTTTGAAGCTTTCCTAGAGCATCCTGTGAAAAGAGCAGGAAGATTTGTGCTACAGGTTTCTATTTATTCAGATATATTTGGTTTAGTTCCTCATCCTTCTGGTTGTAAAGCTAGTATTACCACAGTAAATGGAAGCTTTCTGTAAAATTATTGTAATCTCCTAAAATAATTACAACCTTATAATATGTCTGTAAGAAATACCTGGTGCAGCTACTGTAAATTAGTCATTATGATGCCACTTTTTTATCAGAAACATGACTATTCATTTGCAAATATGCAGTTCTGTTCACAGCCAAGGTTCCTGGTATAGTCCCTCCCAAGGATCTGGGGATGCACAGGGAGTTCCCAGAAACAAAATGTAGGAAGTTCAAGAGAACAGACCAAAGAGTGCTTCTTATACCCAGGGAGAAAATGTAGTAATTTCACATCCTCAGTCAGTCATCTTTGCCACTTTTACCTGTGGTCTCACAAAGACCTCAATAACATCTTAATAATGGTGCAAGTGTTGTATAAAAGCTTTTACTGGCCCCCTGCGCTGTATTTCTTTCTTAGAATGAGCCCTGTTTGCTTAAGGACTGCCTACTGAATGTTAATCATTTGTGATCACATAACACCATCCCCCAAAATATGTGAATAAAATTAAACTACAGATGGTATTCACAAAGGTTAACCTTAGCCTGGGGTGCCAAATCCCCTCAGAATCCTTCCACAGTCAATGGGAAAAGGAAATGTCTCCTTTAACACAGTATTCCTCAATCTGTGCTCTGGGAACCAGTAGTGATCTGGAAGACATCTGATGGTAGTTCATGAAAATGTTGGAAACGTTTAACCTTCCCCTGCAGAAAACACCTCCATGCTATATACAGAAATTCCTACGTATGCACACAAGCAAACAATCAATTTGGGAGATTTTAAAAGTAATAAACAAAGCTTGAAAGGGCATTTGGCTGTAAATGAAAACCATTATGACAACACTTCATAACACTACTTTGATTTTCTTTTTAAGGTTGGGTAGACTTTAATTTTAAAAATGAAAGAACTGAATCTAATTTTTGAATTTCTCTCCCAGCCGACTACACAAAATTATTAAGGAAACACACTTGACTTGGGAAAGGCTTGGTTTTTCTAAAAGCCCTTATATTTTGAAATATCAAAATATGAAAAGTGATATCCATGAGGTAGTAGATCCAGCATGGTACACTCAGTCATCATTTCTTGAAGGTTCATCCACTGGATATTAGTATTATATGATTATCTTTCTGAAATATGGTTGAAGAAGGTATTAAACCCCAAAATAATTCAACAAATTAACTTTTAACTGAGTGATATCAGTCTTCATTTTTTTCTAATAGACCTAGCGATGTTAATTTTCAATTAAAAGAATCAAAACCATTATTCAAGTCAAAGTCTTATGCTATGTCATATGAAATGATTCTAAATTGCAGCTTGTAAAAATATAACCCAGTAAGTGAATGTTTTCACTTTTTAATTTTAATAAAGATTTTGTTAATTACAACAGCTTTATGGTTATTTTTATCAAGTAGAATTCATTCCCATGTGGACAGCACCATAAGGATTTCTGTCTAACAGATGGGCTTCTCATGCTTTTAATTCCTTTGAGAAATCTCAGCTTTTTTATACATGAAACAAAAAAGAAGAAACCATTGTGAGGGTCTTTTTTTTTTGCAATTCTTTTCTATTGTGACCTGCATGAAGGAACAAGTCTGATGCTGCATTCAGTGAAGAGACTATGTTAAAAAACCTGAACCCTTTTATTCCATCATTTTGGGGGTTCATCATATTTTTAAATTCTATAATTACATACATTTAATATTTTTTGTTCAGGTTTTTACTCTGAGAGTAATTTATACCATGATAAATCATAAATCCCATCATAATTAGGAGTTTGTTCCAAACAACTTGTGGTAGGATTCTGATCCCATTCAAAAGTTTCTCCTTGGGACATTTGTTTCTCTTCATTTGAACTATGCCAATTCATCTCATGAAATATATTGCTTACATGTCTCAAAGATCTCTCTCCCACCATAGACTTTTGAATATTTATAGTTCCAGGAGAAAAAAATAGTAGAAAGACAATCTGTGTTTGAACAAAATAGTATATAAGAGAAGTTTTGGCATCTCCAAATAGCTAGATTTTCTCAAAGATGGGCAAAGTTCTTAAATAATAGACTAAACACCAATTCTAAGAAATAGAGAATTGGTGGAATAATAAGCTGATGAATTTTTTCCATGCTAATCTTAAGGAACTGTCTGACCAGAACTTTAGCCTAGAAATAAATCAGCTATTGTAGCATACAAATAATTTAATCAAATGATGAAAATCACATCCCAGGATGCCTGATTTTCCAGATCACTCATGATTTGGAGTACTCTGTGGCTGTTTCCTAGAGAGCATATTGAGAAAAGGCATTTCAGGGCAATTCTAGGTTGCAATGATATCACAACTGAATTTGTCCCAGCATGGAGTGTTGCTGGTAGCTGAGTTCTGACCACCAGAACCAGGAACTGTAAGCACAAGTGTTCACTGCCTATAGGTAGTTGCAGAAAACGAGATAAAAAGTACATATTTGTGAAGTCCTGTTGTGAAATCACCTCCATTCGGAGGTGTTTAAATACCTAGTTTCTGCCTAGGTTACTAGTAAGATTCCCTGATATGTTTTTGTCCATCCAAAACAAGCTGATCTTGCAAGTGGTGAAAAGATAATCCTTTCAGGAAGGAGTGTGGAAAGCAAAATTTTTAAACCAGAGAATTAATTTTTAAGGGCTGACCAAAACTCAGTAATTTCTTAGTACGGTTTCATTAATCTGTTTACCTCCATTTGTGAGCTGATATGAAACGACAACTTTTAATGAACATTTATTCAAGCCATGAGAATAAAACCAAATTCCTCATCTAGAAACTAGCCTCATCTAGTTTCTTCATAAAATTTACAACAAATTTACATTTTTGGAAAAAACAAAAAAAACCCCCACAATTATATGTTTATGAGTACATATCTATACCATAACAGAAATACTTATAGAGATGCATATGCATATACACCTTACTGAAAACTTGTAGGAGAATGAAAATGCCATTTGGCAAATGCTGACTGTTACAAGAACAAACTCTCAGTGATTCTATGTAGTCCACAAATGAAATGGCTTGAATTGGGTAAGTTTTGTTTTTGTGCAGTCAAAACATTTTTATTTGAATTTGTCTTGTATGTTCCATCACAAGAGATAAAGTTTCAGCATGGAGATCACTCAAACAGAAAAATGAGCCTGAAAAAAAAGGACCATATTTTGACAAAATAATTTCTATAATCTGTATGATTTTGACATGTATTTTCTACAATATTAACACAGTCCTGTGAAGCATATTCATTTCAAAGATGCATTTTTCAAATGTGAAAATATTTAATCAAGTCTTAACTTATGGCTTTTTAGGTAGAATTACTACTTTCCTCAAAGACTTTACACTTAATAATTACAGAGTAACAATTATCCTGAGGAAAAAAAATTACCTCCTAAATAAGAATTTGCTTCCAAACACACTGGCCCTGACTACTGGTCAAGTGAGCCATTATGGAATAAAAGGGTATATCAGAGCAATGAGATTAAGAAATTTTACAGATTCACCCACATGACAGAGTGAAGCACTGTGTAGAATTATGTGATTTAGTTCTCAGTGAGAAGCAGGGATATGAAGAAATGTTTCTTTGAAAAATTCCCATCTGGTTCTATAATGAAGTCAAACAGTTCACTTATCATAATGCTATTATAGTACCCCCTTTTAAATAAAGATTAATAGCAACATGTTGCGTTTTTTTCTTAAAGATAAAGATTTCCGTTTAATAAGCTTACTGTGAGTTATATCCTCAATGCAACCATTTTCCCCATCTCTTGTAAAAATATCCATCCTTATTGGCTTTTAGTTGTAATCCAGGGCAATGTCTCTCTTGCATACTGCGTGCATTTTTCACAAACATGTCAACATAACACTCCTGGAGAAGGACATTGTTTACTTTGGATAAACCTGCCTCATGGAGGATAAAACCATTCTTTGTGAACACTTATGAAGGACAAGAGTGTGTATGCTATTTATGAAATGTTTCATTATGCAGTATGTGGTTTCCATTATATAAATAATTCTTTCCCCCTCATCTACTTCTCTGTGGGAATATTGAATAAATAATTAAAGGGGAAAAAAGAGTAGGAAGAAATAAGTATAAACAACTTGAAAGATGATTCATAAGTTGAGTTATGTTAATTGTATTTCCTACTAAGACATCAAAGTACATTTAGTAACATGAAATATATGCACCTTTCCAAGATTTTGTATTTTGGCTCTCTTAAGGGTGCTGATAATTATCCACAATAGCTTCATGGAAAATATCTCCAAAAGTTTTGCTTAGTGTTTATTTTCCTAGAGCAAGACATCACATATAATCTCATTTTTTAAAGGGTTAGTTCTTTGCTTTTTATAGTGAGACACACTGCCTAGTCCACAGTCAGGGTATAGAAGTGCTTATCACAGTCACGTAACTTTTCTTCTTATTGCCTTTAAGAAACTCATCAGCCACAAGAGAGAGAGAAAACTATCCTAAATCACTAAAAAATCCCCACAATACTGGCAGAGCACTAATAAAAATGACTGCATTTTGCCTACCCTCTTTGAGATTTAATATATACCAAAATAACTTAGGTTTATTTATATTCCAGCAATATCTGGAGACCCTGATTTGAGATTCAGGGTAATATTTTCTAAAATGAGTAGCTAATGCAGCAGCTACAGCCATAAAGTAGCAAAGGCAACAATTTCACAGTTTAGTTCCATAAGTCCAAATTTCAGGAACTTGGTCTATCTCAGTTCTGTTTCCCTGGCTGACTTTGGTTGTCTGTGTTTCTGCTGCTGGTTGTTGGCAGAAGTTGCCCAGCATTTCCAGCACAGAGGTGATTGTGCTCACAGAGATACACCAGGAGCCACGATACAGAATTTTTGTCACCTGTGCACCCTGGTGGGCCTGCTCTGGAAGAGAGTTCTTATGAAATAAGAGCAGTCCTCTCAAATCTGGATAGACTAGAACCAAAACTCAGAAAGCAACATCTTCCCTCAACTTCCTACAATAGTGAAAAGATGGAAAAGTCAGAAAATTGACTATTATGCATAAACCAGACATTATTTTATTGTCTTTATCTGAAAATAATTCGAATGACAGAAACTGCTGAAAAATTACAAAAGAATGGAATAATACACTTTCTAATTTTTTGCCATTCTTCTGCAGAATAGGGCATGAACTTGGATGGCATTTGCTGCGGCTGGCTGGAAAAGAAAGACAGAAATAATCTGAAGTTTTAACCATAGGGGTTTGACTTTTAATTTTTTTTCACTTGTTCTACCTGAAGACATGTCAAAGGAGAGAATTTCCAAGGTAAGGAAGGGGAGAGAAAAGCCAGTAAACACTCACCTGAGTTGTAGCACATTCATTAATGTTCATGGTCTAACACTATGTGGTTCAGAGCAATGAATATGTCTGCTGTGTGGCATGGAGTTCTCCAAAAAACAGTTAATGAATATTTAATGAGGGCAAAATAGTTTCAATGGGAGTACTTTAAAGACCAAGCAACTCACTAAGCCAGGGTGAAGTAATATGTTAGGGAAGAGGGAAAGGTTTCACATCAAAGTCATCACTCAGGCTGTGTTTTTCTCTAGAATATTAAGTTTCAAAAAATGCATAAACCTGGCTCTTCAGGAAAATTTCTCTAACCTCGAGGACTACTGGCTGTTCTAAGATCTCATTCATACTTTCTGGCTTCCATCTAAATTTACAAGTGACATTGCTGAGAAATGCATTATAAGCCGTGGTTTCTCTAAGAAAAGCTCTTAGTTGGCTAAACTGTGGAATTCCTACTTAGAACTTCTGTTGGCAAGAGTATTGCTTTAAAGATGGAGGAATTTGTTTTAATAGAATTTGGCCAAGGTAGTTATTTTCACAGTGAATAACATAAAACTGGTATCATCAACACCAATTTTAGACACACACATAAACAATAGTCTATCTTCTACTACCTGAAAATGATAGGTTTCAAAATAATTAGGCATGCTGTAATGTATTTTATTTTTCACCATGTTTCAGGATATATTTAATTGCTTCCCCCACAGATGATATTTAAACTGCAATTTCTTTGTCTGAATAAGGCAGTTTGAAACCAGGCCACAAGTAACAGATTGCTTTGTTTAAACTGCTTTTACTTGCTTGGTCTTACATTGTTTTATGTGTTCCATATCATCAGCAGGATGCACAAGGGTTGCCTTATACTACACACATTCAGAATGGCTGCTGTGGAGGGATTACCAGCCCAGCTCTGGAATAAAGCCCCCTTTAGAATTTGTTGACTACAGTACTGTATCCCAAACCCACTGGCAATGCCTAAGAAACACAAAATTTTTAAATCTTCCTGTAGGGCCTTGTAGTTAGTTCAATGGAAACTTTAGATAGTTTTCACCAAATTTGACCTTTCTTCTCCACTCCCCTCACCCCAGATTTTCACCTAATTATTGTTTATTTTTATTGCAGAGTATTCTATTGTTAAAACAAGATATATTATTAAAATACTGTGATATTTTTAAAAATATTTTCCTTATTTGGGCCTTATTTCCTTTTGTACTTGGCTTGGTTAAAATCCATTTTTTCTAGTTGTAAGGTTCTTCATGGATGGTGGTTCCTGTGCCTGCCATGAGAGGTCTCTTCCTGTGTGACAAACCTGAAAACTAAGCCAAACATTCTTATTTTTCCTGAGTGCTCTTTCAGGCTCAATTTCTCCTTTCAATGCTAGGGAGACTTAATAAAGTTTGTGTAGACTATTAGTGATGTGAATATTATAGCTTGGAACAACTGCTCTTAGCATCCAACAGCAAATAGATGGTCAGATTTTATCAAAAAAGTTATAATCTCTTTTCTATAAATTTATCTTACACCTTATATATGGTAAATGAAGTGGTACTGCTATCAGTGATACAAAAGTAAAGGAACAAATTATCCCATGTCAAGCATACCCATGTTTTCTTTCTTTGTTTTTTCCCTATGGTAGGCTTAAGCAAAGTCTAATGGCTGCCAAAATAATCAGAAAAAATTAATGTGCCAAGTACAGTGGATCAGCAAAAGTTTTAGATGGAGAGAAGCCAAAATATTTTTCAAGGAAAATACTGGGGCTGAAAGTTTGGGGTGAGCTCATAAAGAACCATCCTCTGGCAGGCTAGGAGACAATCTTATTTAAATTCCTCCTGCTCTTAATGTCAATACTTGGCAAAATTCCATCAGTCAGATAAAGGCACCACAATTTCAAAACACTGTAAACGATATATTTTACCTGATAACATGCCTCATTTGACTCCCCTTTCCACACCCACTCCAAAAAGAACCACACAGAACTTTATGGAGAGAGAAGTTGGACTATTTTGGCAGTCCTTCAAAATATAAATTAGGTTTGAACAAAAAGTACATGTAAGGAAACGATTTGGTTACGCGTTCTTATTCCAGAATTACTGTATTTTGTTCTATATTATTTAGTTTCTCTTGCCTCTGGGGAAGTATTTTCCATCCATGAAAAACTAATTTCTGGTGTTGTTCATGCACATAATCCTGTTGTTTTCACATAACATTTAAAGGATGCTAGTCACTTTACAGTTTATTGTACATTTTACCTTGAGTTCTGCAGGTCCTATAACTGCATATAACAGGCTATGCAGTTATGCATCCTAAATAATGAATGAGAATGGCTTGAAAGACAGGGCCCAGTGTTAATGATGCACTTTTTTTTTTCTGGGTTGTGATCAAGACAATTGCATCAGTTCTTTCTACCCAAAAGAAGAATATACCTGAGTTTTTCTTTATTTTGGAACAAGTGATATTGTTTGTCAAGATAAAAACTTTACTTGAGTGAATACTTAAAGAATTCTGCAAAAGATTTTCATTGCCATAGCACAATTGCTAAATTATAAAAAAGCCTAGAATACTGCTTACAGACTTGTCAGTCTCTAATTTTACCAAGAGGAGAATGAAAACAAAAGTACAGTCATCCAACAGTGCAATATACTGATGAATAGTAAATACCTGGTGCACTGCCAGACTGATCATAAAAAAGTATGTACCACATATGTGGTCAGGAAATAAATGGCATTTATCATCCACCTTTGCTTGCCTCATTCATCCATCTCTGCCGAGACAATCTTAAGCATTCCAAACACTGAGTTACATCAAAGTCTCTGTCCAAAACAAAAAGAAGGAGTAATAAGAAAACAATTAATTTTCCCCTTCCCTTCAGCTGATACAACATTAATCTTTCCCTACAAAATATTGACAACTGTTGCTGGTCAGTTTTGAAATGTGGAGCAGCAAGTAATTATCTTAGTGTCTAGGGTGACAATTCATAGAGCACTTGTTCTAAAGACATGTTCCCTGCCAGTTCACTGCCTTTCCCATCTTCTTCCCTCTTTAGCTTGCTGCCAGTGTCCTGCTCACCTGGTGACTTTGACATGCTTTCCTCTTGTCCTTCCAAGGCAGCAGTGACTGGATGGGGGTGCAAGTGCCTTGTGCCTCTGCGTCCTCAAGAAGTTGAATACACACATGGAGCCCACCATGGATCCCCCAGCACTGAGGTCTGTGCTCTGATACTTCAAGATTAAAAATTTAGACAAGAGTTCTGGACCTTGCCAAAGAAAGGGAAAGCAGCTTAAATTCAAAACTAGGGTATAATAATACATCAGCTGAATTATTAAATGTAGAGAACCATTAAATCATTAATCACTACAGCTAAATTCCCAGGCAATGACAGATTTCAGCATTCTTTGGTAAAACAAACCTAGACTCAAACTCAGAATCATTTGTCAAGGCATTTTGCACAGGAGAGCAGGGTAGGGACTCAACAATGAACAGAGATGTTATCAAATTAGCATAACAATTATATCACAAAAGCTCAAGTAGTGCTTTTGTGAGGTTCAAACCAAGAAATAAATGGTGAATACCTTAAAAAAAACCCCTCCCATCAATAGTTCATAACCACCCCTTGAAACAGTTTAGAACAGTGCAGTGAGAATGCTTTAATGGATAATCTGAATATTTAAATTAGTCATTTGAGTAATTAATTTGCCTAGTTTCCAAAGGCAAATCACCTATCCAAGACCATGGGAATTTTGCCATGTAAGGCCTCAGTAAAGCTTGAGAAGACAGAGCCCATAATGTTGCTATTAGCATAAAATATCCTTTGGATTTTTTACAAGCCAAATCCAGAATTTATAAAAAAAATGGACTCCATGTGCTGTTATTTGTGGTACTGAAGACACAGCAGTGGGTTAAAGGAGATGTTTCTAATAAAGCTCTGTCTCCAGTCTGCTATGAGGCTTTAGTATCTCCTGCTATGAGGCTGGAGGATGTTCAGGCTGTATCCCACTGGGAACTTCCACGTGGACCTAGAATCCCTCTGGGGAGACTTCTAATTTTGTCTGAAGCTAATTAGAATTCATGTTTTCTTAGTGAATTAAGGACAGTGATAGCTACTCACACTCTAATTGCAGTTAAGCCTAATGGGCAGGCCAGGATAGGTAGATACCGAAAGTATCTACCCAGCAAATATTTTGAGGTTTTTCTCCATTTCACGTTTACCACTGAGCACTCAGCAGGTGCTCCCACTTTGGAAAGGAAGTGCTAATGCCTTAAGTCGCCCTGTTATTCTGACTAGAATGCACCTAATTGATGTCTCACCTCTGGGAAAACAAAGACAGCAAATTCAGGTTAATGCTCCTGAATATTGGGAGGCATGGCTAAGTGCATTAACCCAGCCAAGACCAAAACACTGACACCTACAATAATATAAGGAGAAATGACAAGATTCCTTAGAAATACCGTCATACTTCAAAAGTAGTCTCCAAATCATGTCAGAAAGAAATTAAGAATAATGTTTGGAATTATTCTTCTCATGTTCAAAGTATATTAACTCATAAAAGTAAAGCATATGCATTTTGTAGAATAAGCCTGAGCTAAAACTGAATGTTAAGGCCAGAGGACTGAGGCAAAGAAAAAGGATTATTTTTGTTCCTCTCCCTGCTTCCACAGAAGAGTTACATTTTTTCAATACTGAGTTGAGGGTGGTGGATTATCAACACTGACTGGGAAATCCACATTATCTAACTGTAGCTGGCCACGTTTCAAGCCCTGGGGTAGATCTGGCCTAGTCATTCTTGTCTCTTACCATCTGAAGAATGAAAAAGGATTTCACAGCAGGATTTATCAGCTTGTTTCAAGTACCACCCCTGCAATGAAATGTTTCACAGTTCAGATGTGGCTGTTTCTCTCTACAGATTATAAAAGTCTGGACAACTATTTCAGTTGTGGTCTTTAACTTGCTATTTATTTCTCATCTTTTATCATGTTTCTTGAGGAAATCTGGTATGTAATTAATGGTATGAGGGTATAGAGAGAGCTGATATTCAAAACACAGCTGTGGGATAAATATCAGTTGTGGAAACATGGTTCACCATAGTTAGTGCGGGCATTTATATTTATACCAGCTAGAAGCAGTGTCAGGATGATGTACAACACAATTCAGAGCCTCAAAAATTTGTTGGTCCCTATAAAAAAAAATATATCTTGATGCTTCTGTAAGGTAGAAGTCTATTATTCAGAATAGTATAGTAGCTTATTCCCTTACAATGGGTTTCAAGAATTACTAATTCATTACGCTCTAGAACCTAGAAACAGCTGAAAAGTAAAAGGCATAAAATCATATTTATTAGATATGCTGAATTACCTCTTTATAAAATAAATTTACAGTTTTGTAGAGACAGATGTTCAACATTGCATTACTAAATGGTTCAGTTCTCAGAAAGATTTACTGATTTATGTGGTTCAGGGTTAAAAAAAATCAGCAAGCAGTAATCAAACATCCATAAAAAAAAAGGTAATGGATTAAGGCTGACCTTTGTGCCACGTGTTAAAAAAACAACTCTGCCACATTTATATCCAATAAACCCACACAAAAGTTGTTTAGAAACAAGCTTTTTTATTATGTGAAAAAGGAAAGTGCGGGTAACTTCAAAAGAAGATTACTTCTGAAACTTCAGAAGTAATAAGTCTCCTTGGTTTTTCTCTCTTAGAAAGTCAGCTATTGTCCCTAATGAACAGGTTGTGTCAATTTTAGACAAGATTATGACTTATATGAATATACTGTTTGTGAACTGCATCTCAGTTACTTTCAGTGTTTGGGAAGTGGACAATGAAATAAAAATAGTACTTCAGCTTAGGGAATCAGTGAGATTCTGTGATCTCACTCCCTTTCACAATCCCTCCTTAAACAATTATTATATTGTGAATGATGATCTTATTGCTCCACATTCACAAAACCATCTCTGTATTTCCAATGCTTTGGCTGGAGAGGCATTATCACATCCTTCCAGGTGAGGTAGGGTGTATTTTTTGTTTTCTTGGGTTTTTTTTAAGTTTTTGTTGTTTTTTTTTTTTTTTGGTGGGGGGGGAGGAGCATTTGTTTGTGTTGTTTTTCTCATTTTACAGATGCTATTGCTTAAACTCATTTGGATGAAAAGAATCCACAAATACATCATGATATTTTCCTTATTATTTGGACCTGCTGAAATACAGCTTTATGAAAAAAAGCTGCAATTTAAAGATAACCAAGAAAAAAGTCCTGCCATGACCTCTGGATTTATGCTTCAATTATACTCAATAAATACTCATAGTTTGGCTTAAATGCAACCTTTTTGTCATCTTTGTCATCTAAAAGATTCAAAACTATCCAATAGAATCCGGAAGGAATAAAACACTGGTTAAGGCCAATCCATGAATAATCAACATCTTTTCTTACAGCACAGTTGGATACCAATATAGAAAACTGGTTCATATTCACTTTTTCAATTAGAATGTACATCAGCCTTTGGCCTTGTTTATGCAAGACCTCATGCACAAGAGTCCACACAAATGCAAAACACCATTATATTTACATACACACTGAGATGTGTTACTCAGCCCATGGGAATGTGATTGTGATGACAAATAAATAGTGACTGATGATTTTCAGTCTTGATATGGCAACTTACATGATTTCATATGAGTTGGTATTTGACATTAAAATGATGTAGAGCACTTTGGCACCAAGGCAAATAAAATCACAGAGCCAGTCATGGGTAAAAAAATATAAGATATAAAGAAATGGCCTCCTGCATGGTGAATTAGTAAAAAAAAAATGTGAGAGCAAAATGTTATTTCAGATAAAATGAGAAGAGGTTTTTTGCAGAGTTTTTTTATAAAATTAACAAAAAAAACCAAACAAAACCAAACAAAACTACTCCAAACCCCCCACGTCTCCTCAAAAATTCCCTATTTTCAAAAGAAAACTGATATTTTGACTTAGAAACAATTTGTTGCATGCCCTAAGAACTTTTTGAAATTCCAGAAAATAAACACTTGAGACAAAGTGACAGCCTTACAATTTAAAGTATTTCCCATCCCTGTTTTAATCACCCCAGTTAGTCAGTTCCTCAATACATCCATGAACATTCCAAGCTCCCCAGAAACTCCCCTTTCACAAAGAAAAAAACCCAAAGTCTGCTGTTGAATCTGGATCATACTGAAGATCTCATCGTTATCAATTTGAGGCTGTAACACTGCAAAATTGTTTTTATCTTCATTTATTTAATGAGAAGGAAGAGTCTGAGCCAAAAACTCTGAATTTTTGTTAAAAAAATGTTACATAGACAAGATAGAACGATGATCTGACTATTTTTTGTATTTCATCCCTGTTGTTAGGAATGGTATAAACTATCTTATTGATAACATATTGGTTGTTTCTTCCAAATGTAACCTTGCATATCTTACAAATCTAGCAATTTATCTATTACATCAAATGATGTACAGTACCTTGAAAAGGTATTATTATACAAATTGACCTAGTAATAGATCACATAATTTGATTGACTACTTCAGTGCATAAAGACAATCCCAAAAGGTGGGTTAGATAGACAGCTCCAACAGTGGATGTGTGGAGCACTGGTGCCTATGGGGCTGCTGGGTGCTGAGCCAACAGTGTTGTGGTCTCAATCTCTGGCTGATGGGGCCAGAAAATTTAATTTGTGGAAACGTCTCTGAGGCTTTTTCCTACAAAAACTGATACTGATTATTTCACCCCTTTGTTGATGACTTTCAGTGACCGTCTTCTCCATTCCACCCAATTATTCTGCAGAGTATTACACTGCATTCTCTAGCTGTGGGCAGAAATCTTTCATTGAATAAATCTGTCCTAGTGCTGACTGTCACTCTGAAAGTGAAATCTTGATTGTTCTGAAATCAGTGTCAAGTCTCACATGGCCTTCACAGAGGCTGAATTTCTCCCTGCAGACTACACTGAGGCTAATTGTTCCTCTCTTTGTCTGGGACAACATGATCTGTAACTGTAGGCAAATTAGAGTCTTTTTCTCTCTTATCTAATAAATGCAAGCATAGTGTATATTATGCATGCCTTATACATTTCCTTTCTTACTGTCACTTTGCATACACATTGACAACATAGTCCTAACTCATCATAGCATTTTAAACACATGTTTAAACTTAAGCCAGAGTGAAGCCTATTCTCAAACACTTTGCTGAAGGAACATCTCTAAACACATCATCAAGGCTATTTTTCCTTTCCAGCTTGGCACATGCTGTTTTGGAGAGGGCCAAATTTCAACTGTACTATTACATTTCCCTCCTTTTAGACCAAAATTATTTTTCTGAGGTCCTAATGTGCAGATGAACTAAGATTGTATTTCCAGACAAAAGTGATTCAAATCTTAAGGTAATTGGATTTCACAGAATTCGGCTTGATATGAAGGTCTGGACCATTGGATAGGACAGTAATATTTAGAGGAACTTATAATCCAGTTTTGCTTCTGCCATTCATCTAAACTCAATAAAACACAAGACTGGCAGTGTATGTGTTTGGGAAGGAAGTAAGAAAATTAATATTGTAACAGCATGATTGTTATCTGTCTTATTTCTTGTATAGACACTCTTATTTATGTTCCTAGGTGTAGTTTAACTGAATCCATCCCAAAAGTGGGAATAAGAGAATCTGTTTACAGATGTCATCTGCAATTGGACTGCTATTACAGCATAGCCATTCTAGTCTATTTTGTTTTGCATAAAAGACAGTCTCAGTTTCTATATACTGGAATAAAACTGATTTTGTTTCACATTTCCTTTGCTGATTTCTTTTTCTGAGCATGAGGGATGTTATCTATGTGAATCCACAACACTGAAACCTTCAATGCCTCAGAAAAGTTTGAGACTCGGAAATCTGTGTGTCTTTTATCCTCTGAATATGATTAATGATGCTTTGTGTTTTGCAAGACATTATTAAAAACAGAAGCCTATGACTTCATTGTCTCTGACAACGACTTTGAACATGGGGTCAGCTATTCCACTTTTACATTTCTTTGCAAGATTAAAAGAAAGTAAAAACTATTGCATTGGGAAGGGGGGAACTTTACACAGATGTAACAAAGCAGAATACACACACGTTTTCAATATGCTTCTTCCAATGAAACTTCACCTCATTCATATGATACTGCTGGTAAGCAAACACTAGTGACAGGCAAATCTAACCATCAGGAAAACATATTGGGTTCAGGATTATCTCAAGTACCACATGCTGGAATTGTTGAAAATGTTAAGGAAAAAGTTTAGAGTTTGATTGAGAAAATTACAAGTAACAGATGCAATTTTTTGGTTGCATTCCTGGAAATTCATTGATGAACAAGAAAATCATCAAGCAGAACTGAAACAAAGTGTGTAACAGCAAGAATTAATTTGAAAATATTAGTGAGCAATTACACGTCAGCACTTTTTTATTTTCACATAAAATACATTACTTTCACAAGTTGAATGTGCTATACCTTTATAAACTTTATATGCAGTATTGCTTAAAGTGCTGGAAATGCTAGATCTTCCTTTAATATCTAAACAGGAAATTATTCACTCTTTTTAAGCTATTCTGTTCATCTGTGATGCATTATTTTATTGAATTTCTGCAATGTAAGGGTTATTTTTCTGACTGATATCTTCACCTTTCATGAATGTCAACAACATTCTATACATACTAAAAGCCTAAAGGGAGAACTGCAAAACTCACAGAATTAAGGGTAAAATTCAAAATCATTTCAGCAACATTGAGGTTTTGCTAAGTCAAGCTGGGAATATGGTTGCAATAAAACCACTATTGCTTTGACCATTGACAGAGGAATGAATGTTATCTAACACTGGCAGTTTTCTGCCCTCAGAACACTCATTTAGAGAAGTCACTAGAAAATCATGGTACTTTTTCAGCTGGTTATGTTTTTCACTGTCTTTTAACTTCATTGTAAATTTTATCTGTTGAATAAAACTTGCTGCAACTTCATAGAATATATATGAGATTCTACTATTCTGTTATAAATTTATCTTGCATATTATCCTTTTTTGTCCCTTTTTTGGGGTCTGCTCTAACCTTTTAGGGTTTCATTTGCCTTAAATGATATATTGTAAACAGGCAGCAACATAAATTTTATTCAAGATATGGTGAATAAGGGAGTGAAAAAATCAGTAAATATTGGATCAGAGATTCCTTTATTTGGATGTTCTCTGCCTTATTCTTCTTCTTCTTATAATAATAATATAATAATATAAGAATAATATTTTTATTCTTATTCTTCTCTTTCTTAACTGATTTAGTAGCTATCTAAAGTTTCTCCTGTTATATGATCTACTTTTTTCAGTTTTTACCCATATAGCAATTTTAAAATCATATCCCCACCATTGGTTACTAAAGAACCAGATAGAAATCATTATTATACAGTTCATATTAACACTGAAACACAAGAATTTTTTCAGAGGTAAGTCTTGAAAATTAATCAAAACTACACAGAATAATAGGACCCTTTTTCCTTCTGTGCATTAGAATAAGAAAGAATTGACTACTATTTGGAAGGGTGTTTTTACCAGCTGGACTTGTGGGAAATGGAAGTATTGTTCTCACATTTGCAGAAATTTTGGCCTGTCTGATACAAGGATAAAAGACAAACATTAAAAGAAAAAGAAAAGTATTAAGTCTTAAAGTCTTAAAAAAATATTCACGAGGATATTTTGCCCTGATTATTTTTGTATATATAAATATATATATACACATATACATTTTGTTAAATAGGACAGATGTAAATGTTTTCACAAAGAACAAGCACAAGGAGGTGTTCTAATAAAAGAAAAAAAAAATAGCCGGTTTTAAACTGTTGCTCTACTGATACTTCTGTTTGTGTAAATAACAATTTTTCTACTATAAGCAAAGATTTTATTATCTAGTCAGAAATATGCAGCAGCCAATGTCATACTGGGATGCTCTGATACACAAAGTTATGTCTTTTATATACACAACTTATATATAATATGCAAAGTATATGAAACATATGCATGAACATAAAAGATTATTTTCTTCAAAGTGTAACATAACAGTGTCACTGTTATCCACTGATGGATTCTGCATTTTCTTATCAATAGTATAAATCTGAAGAGGTCTATTACTTCATACTAGTGCTAGTAATACAGTTGATCTAGTTTGAGTTTAACCAAGAGCAGGCTCCTGTCCATTCTTCCTGGCTTCTCTTCATAATCAGTTTCAGAGTATTACTGTTCTAATGTTACATACACCTCACTGGTTACCAGGCCACAACCTGACCTTAAATTTGTATGAAAAATTAAGTGGAAGGCAGACGATTGAGCTGTGGTTTCTTTCAGTTTCATATCATTGCCCTTGCATCTGGCAGGGAGGAAAAAAAAAGGAAAAAAAAAAAGGAAAAAAAAAAAAAAAGCAGCTGCCTGATACCATAATGTCACTTTTAAGTTTTACACTGAAAAAGCACTAAGCAGGGCTTACTCAGAGTCATTTTTCAGCCAATTCTTCTTCCTGGAAATGTGATGATGTGAAGACAGACAGAGCTGAAGGAAGAAACAGTCCAAAAGCCATCTCCCTCACTCTATTATTACGAATCACCCCTGTTATAGAAGGAAAGCTACACATACTCAGCATGCTTCAAAGAAGGAAAATGATGTGACAAAGCCATGAAGTTAAATTAAACAGATCTGATCTATACAACAAATTTCATGTCTGCATATTTTTATGTTTAATTAAAAAATCGCTTGAGACCTTTGTTTCAGTATGGACATCAAGTGAATATCAGAATGTAATTAAGTAGCACATCTGTCCAAAAGAACTTTGTTGCTTGAGTTGGGTCAATCAAGTTAATTGAATTAAGAATTTTTTGTAGGGCTAAGGTAAATCTAGATTATAAATACCAAGCACTTTGAATTAAAGTTCATACAATATTTCAAACCCATTGTCTTAAACCCCTTAAACTAGCATGTGTAGGTTCCAGAATTAAACAACATGTGTCTTTAAAAATGAGACTTCTCAATTCTCAGTTCATATTTTTCTTTCTCTTTCATAATAAGCAAATTTTACACATCAGAAATGAATGCAACAAACTTAGTAAATAATGCATTTCTTTTAAGCCCTCAGTGAGGCAGATGATCTGTCAAATAAGTCATGTGTTAGTTATAAAAATGTGGACAATTAACAGCAGACAAAATATTCACTGCTGCATTGCTGATGCATTAAAAATTCATTTGAAATTTATGGAGAAGCATGGCAGGAGACTACCTATTTCAGCCCAAAGCCACTTTCCAAGAGTAACAGAAATGTTCTCCTATGAGCATTTAATAAGGATTGCTCTCAGCAAAGTGAGAGATTTAGAATGTTGACAATAGATATGGGAACATGAATTACCTAGAAAACTTAATCAGAAAAACAGGAATGGATTTTCCATTCCATTATCAGTTTTGAGAAGGATCATCCTTGGTGTCTCCCCTGCTCTTCTCTTGGGCAGAGACTGGAGACTAAAAAATAAAAAGAAACAAGAACAATTTCCTTTATATACCTACAGATCATCAAAAAATATTGTGGTCTTCTAAAAGAGAGTGTGTTGGTGGCTGTGGATACTTAAACAACTTCTATACCTGAATTAATAATATTAAGCACCACACTAATTAATGGTGTAAAACCAGAGCTTGTAAGGCAGGGTTTGCCTAACTCATTTGAGACTACACCTCTACTTTATGATAGAATGGATTTGGCCTAGCTGTTCCTGCCTGTCTTCACTGATTTGCATAATGAAATAAATCTCAATCAGATGATTGAAGTTCCTAGAGAAATGGCTTGATATAGTTTTTGAGGAGACAGCAGATAATATGGTAGCAGCTCTTTTCATGTTGTTATTAACATCTGTGGTAAAATTATAGTCTTAGACTAGAACATTTGACGAAAAAATGCTTTTTCAAGGTTAATTCTTCCTGATTTTTACTATTCCAACGAATTAACTTCAATGAGGTCATCTCAGTCTTCAGAGACTGATAAAATAATTAGGTCCATTTTTTTCCTGCTGACTGCTCTCCTGCTTCTAAGGACTCTGGACAAAAGATATTTTTGTAAAAATGTCAACTCTTCCTTCATCTCTGAAACAAGACTTCACAATACACTTTTCTGATCTTTCCTTCCTCACCCCCTCAAGCAAAATTAGGATACATCTAGGCAACAGCTGACTAGTTAGTTTTAAAAGAACTGGGCTGAGATGATAAGGTGTGAGGTAACAGAGCTGTAAAGGTACATAAGTGTTTGCATATGGTTTCTATATAGTATATGGAGCACTACTGTGACCCAAATCACTTGAAGGATTTACTGTCCCTGCTTGTGCTACAAGTCTCTAGGCCTTTCCTAGTAAAATTTTAGCTGTGATTTTTTTTTTTCCTCCCCAGCTATTATCTAGTTCATTGACTTCCAAAACGCTGCTGACCTTCACACCTTCTCACATATCAGCTTGTATGATATTTAACTGATCTGACTGAAAACAATATTGGTGCCGTGCTCTGCAGATGCACGGGCCAGCACCGGCTGTGACCTCAGTGGTCACCCACAGTCAGATGGAAGAGCAGAATCTGTGATTTACCTCCTTTTCTTCTCATGTTCACTCCCTGCAACCAACACTGTCCTATGACCTATTTTAGCTTCTAATACAAAAACAATCAAGATGACTCAAAGTGAAAACACTAAAGCAACAAAACTTCTTGTTTCAATAAACATCCACGTTCCTTTCCAATGTATGTGTTACTGAAATTTGAAGAAAAGAAAAGCAGATAAAATGTGGCTTTGATTAAAACCAATATTGTTAGGTTTTTATAGTTTGGTTATGAAAAACCTACATAATCAATAAGCTCCAGAGTAATGGTTAGATATTAAATCCATTCAGATGAAAAAAAACAAAATTAGGAATATTAATCATAACTTGGTAAGAAATCCTATTTTTTTGCTAGAAAACCAGTTTTTAACATTATGGATTTAGTTTATGGTGGTGTTCTCGTTAATGAAAGATTCAAATTAATTTCAGCTGATGCCAGGAAAAGAACATATTCAGCATTGTTGGGTCATACATATGTAAGGAATATCATTGCTGTTTTATTAGGCTGTGAAATTACTACCCACTCTTACAGAATAATAAAAATGTACTATGGAAAGGGTCTTTATGCAGTTTCTAGCTATAAATGATAGATATGTTTTGTACTCGAGGCAGTAATATTTGCTCTAAATGCATACCATATAGCACTTCAATTTGAAATGAGGGAATAGTCTACCCAAACTCAAAACCATATGCTATTGCTAATTCCCTGTGGAATTTGCAAGCAGACTTTTAGTATAATTATTACTACTTAACAGCACTATGGAGGAGAATGAAGCAATGGATTGCAGGATTTGAAGTACTGTAATCTAATTTAGATATAGAATTCTAATCATTGATTGGTTTTTGATCTAATGAGAAAGTAGAGGTTGTCCAGAGAAGAGACAGAGATTTTAATTACTTCTATTTATCTAATCATTTTGCAAGGAAGAGCTGCAATACCAATTCATTTAAAGAAATAAAAGAAAAAGAAAAACACTTTAGTTTTACCTGGGGAAATAAACCTGTGGAAACACAATTTAAAGAAGATTTCATTATCCTCAGTAAACTCAATATCCTGTATTACAAAGAAAATTGAGTAAGCTTTTGTAAATTATAGTGTTAAATTTTGTATTTCTGTTAGTGTAAAGGAATAAATTAAGTATTGCATTTTTTAACATTCAAAACATACAAATTGCTAAAATTACAATATTTTTTCTAAAATTCTACTGAGAAGACACAGAAAAACAGAATAAAGTTTTAACATTTTTTAATCTCAATGAAAATAAAATTTAATAAAACATATACTTAATGAATTATATCAAAACCACTCAACTTTGCCACTTAATTACACTCAGATATTACAGGATAAGGAAAGTGGCTCTATGAAAATGTCTTAATTTATGCAAAGATTTTATCTTCAGTGCTCACAGAATAGATGCTTTGCAATTTTTATTAAAAATTACACAATTTGTGTTTTAAAGTAAATTTTATGAATTAAATAAACAAATCTCATGGAAACGTACATATCCTTCTGCTCTATTCATTAAGATTTTTGTTTCAGATAATTGCTGTCCTTCATTTAGTTATAGTTAGAACTGTCCACCTCTGAAGTGCAGAAGCTGAGATGCTAAAAATGGTAAATGTGATAATGTCAAGCACCTACTGGTGCTTTGTGTCATGTAGACCTGCTCTCTGAAAGGTTAGATGATGATATATATATATATATATATATATATATCTGTAAAAAAGCTGAAAAAAACAATCATAATCCACTCGGTGTTCTTATTTCTATGACATGAATTATATCAATGGGAAATTTTTTGTGAACAGAAGGTTGTGTCAAGATACATAAAGAAAAAAAAGACAAGTAACAGAACAAATGTTAGTCTCAGTGGAAAGTGTCTTATTTTCAATTTGATGAATAAATATGACAAATATAAATTAAAGGTGCAGTTTTGAAATTAAACTACTAATTTTCTTCCTAATATTACTTAGACATTTTGATTTTTGGATAACATTCAGTTATTATTAAGACTAATTTTGGTTTTTTATTTAGATTAAGCAATAGTTGCTTACTAAGACTTCCAAGCTTTCCTTGAAAAACCACAGCCCACACCCAGGAATGCTTTTAAAAGACCTTTGTTACTATCCAGAAATACTGAGGGCCAAACCCTAAATAATTCATACAATTATTAAGATTAAACAGTAAAAAATCAAAAAAATTGTTTAATGGATGAAGGACAATAGATATAAGAACATCCAATAAGCCAAGGCAGGTTACAATATAGAGCAAAAAGAGAACCATCAAAGTTCAAGGTTCACTCTGAAAATAATTTAATACATTTAATTATTTCCCTGACCCTGTGGACATACTCTCATCTTACATATAATATCTTTCCCTTACAATTCCATTTGGTAACAGTATTTAAGATACATTCACACCACTAAAAAGCTCACCTTTTTCTTTCATTCTTTTTTTTTTTTCTTTTCCTTTTCTCCCAAGAAGCATAGGTAGAAGGGTTGCTTTCCCCTTCTGGATTTTGTTTGCAGACTTTTTCCCGGAAAGTCACTTCTGAAAGTTAAACCAAAACAAAAGTGTCTTTATATTATTAAAATTTGGTTAGAAAAAAATTCAGTGTTCTATTCAAACTTAATCTTGAGGCCTAGCTTAATGGACTGAAATGCTTCTTTAAAAATCCTTATTAAAAAGATTAATTAAAAATAAATGTTTCCTTCCCACCAGATTAAACCATATATCTGAATAGTCTGGATATCCCATGGAGCTATTTGTGTACTAGTTAGCAGTGAGTGACAGGACTACCCAGTGTGTCAATGTGTCTCTTGTTTTGGTTTATCAGATAACTGGTGAAATGTAACACTGATGGTGTCAGATTCCTATTTACAGTAGTGTTGGATAAACAAAAACTTCATAGGGTTGTTTGGGATTTCTCACTCATTTGAATTCTTAATTTGTCCTTTCTTGTAATGTCCCTGTTTCTAATTAACAGCATTTAAGAGGGGCTTAACATCCTTTTTGCCTTACCAAACAAACCATGTCCAGTTTTATATGCAAGAGGAGCTTTTTACTGTTATTATAGCTTATGTCACAGAAAAACACAAATAAAAACATACAACGATTTTTTTTTGCTTTCTTCCATGCTTAGGTTGGCCATCTCAGTAGAAATGAGTTGTATATGAAAAAAAAATTATACTGTATAGAAAGATGTTTTTGGTAGCATAGAATAATTCAAAGGCTTCATCTCAATAACTCAGCTTAACTGACTGAAAATTCCAGCATATATTGGGAATTCGCAGTTTTGACTCTACACAACTAGGAGGGTTTACAATTAGTTCATTTTGCTAATGAAGTTAGTTCACTTTACTTTGGATAAAAGCAAGACAAGTAACCCAAAGAAACCTGACCTTAGATTACTTACTCCAGATATCCAGCCTCAGTAGATAGTAATAAACATGAAGTCCCAGAGAACTTCCATCTCAGAAATGTCTTTCCAAGCTCTTATTCAAGCTCTTATTATTTAGGCAACAGTTTGTGATATATTCCACATTATTTATAATTTAGTATGTCACTATTAAAATATAATATTTAGCATGTCCAATATAGTACTAAACCTGTACTTCTGTCAGAATAAGAAATGAATCTCCAAATTTACTCATACATATTTTTTTTTTCAGTAGATCACTAAAGTTTACAGTGGAGTAAGATTTGAGAGTACTGAAATTTACTGATGTTATCAGACTTCTTTCCTTTGTTTTATTGTCAGTTTCTCAATTTCTATCAATTATCCTGCATTAAAAATACAATGAAAAGCCTTATTTAATACAGAAATGGAATCTGACAGATATAATATCTTCTATTTTGAATTCCTGAAAATTTTGTTTCCATACAATCTACAGAAGTTAAATAAATTATTAACAATTTAATACTCTAAAAGTATATTTACCCAAAAATAATAAAATACATAGAACTTATAGAAAGGTGAAATGCTTTCTGCTCAAATCAACAATCTGGTGACATTAAAAAAAAAAATCTACAATTTCTGTTCATTTGTATTATCATCTCCTGAAATCTGAATCTGAATATAATTAAAGTATGACTCTAGAATGTAATGCAGAGTGACATGATTTGAAAAGCAATCCCTTTGTATTGAAAATACTGCACTGGTTAACGTGCTGATGACCGAAATACATAAAGAGGACTACTGCTGACCTATTGCATGCAGACAGGGTGGAGTTAGGATTACTTTTCTGAAGACCTTACTGAATTCACAGTTACATTATTCTTTCAAGTTAAGCCATCTACTGACATTCATCTGGAATTTCACGTGTTCCAGAGTGGCGGTGACATGTTCCCTCTCCTTTTGTGATATAGGAGAAACAATGGATTGCCTTTATTAAATCATGTAGAATCCTACACTGAACATCTTAGAGGACTCAGTTCAAAGTATTTGAATAATACCTGGTACATCAGCTTGAATCTTTCATTAATCTTTCATGATAGAGACTGTACCCTTGGCTGACTGGTTATGTTTCTTCGCTTTGCAAATTTTCTCACTTTGGAAAAGTGCTATTTCAGTAAAGCAATAAAGGTTATGATGGAAATCTTT
Organism: Cyanistes caeruleus; assembly: GCF_971803275.1. Taxonomy (NCBI): domain Eukaryota; kingdom Metazoa; phylum Chordata; class Aves; order Passeriformes; family Paridae; genus Cyanistes; species Cyanistes caeruleus. Next base: position 41,301,421 of record NC_141704.1, on the reverse strand, counting down.
CACTATGCTTGGGAGAAGTATCAGCTTAAGATAGATGCACTTATACCATTCATGGGTTATTTTATTTTTATCTTACTTGCATGACCATCAAATGTGAGTAACTGTTATGGGTCATCACTGTTAGTCAGATAAGCTCCAAGCTGCCACTTGTTCACTTGCCCCACAGTGGAATGGAGGAGAGCATTGGAAGGGCAGAAGGAGAAAATTCATTGGCTGAGATAAAGGCAGTCTAATAGATAAAGCAAAAGCTACATCCACAAGTAAAACAAAATAAGGAATTAAAAATTTGCAAAACGTCCAGGACATAGCGCTGTATGTGTTGCTATGAAGAAAATTAACTCTCTCCCAGACATAACTGGTACAATAACAAAATGGCATCACAGGAGATAGTTCTCTGGGCAAAAGAACTAAGAATGCTTGCAAAATAAGGATAAAAACCAGAGAAACTTCCAGAGGTCTCTGAAGAGTTCTCTAAAATACTTCAAAACTAAACTTTAATCCGCATCAGGCAGAACCAGACCCAGTGTACCACATAGTGACGACAATATAACTTAATATGCTCCTCATGCAACATAAATTATGGAACATAATCCAAAGATTAAAGTATTCTCTGCTGTCCTCTATTAAATTATAGGAGCTTGAGAAGAAAAAGCAAATAAAGCATGACTTCAAAAGAGAAGCTGATGTCCAAGAGGGGCAGAAATAATTTTCTAAATAAGTAGGAAGGAAATTTTGGGCACATTAAGTCAGTCATACCATTTACTCACCTACCAACATATCCCGTCACATAGTACAGCTTTGATCAATTTTAGTGTCTCCTTCTTTGTGTGAGTTATCTAAATAAACTGAAAACTGATTAGCTGAGGGATAAGAGGTACCCAAAAGTGTTGATAACTTTCTGAATTGCCTAAGGCAGAGTGGAGGAGAAATTTTCAAAAGTGAGAGTTATGTCCATGTTATTAATCTAGTCAATATTTATATGATTGACTGAGCTGGAAAAAGGAAAAAAAATGTTCTCTTAAAAATCAGAAAAATATAAAATTTCCATGACAGAACACGAATGAAATTGAGTCACTCATGCTCTGGAAATGCTGCACTGGCTGAGATGAACAATGGTGGTGACATAAAAACATGCTAACTGAATTATTTTGTGTTCTGAAAACTCAAATCCCTGATTTATGGATTCAGATTCAAAATATAATTTTCTAAGCTCTAACTCTTTCAGATTTCCGGTAATACCAAATGAAATTATATAAGGAACAGCAGAGAAAGCCTTTAAGAGCTGTACTAATTATTTCTATCTAAGTTTGAAGTCACATCTGCAGTATTGTTATTTACTTTGTGATGCTTTTGCTGAGACAAATATTAGACAAGTCTAGGAATCTGAGTGACTGTAAAGCCTGAAAACAGGACCAATTACTGATGACAGGCTGTCCATAGATTATATGTGTAAAACTAAACTGGTTTGCAGTGGAAGTCATTACTTCACGCTTTGCAAAAAAAAAAATAGGGTTTATAATAAAACTAGTCTTTTTTTATATCCAAGAAAAATTATATGTACAACAGGAAATTGTCAATAGCAGTTAGTAGTAACTGTTTTCATGTAATTTCCTTCACAAGCTGCCAATCAACTACAATGTATGTCTGTCCTTGCTCTAGGAGCTGTCTTTTCCTCTCTGCTTTTACTTATACTCTCTACAGATCAATAGCAATAGTTTAAATCTGTCAAAAAGTTTGTCCAATTTTTACAGCAGTTTGAAAAATTATAAACCTCCCAATTTTATTTAGATTCTAGCAATCAAGCTTCTTATTAATTAACAACCTCAGAAGACAGAGGTTGGGGGACTTTAGTGATTTAGGATGCTTAATATCATGTCTTTACTACATATTCATGGAACCATAGCTAACAGAAGGACAGGATGATCCTTAGTGCTAATGTAAATTTAATTAATATGAGGATCCTTCTCACTTTGGAATCATATATTGTTTATAGTGGGTTCATATCATATCAGCTTGGAGGATTCCAAGAACTGAAGCAATAATGGATACTTCAGGATTGCAGATCAGCTAGATTTAAGACTGATGAGACCTTATTTTTTCAGTGAAGTGCACAGGTTTGCCCATTGATTTCAGTGAGCAGAAGAGCAAGATCAGGCTTCAGATTTCCTTCCACTTTTACCTGTTAATTTTCTATATCAAACAGATTACATAAATGGACATGAGACTTAGTAGCAGTGAACCCTTTGAAGCACAGAAGAAGATTGTTAATGGTTTAAAGGCTCCCCACTTCTGTCTTCTAGCCACTGAAATCTGCAATTACAGAAAAGGTCTTGATCTCTGGAAACCATGCCTTGTTAAATTTCCGAAGGGGACAAGATGGTACTGAGTAGCATTACATGTGGTTACTGTTAGCCACATCCTTCCTGTAAGTTACCACTGAGCAGCCAAGGTAATAAGATGTGACAAATGGCAGCATGGCAAGTCATTTTGTGGTGTTTCCTTTGGAATAGAAAAACTATCTGAGGAAAGGTTTATGCTGCTTCTTGCTATCCATTTGCTCATGGAGGTAGTGAGCAAGGATTAACTTGAATCTGAGCTGCACTGATTTACAAAGAGGCAAGGGAAGATCCTAGGGAACTGCAAGAAATCTGATAGAGAAAAATGGCAAAGCAAAGCGGAGTGAGATGCTGCAGAATGCATACACATCTTACATCATTTATTTATAAAATTATGTAAAAAATAGACTTAAAACCCTTTAACTTTTTTTTTTAAAATTAAACACTTATTTTTCTCTTTAGGTCTGTAAAACTCTACGATAGGGTGGCAGTGGCCCATGAGGTAAGATTTTGTTGTTGGGCATGTGCAAAGCCAACAGCAATAACATGACTCTATTGCCTTGCTGTTTTTACCTTCAAAAAGAAGATTGACAAAGGAGAAAAATTCAGATCTCCTGTGTTTTTTTTCCAGCACAGACACAGTGTGGGGTTTTTTGTTTAGATTTATTGATGATCTCAGATTTTATTAATTGCCTTTTAAATTGCTCCAAAGGGTTTTTGAACAAAAAGAAGAGGCTGGAGGGAATGATAGTTTTCTTCTGTAAGAAGGGAAAAAGCACAGCACTTCTTAATGATGGAGAGTTAGAAACATTTCAAAAGGCCTTTCACAGCTGTTTGCCTTCCCATAGATTCTAGAACTACCAGAAATATCTGCAGGCAAAACTGACTTCAATGATTATTGGGTGCATGGACAAAATGTTGAAAACCACACACAATTCAGTTATATTCTGGTGTTTAGATACAGTAATATAAAACAAGCAGAGTGGTAATTATTTGGGGAATGTTTTTTTTTTAGACTTGTTTTTAAAAGAAAAAATGAAAACTTTTTGCTAAATTTATTTTCTGACTTCTGTTGTATAAAGTAGGTTTGGATTTTATAAAAACATATGATGGAAGAGGTAAAGCTTACTTGATAGATGTGAATTTTCATTGGAGGTCTTATTATTGAAATAGAATTATTTTTAAAGAAATGGAGGTTGGACCAACAACTCCAGCCGAGGAAGTGACTACCTCCCATTGTTCAACCATTTGCAAGGCTACTGACCCTGGCCATTCCCTCATCTTCCTCTCTCTCCTCCCTTTTCCTTCCAAGATTGCCTTCATCTCATTCAGCTCTGGTAAGTATGGGGCAGAAAAATGGTGCTAAAACCACTAACCCTGTTGACTGTGGAATTGAGACCAGACTAGGGGCATAAAGCATTTTACATGGATCAGTGAGAACTAGAAAAATATCTCTGACTCTGTTATCTTCGTACAAAACTGATACATTATGTCCCACTTCATAATCCTTACTTTCACCATCTGAGAACTGATCTGTTTCCCCTATTGTCCTGCAGGGTTAGAAAGATTTGCAGACTATATCTAGTCTTCCATGTTCTCCTACCTATTTTTGGCTTTTTAGATACCTAAAAGCTATTGATTTTCTCAGTTGCTAACAGAGCTCTGAACAGTAACAGCCTCATCGAGCATTCTACCTTTTGCTCTTCTCAAGACCTTCTGGTTATGAACCATTTCCATTGGCTAGGGCATGCATGAGTCTTCAAAATGTCAACAAAATGTCACCACAAAGAGCATGGTGGGATGTCTGAGATGTGCATCTTCTGTGCTTATGGATCTGCTGCACATTGAAGGGGTTTGGAACTGCCTTACTGGGGGTAGTCAGGAAATATTAAGCCATTCATAGTTGCAGGAGGATCTAGGCAGAGGGGCATAATTTTTTACAGCCCTTTTGCAAGGCAACAGATGGTAATTTGACAATCTATTTTTCTGTCTCCTGGTCTAAGAAGGGAAAGTACTCATATTGTGATGTTGAATTTATTAAACATTCTACACTCATCCTGAATATCTGAGTAGAATCTGTATAAAAAGTGGTATTTCTTTATTGAATTAACATAATTTTGGTAGACTAGATGGTTAATTGGGAATAAGGGATGAAGAGCCCCAGATTACCTGGTTCTGCCTTATTCTTCACTATTTTGATAGTTCTAAATATTAATCTCTGAAAATAATTTAATATTTTTTCTCATAATTTTTCTCATAAAGAAAGTTGCTGATAATCAAAAATTTACCTTCAAATGTTTCATCGATAAAATTATGTAAATTATATATTTAAAAATTATTAGCTAGTGTCATATGGGATTTTTAAAAACATTTTGGTTTAAATTTTTAAAATTTTAATTAAAATCCAAGCTAATTTTATTCTGTACTTAATTTAGTTGCACAAAATTTATTTTTAAATACCTCACACCTAATTTATTTACCAACCTACTTGCACCAAGCTGATCTCCATAGAGATGTATACTTTACAACTCAGTGTTTTAGAAGCCAAACAAATGTAGGGGGGAAAAACGAGTGCACTTTAGCCAGTAGCTAAATTGCTGACATTTCATATCATATATATATATATATAAGGCATTTTAGGAATCACATTGAAATGTATTTTCTAGACAATTATTTCCAGTCTAAGTAACCATAGGGAAGCAGAAAACTATTTAAAAAATGAAAATAAGATGGTTTATATCACCTGCATAACTTGTTTTGTTCTCTGCCTTCAGGCTTCAAAACCCACTTCCCATATTTTTTCCTTTCTTTAAAAATAATGTACATCAGCTTAATTTATCCCAGGTCCCAACAGAAGGATCAGATTTTAGGCATTTAATGCTGTGGTTTCAAATCCAATTTTACAGTGTTCATCGTTTCAGAAGTGGCAGAATCCAAAGTGGGCTTTTAAAAAAAAAAATAAAAGAAGAAAAGAAAGAAAGAAAAAGAAGCAAATAAAAAGATCAAGCTGTGCACCTATTTTTTAAGGTAAAGTTTTACTATGAAGCTATAACCTGAAGAATGTTTCTAAAGGTGTTGGTTAGGAATATTTTTAATTTTAAGAACTGTTTCTTATTGAAAAGAAGCAAAATTTTGAAGGGCAGCCTTGTGTGTATGTGCAATTTTTCGTGTACTTCTGAAGTGCCCTACTGAAACTAGGGCATAGGAGGACAGTACTTCAGATTTTAAGGAAAAATATCCAATTCTTCTTCAGTGCACAATTATTCCCTTGCTGTTGAATGTAAGGATGCTGGTATGATATGACTCTCCCTCCTCAAGGGATTGTCTGAGCAGTTTTGCCTTGACACTATAGTAGGATACAAGATTATCCCATTTACTTGCTGCCTTTATGACATGTGAGCGAGAACATCCTCTGCTGTCTGCAGACGAGTTCACTTTCTTAATGTGAAGTCTACCATCATTAGGGGATTGCTCTCTGCATTTCCACTGTCTGTAGGGTGCAAACCCTACAGCAAAGATCCTAAGCAGAGTAAAGAACACTTTCAAGGATTCATTAGGCAAAAATTTGCAATGCTGCTTTTGGCAGGTAATGTTTGCTTTGTAAATCTTCCCACGCTCCTCAGCGAGTAGCGAGGGCTATTCACAGGTTCAGTTCCACTGATTTAAGAAGTGAGCCTCTTACTGAAAACTAGTGCTTGTCCACAGGAAAAACAGAGAACTGGAGTGAGCAATAATTGAGTTCTGTGTCCACACAGAGCTTATAATTGATGGAGAACTTGCTGAGAAAAACAAGTCCTGGGATAAGGCTTTCACAAGAGTAGTAAATGGCTCCCAAATATGAGACTGTGACCGCCAAGTATCTGCATGACTAAGAGAAAATACCTTTATTCCCTTCCCAGAAAATCCTGCTCTCCTTCCCTTGAGATATTTTCTTTCATGGAAATTAGTTTCTAATTATAACCTAAATATAAAGTTAATAAATGGGACGGGAATTGTGGAGTTAAATTGGCAACAGAGATTTTCTTAAGGCACAAAGTTGCGTGTCGGAGGAATTTTGGGTGCAGTATCTTAGCTGGGTATAAATCAGCAGTGGTGGTACCACTGAGGCTTCAGGCATAAAAATGAAGCAGCACCTTCTTTGGAACCATTGTAAAATTGCATGAACTGACAGCTTCTCAGAGGCTGTGACAGAAGACTGCATGGATAACCTGATTTTGATGTTGGGAAGAAGACAAATATTTAGTGGATACGGAAGGTGAAATACCTTCTTCCCCATGAATGGGCTCCTAAAGGTCATGGTTCAGACACATTAGTGAGGTAATATGACAAAACTTATACTGATACTTCTTCTAGGGATGTTTGTACGAAGTTTGTCATCTGGATGTCATAGACAGCCCTAGACAGAAATTTATTTTAAAGTGGGAGAAGAAACATTGCATCATCTGCTTTGACATAGCAATCCCTTCTAGAACATTTTAAAACAGGGAAAAAGTGATCTGGTTTTTAAACTGAATTGTAGCATATTGTTTATATGCAGCTTCTCTGTACTGCCTTCTCTGCAAGGTATGTGGAATGTTATACTTTTTAACAAAGTGTAGCCAAAAATAGCCTGGACACATGATACTGAAGCTGCTCTTGTGCTACCCATTTAAGTTATGTATCAAGTCTAAATTTAATCAAGGCCACCTTTTATTTATATATTTCATGCATTAAACTAATTTAAACTTTTAGTCAGATTTCATTAGTGGAAATACTACCGCACACATCATGCAGTAGTAAAGCTAATGTGCTTCAGGAATTTGAAAGGATTTAGAGATCAGAGGGTCTGATTTCAAAATTTCTTTTTTTCTTTTTCTGCTTAGTGCTTGGAGCAGGTCTGTATGCTGCACATAGTTTATTTCCTAGGACACTAATACAGTCAGCATGGTCTGTAAAAATGTGTAAACACAGACATTCTCTGTAATCAGTTCATTTGGTGTCTTAAGGCAAGATTATGTTTTTTTTAGGAAATGCAATTTATGTTCAAGATTAAATTTCTCCTCCAGACTGATAACGTCTTGAAGTTGAATGAGATCATAAATTTTGTGTTCTGACTTCTTGTTCTCCATCTTAGATCTTCATTCCCCTTTTCAGTGTTTTAGAAATGCATCTATAATGATTTACCTTTACAAAAGTAGTCTGCAAGGATTGATAATGTGTAAATAAATTAAAAAAAATATAAAATTATGGACAACTGCAATAAATACCTCTCCTAATCAGCTTCCATGTTTCATTTTTATTCCACCCAAGACTAAAAAAAATCCCAACCACAGAAAAGATCCCAAGTAAGAAAAAAATAACACATCCTTAACTGAATTTAACTGCTGTGGTTTGTCAGGTCTCTTTTAGTCAGACTCTCCCTGATGCTTTTTCACCCCACTGTCTACAATGCTGAGGAAACTTCATGCTGTATCTTTTATTATAACTTAGATAGGGATATATACATTTTTCTGATTCACAAGACAGCTTCACTGGAAAAAAGAAACAAAAGAGAAAATAAATAAAAAAACTTAAAAAGGTAAATAACACATACACATACATACATTTTTCAGCAATGCAACTGGACTTTATTTTGGTGTGAGTTTTTTCCCCTTCTGGTACAATTTCTCTGTAGCCCTCAAGAATGGAAATCTGTCATTCATGTATGCATTGAATCTTACAGTGCTGAAAAGCCAGTACATGGCAAAGTTTTAGTGACCCAGGGCATATTTGAACTTGTGATCTAGAGATGAAAGGCTTCATATTCAATTCCCAGTCCCATGACTCATCCAGTTCCCCAGCATAATTTTGGTTTGGGAAAGAAGTTTTTGAATTATGAGTGTGCAAAGAGCTTTCTGACAGAATTGCAATTTAAAAGCAGAATGGCCTGATTTACAGACATACTGAACTGTCAGGGTCCCATCGAGTTAAGACTATGCAACAGTCAGAAAACAGACCATACTTCGGACCTGTCTTCAAAACACTTCACAAAAGGTAAATATATTGCTATAGGATCTAGGGATGGTGATCCCAGAACCAGATACAAGGCCAGGTTTGGAAAGGAATGAGTTCTGTAGCATCTTTCTTTCTCTTCTCAGCCTGTGAGGAAACCACTACAAAGGAGCTTTTGAAGACTCTGGACATGTGGTGTGTCCTGAAGGACTAAGAAGACTAGGAGCTCTTCTTTCTGACAGTAGAGACTACACCCTTGATCTCTAATCGTATCCCTTTTTTCTTCCATGTATTTCAAGGAAAAAAAATATTTCTCTCCCCTTTAACAGAATGCCTTATGGTGGAAATGTATTTTCCCCAAGATCAAGTACTTAGTTTCTCTTACAGTTTCTTTGCAACAGGGAATCAGATGAGAGGATGCTAGTTCTGCACAAAAGAAATTAAACCTACCTCCGTACATAAGTTTTATGTTCTCAAACCAAACATTTCGGTGTCCCCCATGTCACGACAGTCAGCTCACCCTCAGAACCAGCAGCTTCTCCAAGGGGATAGTTTCAGGCATTCATATTCATGCTTAGATCTGCTTTATATTATTTAATATAGTCAAATCCTGACTACCTCAGCAGTATGAAAACAGTTTGTGTGAGCTATGCACGGTAATTAATACAAAGCCCATGCTCATGCACAGCCAACAAAAGCAATGTAATTGTTCTTGTAAGTCTTAGATAACCTCTTAGCAGTTGAACTCCCTTGTGACTTACATAGTCATACCAACCATTATCCCTCACAGAAGAATTTTTGGAATGTGGTAGCTAAGTTAAAAATAATTTTCACAACAGTATTCAGAAGAGATGTTGCCAAGACAAAGAAATCGTGAGATCAGAGAAGCATCAAAATAACTTGTTTGAGGGATCTCTTCTAAGCAGAATCCTTATCAGCTCCTCACCTTTTTGCATTTTAAGGACCTTAAGCACTGTTCATTGTACTGTTATTTACCGTGCTAAAAATAAAATTAAATTACTCCAGGCTTAAGCTAAGTAAAATAAGCTTCATTATAACATATATTAATGAGCAGAGACACTGGAACTACTGCAGCAAGCTGCAATAGAAATTCTTTACTGGTATTACTGGGCTTGTTTTGTGAAATTTAAACTTAAGCGTAGCCTAAGAAAGATGTATAATTCAGTCAATTAAAGTTACAAACAGAAAATACCTCTATAGTAGTTACTCACACTTTATGCAGTTGTGCCTCTCCCTCACTGCCACAACACGATAACATTGATTTCACACAATACATTGGTCTTGTTAAACAAAAGACAGCACAGTTTCCTGTGAAGAACGGGGAAATTCTCATTATAAGAGTATTAAATTAGACAGATACTTTTTTTTTTTTTGTAGAAGACTTATTAGTACACCTTGAAAATAGAAGACTTTGAAAACAAAAAGAAGCATTTGAAAAATTCTCTGGATAGTCTGGTCTGAAGAGGGATTACATCTATAGGTAATCCCTATAAAAATTACCAGGGAAAGTAGAAGGCAGGTTTTTTTATTTTATTTTTTTTTTCCCATTTTTGTAGGAGATTCAAATTTCTGCAGAGGTTTAAGTTTTGCCAGCAATTCCAATTGCTGGAACTGAGTATGTTTCTTTTTCAGGTAGAACCCAAATATAATTGCTAGATTTACAACAGTTTTAGACAAAACTATTATTCTTTCCCCTGGTCTTTGAAGGAGGAAACAGCTATTTTTCAGTTCAATCTGTGTTCTAACTCTATTACTACCAGAAGTGGAAACCATAAAATACCTTGGCCTGACACTGGTCATACTTTTGCTTTCAATCGAAATACCAAAGACCATGAGTTTCTTGTGGATATGTATTTTATATAAAGCAGTTTACAAAACTTTAATGCATTTTGCAATTCAAAAACTCAGATATATGCACAAGAAATAATTTTTAATGCTGGAGTGTTACTTTCCTCCACTGGGTGTCACCATAAGGCAACAAGACTGGGCTTGGAAACCTCAGTCAAAGGTTTCTTAGATCAGAGATTTTGTATTTATTCCAGGAGGATGGAATGGGATTATCATATTTGCTAATTAACCACTGAAGAAGCTCCACTAGCCCTAAGATCCTCAGATGGATGCCTGTATACCAGTGAATAGCAGAACTGATCTGAAGGGGCTTACCAAAAATCCCACAACCAAAATGAACAAAAAGCCCAACAACCTGCTTCTAAGAAAGGATGTAAGGGGATTTTAAGATTCCTTTCTAGTGGTAATGAAAGGAATTAAATGAAAGTACCTCTCTGAAGGACTGAACTCTTCATTGAAGTATTTTATTTGGGAACAGAGGATGGGTTTCAAACATTTCTAGAACAGTTGCTATAGGGAAGAACATGTTACCTGACTTCAAAGTCATAACTAGTCACTATTTCACCTCCATAATATCAACCTTTCAACTAAAACATATACACCCAAGGCGAGAACTATCTGTCATGGGGCAAAAACTTACAGAAGTCCTGGGTGACTCATAGACAGAACTTACAGCATTACTCTCCTCACCTGGAACAGTTACATCTGGATCTGATTGCCACCTGAATGGCCTGTGGTTTTTCCCAGAGGAAAAAAAAAGTATTTAAAAAGAAGGCGATCAATAACCATCTTTTTTAATTTTTAAACAATGTATTTTTCACAAACTGTATACTTAAGAAAAAAATTTAAACCAATTCCTGCCTCACCACCATTCCTGAAGTATTTACTTAATTTGCTTTTATTCTTATTCCCTTCTCCTGTTTCTGTTAATTTTTCCCCACACAATAATGCCTAATGGCATAATCAGAAGTCTAGGCACTAGTAGGTTCTATTAGTTAATTTTTTTGTTATCTGCATGCCTATCAATAATTTTTCCAGTGTATTATACAAAAAAAATGTGAAAATGTTTGGAAATACTTTCTCTACTTTCAAATCCTGGGTAGACTGTAATTACAAAACACAAAGAAAATGTTTGTGGTTTGTTTCTTTGCTGAGCAATTTTGCTTAAATTAGGAAATACAGAAAGAGAAAAAAATAAATGAAAACAGAAGCCTGGTCCTTCCATCCCACATTATCACTCACTTTTTTTGGCTTTTTATATTGTAGGTAAATAAAGCGTAAAAAATTAAGACTACAAAACTAAAATGTATTTGAACACTCCAGATGCACTCACATAGACTAATAGTAAAGCAGACAATATTTATTTGCTAGTTATCAACCTCTGAATGGAAAGGCAACACCTTCAGTGCAACTTTATATTTCCTTCAATCCATCAATCCTTTCTCTGTGGAGCCCAGGGAGAATGTGTTATTTCTGGGAACAGGAGTAAATATTTTGTAAAAGCTATTGAATTTTCACCCTGATGTGACCAAACCAGACTTGGAAAAAAGAGGAGAAAAAAAAAAGAAAAAAAGAAATAAAGGTAAAGGGGAAAAAAAAAGAAAAAGGTTGTGCTGGAAGTAAATGCTGGTGACACTCGGTTGGTTGGGATTATTACCTGGAATATCTAAGACTGAGTAGCTCTTCTAAAATTGGTTCCCTTCCCCTCCAAGCACCCAAAAAAGATTGCAGCCTACTTTGTTGGGGTTTTATATATGCTCTAGGCCTACATTCTGAGTCTTTTAGAAGCTGTTGTAGGCATCTGTCTTAGGGGTTGGCCAAGCAGAACTTCTGGTCTTGAGTATCAGTAATGTGGTGCAGAAAATATTCCACCTTATTGGTGAAATCTTCAGCTTTGGGCTGAGAATTTGTTCATTAGTCATTTACTGGAATAAATATAATTTCTCTTTTTCTAATTAAAACTCTAAGTTAGCTCTTTTTATTTTCCTCTCTACCAAAGAAAAGCAAGTGTTGCCAGCTTGAGGTGATCTTTATAATTTCTTTGAGGGCATCCTAATCCTCCACAAGTACTTAACTCGTAGAAAAAGATCAGATTACTCTGCCAACAGACTTCATAGTCGAGGTTGACCAAGATCAAGGGAAACACAATCAGCACAAACTGTACTTGAAGAGTTCCTCTGAAAATAACCCAGCTTGATTTTGGTTGGATTTCAGATCCAAATACTTTAGATTTATTGCACTGTTAGGGGTATAATCAACTAGACTTTCAACTTAGAAGGCAGATCACTGCTGAAAATTTGTAAGCATTAGGACTTATAAAGCTATGAGTCTGGCGTTTCTGTTATTTGAAAATCCGGTGACCTTAAAAATACCATGCAATCCATACTAATGATAAGGAAAAGGGAACACAAAGCTACAAATAACCATAGACTAAAAAGGGGTTATGAGAAATTTCTTTAGGTTAACATGAAGCCTGAGCACGAATTTTATGTAAATTATGCTGGAAATGGCAAAAAAAGGATAAATTTAGGCTGCTACAGAGTAATACATTGCTATGACCAGACTACTTGTTCAAATAATAAAATAAACCATTTAATTTTTCATTTTTTAGGTTATTCGGATGCTTTTCCTTCCAATGAAAATATGTATACTGCTACTAGAAAAGAAATTAATACAGGGTGCAGGCCACATCAAGGTTGTGTTAGACTTCAGTGAGAGCTCTCTCTTCAGAGTAAGGGGATTGAAGTGGTAAGGAAACTTCCCAACCTGAGCATTTGTGAAATTCCCTGTCAGTCACAGTCCCAGCACCAGCAACTTTCACTGCTGGGACCGAAGTCCCTCCACATCTCCAGTGAGCCCAGGGATGCCCCACACACCCTACTCACAGTCAGACCAGGTTTCCTGACTGGTTAACCCCAGGTTTCCCATAGCAAAATCCAAGATGTCCCATTCCATAAAGCCATTTATTCACAGTGCAGTAACACGAAAACAGCCTGGGCTGGTGCCTCTGAGGAGAAACCCCCCCAAAAATGAACCCCATGGCTTTTATATCCCCACAGTCTACCCAGGCAAATGTCTTGCTCTCTTCCCTGAGTTTTTGGCTTCTGCTGTGTCTCCCACTGTCCATCCACCTGGCTGGCACCATCCTCTTCATGCTCTTTGTTAACCTAGGTGTTGAGAATTCATGGCTTCTCGTCTTGGGCTCTACTCAGATCTCATCTGCATCTCAATCTGCACCTTGCAAATAGATGCATCAGTCCCTGCACCAGATACATTCCTCAATAATCCTCCTTTTGATTTTATTGAGCATTCCTGATAATGTACTAATAGGAAAGAAACAAACATTCAAGTCATTTATTCTTTGCCCTTATATATGACACTTTTTACAAGTAACAAATGCACTGATTTAGGCTAACAAGTGTATTCCTCAAGAGAAATCTCCATCAGCCCTCAGCTTCACATAGACACCAACTCACGTGCTCTGTGCAAACTGCTTAGCCTTAGTGTGGAATATCTTAATTTTAATATCTCTGAGCAAAAGCTTAAAAATGCTTTTTGCAAGACTATTCAGGGTTGTTGATTGAAAGCTTCTGCCAGTTTGTAAGAACAAATGAACTAAACATTCTCAATATAACAGAAAACTGTAGCTTCAGTAGTCAGTTGTTGAAGAATTTAGGTTGTTTAATATACCATATATAAATTTTTTGTAAACAAATATAAAAAGATTTCTTGTTAGAGCAGAAACCTCTTAAGTTTCATAGTAGACAATGAAGCCTAAGGTTTACTATTTCCTGCAAATTCCTTGATGTCAAAATCAGAAGAGAGTATCACACATCAGAGTAATATGTTTTTTGGTAGTAACCAGAAGCACTTATCAGTAATTATATCTGATGCTAGGAGGTGGACAGAAGTTACAGAATGATCAGATACTTTATACAAGTGTTGTCAATGGGAATGTTTCTTGGCATTTCTATGAAGGTATTTTGTGAGTTATCTGGATTTGTCCAGGTGCTGAACTGTTCAACAGGACCCTTGCATTTGGCAAAGGCGACAGCTGTGCTCCTTCTATTAAGGATGCACTTCTAAAGAGGTGCAATTTTTTTCTTCTTTGTCTAGTTAATGAGAAAGTATGAAGTATGAGCTAAAGACTCACTGCCCCAGGTAAAAGAGGTCTGGTTACACCCTACTTCTGGTTTCTCATCCTGTGGTTGTCTGCTGATAAGAGTCAAGGAAGTCAAGGAAGATGTAAGTTCAATGTTGCTAAATTTTGTAACCCTAGCTCAGGGACTTTTGGTAGTGATATTTGCTTGATCATAGCTGTGTGGTATGATGTAGTCACAGAAAGTTTTTTGCTTCCTGGTCATGTAACAGTGATTAGAGGACATCCAGCCACAGGTGAGCAAATGTGGCAGCTGTTTCACTGCTGTTTTTCAATTCCCTTGCGCTTCCTTGTAAGCCCTAGTTCCTTATAGTCACATAGAGGCATATGTTATACAGTAAATTATTTTCTGAGCACCACTTGCAGCATTTTTGTTTCTACCCTCAGAGGTTCTCTCCTCTGTCTCATGAAAGCAGTTGTTTCCACCTTGTCTTGAGCATCTATGTCTTTTATCTTTTTCACCATAACCTTTCAGTGCTCTTCAAGGCTAACCATATTGCACAGATAGTGAATGTTCTGATGGATAATCCTCAAAGAAAGATGTCTGTAATGCTTTTGAGCCAAGCAACCTCAAGGTTTTGTCTTCAGTGTAACAGCTGCCAAAATTTAGATGGTGTGAATACCTAAGAAAATTAGTATCAGGTGTTTGGGGCCTTTTAACAGAATAATGTAGATGTGGCCTTCATAGGCCTGCCAAACCACATATCTTGCCAGCAAGTTTTCTTCATGTGAACCATGTCAAAAGTACTTTCAGACAAAATATAAGAACAATTGACCGTGATATAAAAGGCTCCAAAAGAGTTCATATACCAAATATTTGTACCATGCTGTTAGGCTGAAAGCAAACTGGTCAAAGAGTTTTCAATCAGAAAATGAAAACTTTGTTTAGCTATAAATTTCCTAGTAGCTGTTTGCCACATGATTGGAAAGAGATAAAAGAACACTCAATGAGGGGTAACAGAACACCTTGTTCAGCTGTTCTGTCACTCTTTTTCTCTAATGTTCTTGATTTTGCAAGACATTTATGTTCATGGGTCAGTGTTTTGCTGAGCTGAAGTATATACTTAAAATGACAACACACTTCATAATTAAACGTCCTGCAAAACAAAGTAGTTTCATGTACTATCTGGACTCTGGCTCTGACGGTAGCTCCACAGTTTCTCACCAAGATTATTATTTAGAAATGCACTTACAATCATCATGTGACCAAGAGGAAGATAATAATTTTATATGCACCTGAGTGTACACTCAAAGTGCTAGGAGTCTAGGCAACTGTTACAGCTAAGTGAAAACTCAGAGCTTCTCTGACAGAGCAAAAGGGCTCCTCATACTTGGAAAACTATCCAGGTTCCTTTGAGTTACTGTCTGTGAAATGCATGCTCTAGTTTCAGGCCCCTGTTTTTAAAGCTGGCACATAAATGTTGACTCATGGAGGACTTGATGCTCTCTCCTGAGAGCAGAGCCTGCTGTCAGGGCCCTGGCAGCCCATGGCCACCGGTGTGCCGGGTCAGTCACTGCGGGCTGGGCTCTGCCGGACTGTGCTCGCCATCTAGCGAGATACCAACAGCGGGATCACACAGACTGCCATCTAAAACAATTACAAACCTTTGAAACATATCTAAGGAAATCCCCTCTTTTCTGCAGAAAAGGAAAGCTTGTTTATGGAAAGTTAGCCCTTCTTTTCATTTCCACCAATAAAAAGCTCCTAATGTCATAAAGTTACTGAATATAGTAATCAAGTGTCACAATTCAATTTCAACAAAGGCTTGGCACACTGCTATTATATATTTAATCATGTACTACAGAAATTAAAAGTACTTTCTGAAAGAGTAATTATGTCCTCCTAAAGAGTTATCTTTTGAAGAGAACAAGAAGAGTGGATTTTATTTTCAGAAAAACCACCACTGCTGTATCTGACCTGATCCAGTGATACATTTACATGAAAGTAACAAGGCAGATTAAAATAATGCCCTGTAAGTTTAAAGTGATCCTGGCTCTCTTTCACTATGGCAACATAAGCCCCAATTTTTCTGTGTAATATACTTTGCTGTACTGTCTGCAAGATGGTGTCTAAATCCATCTCTCTGCTTTTCCTCTCCTGTTATCTGTGTTGCTCTTATGACATTTCCCTTAGTAAGTTCTCTGAATCTTTCTCTTACTCCTGTATGTATGCCATCTTCCATGTCACCATTATCTCTCCTTGAAAATCTGTACCAGTTAAAACAATATCTCCTTGGGAATTCTGTCAACAAGGAAACAATTATTTGGAACAAAGCAATCAGCCATGAGACTGCCCAACTGCAGGTACGGGTACACTCAGGATTATCTCTCAAAAAGCATGTGTTACTTACAAAGGCAGGCAGTCTTCCGAAGGTAAAAAGTCCCTCAAATCAAAATAAACCTACCAAACAGAAACAAACAAACAAAAAAATCCATACAGGGGAAAACATAGCCTCAAATTAATTTATATTTTTTGTTTATTTTGTTTTTATTTGGGTTTTTGTTTGTTTCATTTTTTGTATGAGAAATTGAAATTATTTAGGACAATCCCAAATCTTTTTAAAACACACACCTATGGTGAGCTTTGTTGTTGACAGTGTTTCATTTGACACATTATAAATGAGAATGGTTTATAGACAACATTTCATGGTTTGAATCTAGAAGTACCTGACAAGCATAGCCTGATTGTCACAGATATCATATGCACAGGTCCCTAATTTACATGAAAGGATTTGGATGACTGCTTCCAGTATAATTTTCAAGTTCCTGCATTAGTGCAAAAGATAAAATACAGTAGATTTTGTTAGTGGTGGTTTTCATTTAAACGAACTTGAGGAATCACATTTGTACTGGAGCCTTAGTTTCAGAATTTCCTTAGCTTTGGAGGTTCTCTTTCTACTGAAAATAGACTTTGCTCCTCTCAAGGATCTAGCTGTACCTTGACAGAGTCTCAGCTGGTCTGGGTGTCCATGAACATGAAGGAACCAAGGATTATGACACGTAATGTCACACACAATGTTCTTATTGTAGGCAAACCCTCTACAGTTTCTACACCTTTGTAGAAAAGGAATTATCCTGACATATGAGGTGCAACAAACAGCACAGCCTCTTGCTAGGAAATTTTTCAAAGCCATATTGTTGATAAAAATACATTTCTAGGTTCTATCTATGCATATTGACCTTCAAACAATAAATTCATGTTCACTATGGAATATAATCTGTATGTGGGTTAAATAGAATGATAATATGACTGAGTTTTTTGTATATTCTTATACACTTGTAGAAAATTTTGGTTATTTGTCTTTTTATTTGAATATCTGAAGATATTTTTAGACCCCTGGATGTATCAGATTTGCATCAGCTGTGCTGTTTAATAGATGGGCCTATATAGGTTTTAGGCCTCTTTTAGTTACAAAAATGGAAGCCATAAAGCAAAGACTCTCTGTAAAATAGAAAAATTACTAATCTTCTAAGTTGTTAACAACAAAAACAACAAAAAAAACAAATCAAAAATTTATACATAATTTATAGTAGCTTATTTTTGTTAGCATTTCTTTTGTATTCTTGAAAGTGGCTAAGAAATGTAATGTTATCAGAGTTCTGTAAAGGTAATGGCTTCATAATACCAGACCATATAGTTATAAGTAAAGGAAATTGAAGAATATCTCTGTGAGACCTGGAAAAACAAAGCATGGTTTGGCTGCACTTTCATCCAATTTAGCAGCTCTGACTCTCAGAGAATCACACAGAGAGAGCTAAGAAAAAGTGTTGTTGGACTTTTAATGTACTTTCACCAGACCTAAATGCATTCCCTCACACATTCTTTTAATGTGGCTAGACATTGATTCACTAGTCCATTGATAACTCATTCACTTAAAACTATGTGGGCTCACAGCTGTCCTCTTTTTTAAAAAAAATTCTTCTGGTCATATTTTATACTTAGAAGGCCTCATATCTGTTGGAGTTTTAAGGGTTTCTGGATGTTAGTATAGCAATACAAAAATGACAGAGGATCGTCCTATTAAAGCCATAGATACAAATCTAAGAGTGATAAAAAAAAAAAAAGACAAGTTACTTAAAGTATTTAGAACAGTTTTCCAAAATTTAGAGTCTGAGATCAGATTCTCAATCGCGATCACTGAAATCAATCCAAATCAATCAATACAAAAATAAAGATTGCAATTAACAATCATTACAGTGTCCTGGGTAATTTTAGAGTGGCTTGATTATTTTTTCTTTTAGTTTCTCTTGTACAGTCTGATGGGGTCAATAAAATTATGTGAGATTATCGTTTGCTCTTGATGAGATGTAGTCATTTTACCATTGGGGTCAGCAAGTGCTCTCTCATTTAACATTATGCAGAAGTTGTGCATACATAGGAAGGAATGCTGTGCAGTAGGAGTGACTCTGAGGTGTATTTTGGGGGTATATATTTCAGGTATAAATTAGCCCTGGACCAGTAGACTATAAGACTATTAATAACTGAAGCCCATTAGATGTGGTATTAAAGGGTATTTAATTTAAAATGTAAGGAATCCAGTGATCACATTAAGAACTCTTCAGGACATGAGCCCAAGGCACATCAGGCAGCAAAATCCAGGAGGTTCCCTTTCACAAAACAGTGACCTTAACAAGAATTCTAATACCCTCAGAAATATCCCAAGACATTCCAGTTAGTTCATATTATGAGTGTATAAGGAATGTGTACAGATTCCATAACTACTGGCAATGGTACTGTTATGCAGTGTTAGCCTTTGCCTAACTTCTTAGTAGAAGATTTTTGATTTCCATGCTACAGTATGCAGATGATAAGAATAACATTCCCAAAAAGATTTTGTTGAGTGGGACCTGAACAACAGAATTGTAATGCAAATTAGGGAAGAAATAAAATCCTGCAGCAAAGAGGAAGTTCTGCAAGTGCTGCTCAAACATTAAAAATTTTAAGGCATATTGTCATTGTATTTTATACCTTCCAAAAATACATGACCTGTGTTCTAACTAGAACAGATTCATTACAACCCCTAATAAAATATTCTATGTCAACCAAGTGCAATAAACAGGACCTAAGAATCCTATTTGGAAGAATACTTTTTAAATCTACTCAATAATGTAAAAATTTATTGATTTTATTTAAATTTGTACAAAGATTTAAATAAGCAATAAACCCTAGACTCCAATCAGATTTACATCTCCATTTTAAAAATGTTCAGTTCTGAGATTTCATTTTTTATTTTGAAGCATGTCAATGGTACTTTTCCCTTTCCAAAGATGTTTTTTGTATCCTTTCCTTCAAATCCACACGTGACACCTCTACATTCTATACTGCAGCACATAAAACACTGTAGCTTAGGGTATCTGTATCAGGTCAGCCTTTTTATCAGGGGATTATATTCTTTAAAGGAAATGCAGAAACAATCTATGCATTTTGCATCTGTTATTCAATTGGCAAGGTGTATAAGAATGTTTCACCTTCTGCCTTGAAAACAGGCTGTTTTTCTTCTGGTACACCCAGCAATAAGTTGAGAAAATATCCTGCTGACAGAGCTTGAGGGAAGAAGTAAATGAGCATTTCTCTCAAATTCATCTTTGGCAGCAGAGTAAGCAACTATAATCTAATGGCATCTTGTGTAAGTGATTTTATAAGATTTAATTTTTAGAGATCATTTTCCTGTTATAAAACACATATAAGAAATAAAAATATTAGGAGAAAGAACTGTAGCTTTAGCATAACTCTTATGGTTTCTCTGACAAAATATTTTTTCCCTAGTTTTTCTCCTTTTGGAAACATATTTAAAACTCATACCTGTTATAAATTGTCTTTTTGAAAGGCACAGGATGGGAACACCTCCCCCATAACTTCTTAGAATATAGCCACTTGCAAAACCTCTAAAATGGAAAAATAACTTTTTTTTTAAAAAAAATTGTCTTTAGACAAACAACACTCATTATAACTAGTGCTGAAAATTATAAAATACCCTGATACCAGGAAGTGTGTTAGCTCCTAGTCATAGAACACAAAATAGTCCTTATCTGTTGTGATCTTTTTCATGGTAACTTGTATAGCATGTGAACAGAGGGCTATACAAATGCACTTGGTATAAGCTTTGTTAGTTTTTCAAGAACAAAGTGGCGAAAATTAATTTAAAAACAATTTTCAGACATGAGAATTCTTATTTAAAATACTTTTAAAATATTGAAATTTGTACTGGTGACACTGATATGTAGCTTTTCAAGATATGTGAGTAGATGTGGTAACACAATAATTTGTGGATTCATGCTATTATGTTCTCTTTGTCTAAGGCTGGGAATAGAAATTACATTGATTAGCAAAATAATTCTGAGAGCTTTCACCTTGTTTTTGTTGCTAAGGTAACCATTTCCTTGGCATCAATGCATCCAGCAGGTCTGTCTTACTTTCCTGTGAGCCCAAACAGAGACAGCATTGTGGTATGGCAATAGGGGGGCAAAAACCCACAGAGATAAATAAGGAGGAAAGGATCAACAAAAGTAGCTGAAAGTTAATACAGGGGTTTTGCCTAGTTGAATTGAATTAAGTCTTGTTTCTGTGTAGGTCAGTTACGGAACTCCGTGTACAGGTAAGCATTTAAGGCTCCAACAAGGCTCCAGCTAAAAGCCAAAGAACAGAAATCTCCACACAAGAAAGCTCCAGATCCTTATCCCTGCCCAGGCCACTGCCCCCCTCCCCCCAGCCCCCCCAGCCCACCCCCAAAGAAAACCCAAAACACCAAAAAAAGGAAAAAAGGGGGAAAGGGAAAACCATGTCATCTGGGTACCACTTCTGAGGGTAGAGTTGTTGCTGGACTTCCGCACTTCTATCAGTCTCAAAATGGCAGCCTTATTTTCAATAGAATAATTTCTTCTACTGCTCCTATCACAAAATTTACCTGACACTGTCTGATGAGGTATTCCATGAGAATGTTGCAATTATGTGTATTTATTATCATATACCAACATTTTTTGGGCCTTATTCAGATATAATTTAATTCTTCACTTCTGCCATGTATGTCAGAAAACATACATGAAGGGAGAATGAGACAGATAAGTAACTCTCCTATCCACTCTTCCTGGCTGACTGTACAATGCCTCAGCTGTTTCCTTTTCCAGCACTTTTCCTTGCAAATAACTTGAACTCTGCTACAAATGAAGTGAGCGACAAGCAGGATACACCAAACACCACATTTGGCAGAAAGCTGGGTGACACATGAAAACCTGTCAAATAAGTTATATTAGCAAACTGCAGGAAACCCCAAGTGGCAAAATGGTTGACTTTGAAATACAGTAGTGGCATACAATCTCTTAAAAAAAAAAGGAAAATTCTCTAAGACAGCTGTATGAATCTAGGCAAGAGAAAGAGTAAAAACATCACTGTCACCTTACAAACTTACATCCAGCCAGCCATGTCTGAAGGTTGATAATAGTCTCTGTACAGTTTCATGTTCAAAAGTCAGGCACAAAACCCTGCTATTACAGCTAGGAGTATTTAAACTGAATGTTTCAAAATGATTGTTGGTGTGGAAGTGTGAAGGCACTGAAGTGTGTGCTTTCAGACAGTGGAGTAAGGATAGGGATTCCCAATTCACTGACACAGTCTTTAACCTACTTCTGTAGATAAAATAAGAATATTTTTCTGTAATTTCCAAGTCCCTTTCTTGTGTTTATGGACTCACCTACCTGGGGACTGTCCATGGCTGCAAGAGGGAGGCTGCTCCTGAGGGAAGCTGAGCTGGGAGCTAAGGGTGCCCCCAAAACAGCAGGGCAATGATCAGAATCCCCATACTCAGAGCACAGGGAAGCAGAGCAGGGCAGTGGAGGCAACCAGTCCCATTGACACCTCATCTGACAGAGGCAAGGTAACCCAGAGAAAGCTTCAAGACCAGTTCAGGAAAGACAAATGGAAATTTAAGAGCAGATGACAAGACTGGATCCAGTTACACTGGCAATGCACCTCAGGCCAGCCCAGCCCTGAGTGTTGATAGACCTCCTGCACCAAGGAAAATGTGGAGTTCTGAGGACCCTGCAGGGAGCTGAACAGCTGTGTGATTTATGACCCTGACAGGGATTTACTGTAGAATGATTTGGAAAGTTTCTATATATTCTGCTAGAATGGGTGGATGAAAAAAGAATGTTTTGGATATTATCGGAAAATACATCAGAACTAACCATGGCATATGACTTCATTAGAAGAGTTTAATTATACATAATCATCTTAGTGTAGGCTCACAAAAAGCTTTGTGGTTTGCCTTCACAGCTGGAGGATACAAAGGGACTTTGGGGATTTCTGTTCCATATGCAAACCTAAGAGAAATAGTCACCACTGTGACTTTTTAGAGTAGAAGGTGCATTGGCATTAAATATTCTCCCACAAGCCTGTGTACTCCAGAGTATCACACCATACAAAAATGGAGTCCATCCCTCTGCAAAGTAAGAATGGATAAGTAAGGCTGTGGAAAATAGTAAAAGTCCTTCAAAAGCCATAGTAACATAATAATTTATAGAAACAGAATAATATATTTTGAAATTTTATTACTGATGTAACTAGAGCTTTGAACACAAATAATTCAATTTTTAAAGAATATTAATTTGACCAAAACTAGGCACCTATTCAAGTTGACACCACCCTTGGCACTATCAGTGGAACAGAGTATGTTTCAATTGATGATAATAACATCTTAAACACTTTATCTTAAAAACCCAGATATCTACACTGGAATTTTAAAACCAAAATTCCCAGTTCTGAAGTCAAGTAAAGTGAAAAGTGACTGTTGTATCTCAGTCTTCACAATGGGACTTATTCCTCCACATATTTTGGCCACTTTTTTGGATTTTTTTTTTCCAGCAACAGAACATAAAATAGACATAAAAAATAGTTTAATAGACATAAAAAATAGTTTTAAACTTGTGCATTTGGCCAGATTTGGACTAAAGTCCCATTTTTGGCTCTTTATCTACAGCAGTTTCATATCTATAGTAAATTCCTGTGTATTTCTCTTCTTTTTCACTTGTGGGCTTTGTCCAAAGCAAACATACATCATCCCTTTATATTCTGGATTTTTGTGAAGAGATAATGTGAGGATTTTCTAACACCTTGCATAAATTCATACATAGAGCAAAGTTCTGGAGCTGTAAGATTTCTGCTGTCTTACTCCTCAGTAAGCTAAAAACCTTAACCTGAGAAAAATAAGCTGTATGAGAGAAAGAAAATTCCTAGAGAATGTTAGAGAACACACAGTTCTCTAGTATTAATTTTTTGAGGATTATTAAAAGCTCAGAGAATGTATCTAAAAATTAGAAACTCAATTTACAAAGAAAAATTATTTTATTTCTTTCAAACCAAGACAATTTCCTATTTCTGTAATGCTATAACAATTCAGATAAGAGTATTTCATTAAGTGTTCTGTTTATCAACAATCAGCTTCTATTTCTGGTGTCAGGTGCAGTTATTAGTACCAGTGTGTTGTGCAGTTTTTAAGTAATGTAGCACTTATCTTCTGAACAGAAGTTTTTATATGAAAATGAAAAAAAGTGCAAGGCAGTGATTTCTTGTCACATGAGAATGAGAATAGGCTTACTGAGAAACAAAAGACTTGCTGTTGAAGACATTGTAGGCTGTTGCTTCCAACCCAAAAAGTCCTGGTACCTCTTTCATGCCACCAACTCTCAGTAACCCAAACAGGGTTCAAGAGGCTCAGAATAGAGATATTCTTTCATATGGGTGGATTTACTCAGAAAATTTGCTCCTTATTCCAAAGCACTCCTATTATCTTGGAAAGTCTGCAAGGTTTAGCTGAGGGACTTAGTTGAAGAGAATGAATTCTAAATCACAGAAATGAAAAAAAAACCCAACCTCCAGATAACTAAGCATTTGGTCTTCGAATTAAAGTTCTGTTCAGCTGCTTAAAATGTCAGTGGAGTCATATAGAACAGAATTGTTATGTTCTGGATGAAAAAGCAAAAATATCATCATCACTTACATGTCCATTCCCACACCTTTCACTTCAAAGTGTAGGATAACCTGTTTTGGCAAATATATGGTGCCTATGAAAATAAGAGGTTTCTGTTGCATTCCTTTCATACATATATTGAACATAGTAATCAGCCTAGGTTAGAGTGACTTGTTAGGAATTTGTCTTAACCTTACAGAGAAAATCTCACACACTGAACTAAATAATATGAAAATATTTTATGACCCCTGAAGCATTTTCCAGTTTTTGGGTACTCTGATTTTTTCCTATCCCTCATTCATCATTTGAAGTAGTTGAACAAGAAAGACAGACAAAAAAATTGCAAATAAACCCCAAGTAATGGTTGTAAGAAGTTTACAAAGTTTCAAAAAATAATTTAATTTGTAAAATTCCAAGTCTTTTGCAGATAATTTGGGTATAGGAAAGAGAATTAAAAAAATGACTTTCATAAAGCACCCTGAGGTTTTGAAAACAAATGGAACATTTTAGCAGGAAATCTGATTACTCAATTTTTGTAGCTGAAATATTGGAGGTATGACTTTTTTAAACTGATATGTATTTCTGAACATATGTAACCCAAACTGCAAGGGAATTTTAGATCACGATGTTTTCCAAAAAAAATCTTATTAAAAAAAAGTACATGCAATCTCTAGATAACTATCTTCTCATTCTTTCCATCTGTTCATTGCTGCCCTGAAGTGAAACAGAATGGTGAACCAGTCGTGATGGCCACAAACTGAAAGGAAAAAAATCTATTTCTTTCTGTTGGAGTTACCTCTACAGGTAGGAAAGCTGCCTTCCTGCTTGCTGAAAACCAGAGACATCAGCCTCAGAGGAGAGCAGAGATGCTGCCATAGTTCACAGGATTACTCGGGGTATTTCCAAAAATTGCTGTTCTTAAAGCTGGACATTAGATAGAACTTCATTAGTGGCTACAAAATGTCAGTTTGAGGAAGAATCTTACAGTCTTTCTGAAGTGCCACTGCTGGAGAAGATCCTGAGCTACGTGGGTCATAGCCTTGTGCTCTGTGACCCTCAGCTACCAACCCTTTGCTCATCAGAAGATGTGAAATGTGTCTCAAAAAATATTGAAAAAGAAATCTATAGCTACAGCTTTGTTTGGGAGAAAAAATTACATCTTTGTTTATATGAGTATCCTCTTGGTAGGTCTCTTACTCATATAAGGACTTATAAAGAGAAAAACAGAAAGATAAAAACTTTACCATGTGACCGCAAGAAAAAGAATAATATGTCTTGAGTTGTCTGCTTGTTAAGTTCTTATTTGTCTGTGTTTTTATACATTGCATTGGAGTGGCACCTCTCAAGGACTTGTTACGAAGGAGGAAATTTATTGCTCTCTTCTGACATGAATATATGTTGGGAAATTTTGCTTTGAGGAAAGGTGTGTTCATGGTGATGGCTTGACCACAACTACAGGGAGCTCAAAATTGAAGAAAGAGGGTGGGAAAAAAAAAAGCAAGCAGCTAATTTAAAAAATGTTGTGTGGTAACCACATCACAGAGTTATAAAACAGACAATATGATGGGAAAACAGGTTTGAACACACAGTGAATTGCCCTTTTGAGAAAGGGTGATCCTAGTGGGATGAAAGGTTAGTAAACTAAACTATACCTCACTGTAAAAAAGACTGAAGCTTTAAATAAGCTGTTGTCTTAGTCAGCAATTAAATAATAACCATTAAGTAAACGAGTTGACATCTTTGTTAAATAGGAATTTAATTATAAAACTTGTATCTCAGCAATGACACTTGAAAAGACACTTTGAACTATGATCAGAAGTGTGTATGTTCTTATCCTTACTTACTAATACCACCTCTTTTAGTGAAGGAATTTCTTTTTCTTAAGTCATTTTCACATTTGACCTTTTATTCATTTTTGTATGTACTTGAGAGAAATATGTCCAAAGCAGTTTAACATTTATATATTACCAAGTTAGTATGAAGGCAAGTAAAATTCTAGAAGATTACTGGATTTCTCACAGGAGAGATAATAAAGAAAAAGACTTTTTTTAAAAAGTCTTTGTGTCTTTCTATGTATATGTGGAAATACTATTTTTTTAGTAATATTTCTCTGAACCCTAAGAAGGATTTTATAGAATGACCATTCTTCTGTAGAATGTACAGAATAATAGAAATATCACAGCCTTGATATCTATTATCTTTCTTCTCTATCACATTTTTCTCTTTTTGTTATTTCATGAAAGTTTTGTTGCAGTATATTAGACTATATTTTGTATATATTCAATAAAATAACAGGCAACATACTGCTATATATTACAGAATATAAACAATATAACAAGAATTCAAAATATATTATTTAAATTTTAACACTATATCGCACAATTTCTATATTTTAAATTTTACTTTCATTACTTATAATTTTTTGTGATAAATAAACAAAATTACTAGAAAGGCAAAAATACAAACTGATGGTGCTTTTCCTTGAAAGACATTCTATCAAGGATAGTACAGTTCTGCTGTGCCAAAATTCCAGGGTTTCTACAATACTACAGTACTGTGTGATTCGTTCATGTTTGAAGATCAACATCCAAATCAATGAAAACATTTCTACCAGAGAAAGGCATCAGTGTAAGAGCTGACTTCAAACCAAGTGCAGACTGCATCCACAGCAGAGACTGTCACCTTCCTGTCTTTCAATCTTCTTACACCGGCACATTTCTACAATTTAAAACAGAGAGAATTTTCTCTTTAAATAAGAGAAGATAAGGAGGATGTAGAGAAGTGTAATTGCCAGCACCACAGCCTCTGCTGCCAAAGTTTCTTTATGAAACTTCTCTCTGTGAGTTTGTCCTGTGTCTAAGGAACCACCAGCAGAAGGTGGGCCCGAAGGCCAGGCTCCATGTGCAGCACTTGTTAGCTCTGCTCTGAATCCCTCACTCCTCTGTGCTCAGAAACTGCAGCAGCTGCCATGGCACAGTGTAGCAATATCTCTTTTGGATTTAGATCAGGCTAAGAAATTGTGTAGGTTACTCAGCTTTGCAGGGCTTTGCAGCATGGATACCATTATTCCTTCAAAATAAAGCAAATTCTGATTTTTCCGAAGTAATCATGTCTAGAAATAATTTTATTTATTTAGCTCCTCTGAAGCTTTCTAATACCCTCTTAGATGTTCCTGGTTGAGGAGCTTGTGATTCAGAATGAAGTGTTAGGAAAATAGCCTGAGGATATTCTGTTCATTCTTGTCATTCAAAAACTCGTCTCAAAAAATCTTTCCATGTGACCAAGTTTCATTGAACAGTTTTGGTTACAGAAGTAATACAAGTACTTTTTTGAAAAAGTTTATACTTAAAATATTCACCCAGTATCCAAGAAACAATATCCTGTTCACTTTAATTTTTTATGGAGTAAGTCTGCATATTTGTTTCCTTGAGCAAACTCCCTAGCTACCACAGTAAAAGAGGGCTTTGGCCTTTACTGTTAACCATGTGCCATTTAGTTTAAATACAGACTAAGGATTGGAATCTGCATGCTTCATTAAACTTGGTAAAGGAAGAATTTACTTTAAAATCTCCAGACATGAGAATTTTTACTACTTTTGTCCAAAGTTATTTCTTGTCACTAAAGTGCAACCACTCTTGGGACAAGTCAGGATTGTTTTATTTCTATAGTTAGTGTCTCAGAATAAATTCAGGGTCTTTATATGAAAAAAAGATACAGTTCAAGATTTCATCAAGCAGTTGAAGTGGCATTTCTCCAAGAGTTTTGTCTTTTTCTCTTTCCTCCCCTTGCTCCCTTCCCTCTTCTCCATTATATCAAATTGTTAAGTACAAAAATTGAGTTCAATGGCTGTAAAAAATAAATCAGCTAGTTGCAAAATCAGTTTATACATCTTTAGATCTGTTTTTCAAATTATGAAATCAAGATTGGAAATCCATGTTGATAAATATTACACAAACACAAAAATACATATACTTTTTCCAGATCATGTTGTCTGTTGTCTGTTGAGCTGTGAAAGATTACATAAGCAAGAGAAGATTTTCCCTATATATCTCTTTACTTGCGTAAAATGGGAAATTAAAACATGATTTTGGTTACTGTACACGTAATACCTACTGTACACCAGCATCTTTTCCCCACAATGCCTAGCTTAGAAAAATCAGAAGGGAAAATGCAAAATCAGTACAGTTTCCTCAAGATCCTCATCCTCAAAGCACAGTCCTTCTGAAACTCAAAGAATGGAGGTCTCAGAACATCTTTGATATTCCTGTGCCTTTGAAGTGCTGGGCAGTGACCAGGGAGCCATTCCATATCCATGAGCAATGGCTTAGACCTGACTTGGACTCCAGATAGGCAACTTTCTTCTTTTTCATAGTCTTCTGAAAACTTACACTTCTCAATGTTTAATGCATGATCTATAGGCTGAGACACTGAAAGCCTGTCAAAGAAGATTTTTATTCCAGATCTGAATACTTCCTCTACTACAGATCTCTTATGTAATAAAATAATTTATAGTTTCCCTTTCAGTTTTATGCCATGTGTTTTTATTGCATTTTCTATTTGTGCTCTGCACTGACAACCTGATTTTATGTCTCCATTAATTTGAAATGCACTGAAGTCCATATGTCCAAAGTTGTGTCTGCAGATAAATATTTCACGTAGTTTTAGTTTTAACTGATATAAATACTGAGGACAACACTTTCCTTCTACTCTACTTCCCAACACAAAACAACTGATAACTGATTGTGTCAGGTCTAAAACGACCTTTTTAGAGTTTTGCTTTGAAGTTTTGATTTGTTTGTTTTGTTTGTTTGTTGTAATTTCTTTCTCCATTTCCTAGCATTTAGTCCAATAAAGTTTTGCCAGTAAATGTAAGATTCTCTTTTATAAATCACAAATATTTTCACTTTTTTTTTCCCTAAAGTATCATTATAAATATTGTTCAGACACTTAATTGAAAGTGAAAAATAAGATAATAGCTTTTGGAAATCTGTAAAAAGTATAAGTACTTTAAATAGATATCCTTGAATATTCTATCCAGTTTTAAAAATACTATTTGTAGGCTTTTTTTTAAAATCAGGTTTTCAAACTTATCTTAGTGTATTTTAAAGTTAGTTAGTTCAGTACAGAATTTCTATAATCTTGCAAATTTGAATTGACCGATTTTAAAAGTGACATTTACTATAACAAATGCAATATGTAAAACATTTCAGAATTCTATGAATCTATTTGAGTACAATTTTTCTTCTTAATACAATTATTGCTAAAAGTAATTAAAAAAATATGAAACTGGTTTTTCTCACTCTTCTGTAATGAAATGATTTAGAGCTGTTCACAAAAAGTAAGGGTTTTTTGAGACAGCAACATCCATAAGCAGTTTTTAGGTAGACCAATGAAGACCTGCTCTTCTGAACATTCCTAAGGAAACTTTTGGACCAGCTCATGACCTAAAGAAGGAGAAGTAGATTTTTACTTAGAGACTTCATAACTATATTACAAGTTTTGTAAATTTTCCCAGAAGAGAAAGAAAAAACAGATGTTTTCAGAGCCATCCCTAAGGACTCTGATGGAAAGGAAAACTTCCTTCCCCAAATACATTAACACCCAGTTGCATTCACATAACACATACAGACTCCAGTGCTATTTCAATGCTTTGTTTATTTTCAGTTCATTTTTGCCACCATAATTATAAGCAAAACTATGCTTTCATTTTCAATGGAACATCAAAAAACAAGAAAGAAACATTAATATGTATTGCAGTGATTTGAAGTTAAGTGGCATCAAAACTATGACAAAAACAAAAGGGAAAGGCAAACCGTAGAGAGATAAGGGACTGAATAGATCAGTCAATATATTTAAATATACTTATTTCATCAAAGATAGTTGAGACCTGAGCTGATTGCACTGGATAATGTGGTCATCAGAGGAAAATATGGAAAATATATTAATCTATATAAGAAAAAATATCCTAGTATCATTGCCTGGTACCTAAGAGTAGGGAAATTAAATTCAGAAATGCATATAGGTATGTATGAACATCTATCAGGAATGTTGTTACCACTAAATACGTTAAGGAAAGGTAGAAGTTTCATCATAAATTCTCTAGATATGAACACTACACTTTCACTCTGGCTGAAATTCTACCATTACAAAACCAGCAATTAACAGGATCTAACCAGAATACAGGATTTAAAGTCCCTGACTGGCTGGTGAACGCTTCCAGTACACATTCCCAGATTTCAGTCTGGTCTTTGTTTGGAAAGGAAAAGTCATTCTTTTAGATATCTTTCACTGCAGGTTTTAAAATACTCATTTTCTTCCTCTAAGTGGACAAAATTTGTTATATTTTCCCCTGTAGCTTTTGTTGAAATGTAAACCATTCAAGTATAGAAATATCTTTGCCTACCTAATGAAAACATAAGAAGCATTTAGGCAGAAAAAAATCCCTAAGAGCACTGAATCCAGCCATGAACCTAGCCGAATTAACCACTAAACAATGTACCTAAGCACTATGCTTAAACACCTTTTAAACACCTCCAAGGGTGGTGCATCCACCATTTCCCTGGAGAGTGTGTTCCACAGCTCAATAACTCTTTTGGTGTAGGATTTTTACCTAATAAGCAATATAAAATCTCCCCAGGCACAACTTCAGGCTATTTGTTCTTGTCCTGTCATTTGTTAGAGGGAGAAAACACTAACACCCATCTTGTTAAGACCAACTTTTAGGTAGTTGTAGACAGTGATGGGTTGATGTATAGATGTAAATTAATATGTGCACTTAAAATCTTCTTATATGAATATGAGCATGAATATTAATATAATGAATATTTAAAAAATGTCTAATTGATAGCCTTTCCACAAAAGTTAGTTCCAAGTTGTTCTTATCCTTGACTAGCTTTGAAACTCTATGAAAATTTTTAATAACTGGGAAAAAATATGCCATGTTATTTGGCATGGATGTAATTTTATCATTTATGCATTAAATAAGAAAGGAATATCTCTAAAAAAGGTTAACATAATAAGGATGCTGTTATGATCTGGTAACAATCATTTGTTATTTCAATACCTAAACCTGTGGGTTGGTGGAATGAGTTTTGAAAACAACTAAGAGTCTGACTTTTGTTGAGACCAATGGACACATATATGCAGGCATTTGAGGAAATGCCCCAGGACTGAATATTCTATTCAGCTGCCAAGATTTGTCCAATTAAGAAACTAACTATCAACACTGATAAATTTTGTAGTCTTTTTCTAATTTCAAAAGATTTTCTGGATATTTATTCTTACTAGAAAAAAATACCATTAGGAAATATTTCATTAAAATTTTTAGGCCAACTTTCATGGAAACTTATAATTTGGGCTATATAATGCCTTACTCACAAACTTCTTAAAGAATATCACACAAATAATTTCTGGAACACATAATTTGCAAATAAAATCTGAGTTGAAAAAAAATTAAAATTCTGATTTATGGCACCCTTTCAAAGCTGTGAAAAGCCTACTGATTGCAATCTAATAAAGTAGTTGGAGAAAAATGTTAGTTTTCAATATGCTATTTTTTCATGTGTTTTATTCATTGGCCTTTGAAGGCCTCTGAAAATCTGATGTTGCCCCCACTGGGGAAGGTCAAATCCTACATACTCAAAAGCAGGTGTGACCTCCAAGAACATCACCGGTTTGTTGAAGACAGTAAGTCCTTTCCTCTTGGCTTGGTACTTTATGTTATGGCTGAGACCTAACATAAAATTTCTCTGCTCGTTTTCAAACCTGTCTGAAACTTATCTACCATTGGTGCCATCACTAAGACTGACAGTAATGTTGTTTGTTAGTTATTTTAAGATTATAGTCCCACATTCAAACTATTTACCCAACAATTTGAATCTCATTTGTTTACTTTATGCTTCCATATTGCTAATATTTCCAAGTTCTCTTTTCTGTTTCCTGTTCCCAGTTCTGCTCCACATTCTCTTTAACATTGTTTGCAGACCTAATTAAAGTGTTCTTTATCTCTTTTCCCAGACAATTAAAGAGTATGCTAAATAATATGGAGTTTGTTGCACTCTCCTTGCATACTTTATTGCAGCTTTCGGGTCTAGTAGCTCATAAAATATAGGTAATACAACTTTTCACTTTTTTCCTCTTCATGTGTTTTGGTTTTCAGGTAAGTGTTTTTATATGCAAGTGAAAATTATTAATTATATTGGTAGAGTTTTTTTGCCAAACTATCGAATGTCCTGGTAAAATCTGGAGTGAGGAAACAAACTGTTCTACCATTAGTTAATTTA
Organism: Cyanistes caeruleus; assembly: GCF_971803275.1. Classification (NCBI taxonomy): domain Eukaryota; kingdom Metazoa; phylum Chordata; class Aves; order Passeriformes; family Paridae; genus Cyanistes; species Cyanistes caeruleus. The sequence goes on along the minus strand of NC_141704.1, from coordinate 41,268,843 downwards.
GGAACAGGTAAGGGAAAGAATTTGTTTTACCTTTACTTAATTCATAGATAAGCACTTTAAAACCATTGAATACTTGAAAACAATAATATTTGGATTGGCTTTGTTCAAATACATTAGATTTCCACAACCCAAGTTTCCTAAGTATGTTTTCTTTTGCACATAACTACTGAACTACTGAACAATCATTTTTGGACATATAAGAACAATTTCTGGCATTGTATATATTCAAAGTCCTCAAACATTCCTAAGCAAAATAGAATATGATGGCTTAGAGAATTGATGATGAATGTTTTCTTCCAGCACATTATTCCACACAATTGCTCATAGTAAGAGCATTAAGAGTCAGAAAATCCCAGAATTAAATGCAGACAAAAAAAGTTATGATGCAAATTCAGCTCCTTCTAGGAGAATGTATAACTAAAATTGCTTTTGTATAGTATCTAAGATGCCATACTCACCTGTTTGTTCAAGTTTTTATTTTTTTCCAGCAGGAGACAATAAGTATTAATTATTTTGGCCATGAAAATTGTTTAGTTCTACTTTGTACAAAAAGAGATAGATTTAAAATGGTGTCTCACTGTGGCACTAGGTGGAGCTATCTCTTTGAAATGAGTCAATTCTGTTGGCAATTCAACTCCTCTTCCATGTTTTTTGTACTGTAAATTAACATATAAGTAAGAAAGAAAAAAAGGGAAAAATAATAAAGAGAAAAAAACAACCAAGAGATGAAGCTAAACAAGCAATAGAATTATTTAAATAATTATGAAAATGAGTCCAGAATAATTTCAAATTAAAATATTCTTTTAACACACTGGAAGCTTTTTCCACAGTGGTAATTTTCATTAAATACTTCTGAGAACTTAAGGTCTGAAGAAGCTTTGGTAGCCTAAGTAAAATGGGATTTGTTAACAGCTACTTGTTTTGTTACAACTACTGCAGTAGCAAAACATGATACTGCTATCATTCCTCTGCTCACCATAGGGGTAAAGAAACTAGAGATTTTGGTTCCTATTTTGACATATGTGCTTCTATCCTGAAACTACTGCTCCTTGGATGCTAACACTCAGTATCTAGCCTCTTCTCCATGCACTCAGTTGAAGGTGTTTAATTTTCAGAACATTTCATGTGTAAACACATAATCAAAATCTGGTTCCAATTAGAACCAAAATCTGTGAGTATTTTTGGATGGTACTTTTCTTGCAAGAGCTTACTGAAGTGTGTTAATCAAAAATAATTAAGAAGAATTCTTTGTAATAAAGTTCAAAACAACTTCTGTGGATTATGGAGCCTTGAAAGGAAAGACTTTTAATGAGACTCATGCAAAATTTCAAAATTTTCCGTGGGATGTTTCAGTTTTACAACATATTGTCAGAAGCATAAGAACAGAAATAAGAAAGCTGGCTAAGAAACAAAAAGTAAGTACGCATAGTAAGATTAGCTTTCCCAAGGATTACACAACTCCTTTTTTTTTTCTTTTTTGAGCTTCCAAAATAGGCTTTCCACAAGCTGTGCCAGATGTCTTTCTCCAGTACCACATCACCACTTTTTGAATCCACTAAATAGGAAGACTATTCTTGGCTAACACTCAGTGCTATGGTCTTCTTCAAAACAAAGAGAAAAGATAAGGAAATCTGCAGTTCATTTCTTTACATTCTGGCAGATTTCCAAAGTTCCCAGTGTGTGGCTAGACTGTCAGACACTAAGGTGCATCAGGTAGTGAAATGGCCTGATTTTCATGCAAAATATTTTTTTCCTTTTTGAAATGTCCTGTGCATCTTCCCCATACTGTGCTATGTCCAAATCAGCACAAATTCCCCATCTCATTTAATTCATTTTACATTGGAAAGCATTTTGTTAAGGCTGTATTTCATTTTCCACCTTTGTGGTTACTGCGTAAGCTAAATGAAGTACTTGAAAGGACTTTTTCATCCACCAGTAACCAGAAAAGTTGCAAGTGAGCCAGCAATATACAGTTGCAGCCCAAAAAGGCTTTCATACCCCAGGCTGCATAAAAGGAAGTGTGGTCAGCAGGTCAAGGGAGATGATTCTTTTCTTCTCTGCTCTTGTGAGAGACTGCGTCCAGCTACAGTACAAGAAAATATGGACCTGTTGGAGTTGCACCTGAAGACTGACACATAAGTGATCAGAAGGATTGAGCATCTCTTCTGTGAAGACTGGAAGAGCTCGGTTGCTCAGTCTGCAGAAGAGAAATTTCTGACAACTTACCTGGCCACTGAATATGCAAAAGGAGGTTTATATAAGTAAGACGGAAAAAAACTCTTTACCAGGGTCTGTTGCAACAGGGCAAAGGACAAACAGCTTTAAACTGAGTGCAAATTTAGGTTTTATATAAGAGGAGATGCTTTAGTATGAGGCTGATGAGGCACTGAAACAAGTTGTCCAGAGAAGATGGGAACACCCCATTACTGGAAATGTTCAGTGTCAGGCTGGGTAACAGGGATGACAGGGTTGAACTGGGTGATCTTTAAAGGTCTCTTCCATCCCAAACCATTCTATGATTGTGTTATTCTAAGTACCTAAGTTTGTAATTTAGTTATGAAGGCAATCCATCATGGGCATATGATGCATCTTGGTCCATGAAACAGGATTGTTAGAGAGATTAAAGCAGTGCTGCTTGGGAAAGATGAGAGGTGAATCTGAATTAGTGGGCTTGGTGAACATGCCTCAAAAGTCCATTTAATCTGTATTAATATATTTGCACAATGTGTAAGGTGCTAAAAGCAAAAAAACCCAAAGCTTAATTTATCTGAACTGCATAGAATTTAGCTGAGGATTGTAGTAAAAAACAGACTAAGAATAGATGCATCTTCTATTCACTACACTAAAAAATATGTATCTTTTCCTTAATATAACATTTATACAATTCTGACTTCTATAGACAGAAGAAAGTAAACATTAATAGTAATAACAATAAAAATGTCAACAACAGCTGACATTTCTGGCCTGTCTAATCAATATCTAACAATTAACCATATGCTCTAGTCTTTTGAAAAAGCTTGGAGGCAATAGATTGTAAAATTTTCAATGCTGCCCTTCATAATATTCTAGCCAATTATTAAAGATTCTAATTTCTTATACTTCAAAGTAAAACAAAATATGGTAAAATATTTATAAAATTAAAAACTCCACAGAGTTTGATAGAGCCTGTTTGGAGCATTCAAAGCCTTCATGGAAATAATGAAGTTATTTCTAGAATGCACTATTGCCTTCTCTGGCATATGCCACTATGAGACAGAGCAAGACTCCATTTTGCTTTCAAATAAATTATGGCTAATCATGTTACTTGGAAAAATCAGAAAAAAATCTTAATGCTGAAATTTGTTAATAATGCACAGGGAGAGGGATTGTTAATAACCCAAAGAACAAATTTTAATTTCACAAAAAATGAATCATCTGAGTCCTGTGTTTTGTATATAGTCTGTTTTATTTGAATACTCATGAATAGAAATTATTAAACAACTTTGTAAACTTAACATCAAAAACTGTTCACATCCCTGATAGTTCTATTGAAAGCATAATGCATGCTACTGACACAATCTTGCATATATAAACTGATTGCATGCATTTGCATTTGTCTGGGTTGTTAAAGATGATTTCAAACTACAATACAAATTGATTTTAGGCACTGTTCTGTGTGCTTCAGTTTCAGGAGAGATCTTGATTTTTGTTAGCACATGTTAGCAGATTCTTGGAAGGTAGCCTATTGCAAGTTAAAAGGGAAAAAAAAGAAAGGTGGTTAGGGAAAGCTCAGCTTTACTGGAAACACACAGATGAAAGAGGTCTTCTGTTTTGAAAATACAGAGTATTTTCTGGGAGCAATGAATAGCCCTCTGAGAAAACATTTTTGAGAGTGCAAAAAGGTTTAATTTTTTTTATTATTATTGTTATGACATTAACCAAACAAGATTTAAACACTGGAAGTAGGTTAACAGGATTAACATTTAGTTTTAGGTGATTAACAGCCTATTTGCAGAGCGGTCTTATTTCTGGTATGTGAGAAAAAAATGAAAGTATGATGAAGTCATGCATGAAACTGTTTCTCCTTGAGGAACTGATTTTTCATTAACTATTTAAATAGCAAGTGATGATTAAAATACAGCACAATTCATTCAAAATTCCCATTTATTTGGTTCCATTAGATTTATATTCAGAAATTAAATTGGTTGCAGAGATCAGCATGGTTATCCCAGTGTCTGGCACCAGATAAAATCTGAGTACTGGTGAGATTTCTTTGGTTCAAATTCAAAACTGAAATGAATGAGTGCTGCTTGCCAAAACTTTGTTACAAGAACCATAAATCAGTCTTGCAGTTAAAGTCTGTTCAGAGCATTTGCTAGGATTTTTTTTGTGATCAATACAGATTTACACATGTAAAATATAACATCTTATGTGTAAGTAAAATACAAAATGGGAACACCAGATGAAGTAATGTAACTGTTATTAACTTTAATTGGGATAGAGAGGTACAGCATATATTGAAGATAGCAAAGGAGAAACAGCAGGAAAATAATTAGCACTATTTTAAAATAGGTGATTTTTGCCCTAGCACATTTCTATGAATTTCCTTCCCTGCAGTGCTTATGCCACTTACATCCTTACAGATCTCTTACAATGCATACCAGAGCGATATAAAAGAATTCCCAGTGGTGCACTGAAACTTTCAGTTTTGTACTTTTTTACAGACTTGAATGAAACAGAATTTTATTTTTTTCCTCATCCAGTTCTTAAAAATGTAGGTTTTAAAATGTCCCCATAATTGTTTCTAGATTATCTGTATCTTCATTGTTTTTTTTAAATAAAATTTTGTCTACACTGGTTTTTACCATTGAGTATGAGATACTGTCCGTTTAATAAAAAATAACCTATCTGTTAAAATGGTCCCAAAAAATTGTATGCCATTTTTTTCCCAAGAACTACATTTTAATTGTCTTGAATATCTGTGAATGTCTTGAACTATAAATGAACAAAAGCCAGATAGAACTGTCAAATACTCACAGTTTCAGCACTTTTTTAGAACCTGTTTTTGCTCTGCTTCCCAGACATTTTATTAAAGAGCTATAGCAATACAAAGAGCAGCAATTAGTGGAACTGAGGATATCTTTTAATTTCCACACAAAACTAGCTTTACAAATGGGAAAATAGAAGATTGAAGCTGATTGAAATGGTTGAAATAAGTGATTTGTGACTGAAGCTGGTCAAACTTTTATTACATCCATAAAATGCATGTAAATCCATGCACCAAAGTGCAGGTTAAGAACCTTGATAACTAACATGTTTTCTAATAATGAACTAGATGGGTTCATTATAGACTAGTTAGGCAGTATCTGGAGAAAGTGTCACATCACCATTAGCAATTTCTGTGAATTTACAGAAATTAAATTCAGGAGATTAAAAAAGGAAAGAAAGGATGGGATGGATGTGCCCACTTTTGACAGCTTTCCTAAGTAGATAGATGTCATGCAAGAATGTCTGCACCGAGTGTGAGAACAATTGATGTCACCTGTGTTTATCTTCTATCACAAAAAGGAAAAATTGTAGACAGTAGGAAATATTTAGAAAGTCTGACCTAGTATTCCTTGTAGCATTATAATATATAAATTTTTGATTTTATCTTCTGGTTATGCCCAAGATGTCCTTCTTTTCTTCAGTATGACATTTATGCACAAACATGGAACATCCTGTATCTATCTTTTCTATCCCTTCATGTGTGCAAGGATATGATTTGCACTTTAAAATCCATTTTGACTATTTCTTATATGATTACACTCTAGATATTTGTCTATAATATGTTTATTATTTGTTCTTATATTGCTAAAAAAATATAGGTTTGCAATTCTAATGCTATTCACTATCTTTCAAAGGTAGACATGTTAGGATAGATTGCAGTTTAAGTTGTACCTAAATAAAACACTGTATTTTGTTGAGTACCCTGAGAGTACCCAGCTTTCTTATTATTTGTCTTCGAAGTTTTCAGTACCTAAATTTAGGCACCTTTACATATTCATACATGCCTTCCTTGAGTTACATGTAATCTAATTTTCTTGTCAGAAATCACCTGAATGTTGTTGGAAGTCTGTTGCATTTGTTGCTGGAAAGCATTTCAGTTCCCTTTGAATTTTCACTATTGTCATTGAATCTGTCCTAGAGCTTGCACTCAGGTGTTATGAGCATATGGCAAGGGTTTCCATGTTTAGTTCTCTTCCATTTCCTGTCTTTTTTTACTTCTTCATTTAAAAATGTTGCTCAGACAGATTCTTTCCACTATACATGAACATTTCATCCAAAATGTCAGACATCTAAAACTGGTCAAGTGATGAGTCCCTGCAAACCTTTCTGTTTTTAGTATCCATAAGAGTTTTCTATGATGACTCATTCATATGTAAATATCCACGCTGGAAATGGTCTAGGTCAAATGTGATCAATAGCCCTCTTACCTTCTGGAGAGAAATGCAGAGATGGCTATGAAAAAGGAGACTGCTAAACCAAACATTCCAGTTCCCCACATTTGGAGTGACACTTGCTTTGTCTGCACAATTCATTCATCCAACACTTTCTGGTTTTGTTTATTTTTTGTTTTAATTTTATTTCTGAAAATGTATGTGCCCATGACAATAGGAAATCAGAAGGAAAGAAGATCAAGTACCTGTTTCAGGAAAGTATATTTATTTTTTGTCTTATATATTATGAATGCTTTATAAAATTCAAACAAATGCTTTAGTAGTCTGTGACCTTCATAGAACTTTCAGGAGATTTTTAGCCCCTTGCTGCCTCCAGGATCTTGAACTCCAACATTTCATGGGTCCATGTGACCTGATGAGACGCATCCTCAGGTCCTGAGGCAACTGACAGATGAAGTGGCTAAGCCACTATACATCATATTTGGGAAATCATGTTAGCCTTGTAAAGTTCCTACTGACAGGAAAAAAAGAAATATAACACCTATTTTTACAAAGAATTCCTCCTGGAACATGGGCTAAGTCACATAGAGAATAAAGAACTTGGTGGTGACAGCCCACATGGCCCCATTAAGAGGAAATTGTACCTGACAAAACTGGTGACCTTTTATGACAGGGTAACAGTATTGGTAGATAAGGGAAGAGCAACAAATGACATTTACCTGGACTTGTGCCAAGCATCTGACATTGTCTCACATGACATCCTTGCCTCTAAGCTGGAGAGACAATGGTTTTGGTGTGTGAACCCCTTGGTGGATAAAAAATTGGCTGGATGGTGACACTCATGGTTTCCGGCTAGATGCCCAAGTGCAGACCAGTCAGGAGTAGCGTTCAGCACTAATAAAGGGACATTTACAAGAAAAAGTAAATTATCTCTATTATTTTGAAGAAAAAAATAAGCGTTTACTTCCAGGAAATGGTTCTGCAGGATTACTGTGGACTAACTTTGCAAAAGATAGAGGAACATTAAGTCCCAATATCTTCAAAGAGGGGCAGAATAAATTCATGGAAGAAAAACTCAGTGAGGACTATGTAATTCATAGAGAGCTGCAGATGACCAGAAGCTCTGAACTGAGAATGGTCACAGATCACAAAAAGAAGTATCACTAACCACGCTCTGTGCTGATACTTTTTCTGAGCCATCTCCTTCATTTGCAGTTAAAAACAGAGAACTTTCACTAGCTGGATGGCTGTTCATGTCAATGAGACTTTTCTATTTCTCTTGGTTTTAATACTCCTTTGTGTTCAACACTTAATTTTTGGAAGCTGTAGAAACTCTGTTAAACATCTAAATCAGATCTTAGCCCAGCACTACAATTAGATTTTCATTTTGGGAGCCAGGAAGCAATTTTTTTCTCCATTGTATTTGGACTATATCATAGTCTATCTGACATATAACTGAATAATATAATTTCAACAAAGATCTATCTAAAAATAGGATGGGAGAAATAAGGTTGTAATTAGAAAAAGAACTTCATTAAAAAAAGTGTTTAATTAATTTTCCAATTAGCCTTACCTTTAAAACATTCACCGATTCAAGTCTGAAGAAAGTAAAAACAATATTGTTTATTTAAAATCTAAGCTCATGCTTGAATAAATACTTTCTTGGAGGGGCATATTTTTTTCTAATAACCTTTCTTTTTTTAGAAGTGAAGAGGCAAATATTCAGTATTTCATTCAGCCCCTTAGTTTTTCCAGTTTAACTTACTTTACCTAATGTACTACATGAAGCATAGCAGAAAAATGTAAGTAGTATTAGGAGTATTCTTAAAGCTACTCACCATTATCTATAATTTAGAGGCATTATCAGTTGATTGTAGAAAATTGACATGTTTGTTGTTATGTGTCACTGTTTATAGCCCAGATTTACAGCTGTGACTAGCCTGCTATGGGAATCAGAACAAAATATAGTCATTGATTTCCCAGAGGTCACAGAACATGTCCATTAATGAGTATTTTTGGGATGTAAGCTAAAGTATTGAAAAGAAGAAAATAAAGTATATCCTTGCCTGAAGACAAAGCCTTGCTCTTACAATGAGCTCTGGATGCAGCCCAAACACTGTGTAAATTGGTACATATGTCTCTATCACATCATTTTGGACAGATTGCAGTTTGTGCCTACCCCTGTGCTTGTGTTGAACTCCAAGCGTGTCCATGTGGCTTTGCATCTGTATACAAACCTGTTCTAGAAGTCCACTCTTTTCTGCTTGTCACAGATCAAATACAGATTTTTATTCCTTACACTGAATGTGCAAAACTCCTTATTTTAACTTGTAGCATATTCATTAAAAGCTCAAAAAGAAAATAATATCAAATATTCTTCAATTCAAACCACATATCAGATAGTTTCACTCAATGCTAAGATGGTCATTGAGACCCCTGGCTTATAGGAGATATTTCTCAGTAATGTCCTGAGCCACTTGTAGCTGCTGTAATAAGCAGTCTATGCCTTTTCTGCTAGACTGAAGTTTCACTATAAGTAATATTACAGCACTTCTTAGAAAAGGCTGTCAGATATGTACTGAAGTTTAACATGAGAAACAAACATAGCATCACTTAAGGAAATTCATCACTCTCAGTATATGCATTAATTTAAAAGCCATGTTTATAGTGTACTGAGAATCTTGCTTGAACAAGGTCCAGAGGTTGCTAGTCATGTTAAAAAGCAAAAATGATTCAGATAAATGAGACCAAAATTTCTTGATTATGTAACTTTATATTTGCTTTTGTGATTCCATTCTTCACAAGCAAGCCATACACATGCAGAATGTTTGGCAAATTCATACTTTCTTTGAGTGCATTTATTTTTCATAGAATGGTAGTATCATAGAAGAGTTTAAGTTCAAATGGACTTTCAAAAGGTCAGCTAGTCCAACCCCCTGCAATGCATAGGGATGTCTTCAGCAACATCAGGCTACTCAGAGCCACATCCAACCTTAATGCTGATGTTTTCTACCACCTCTATGAGTAACCTGTTCAAGTGCCTTACCATCACCATTGTAAAAATTTCTTCCATATATCTTGCCTGAATTTGCTCTTTTTCAATTTAAAACCATTATTTCTCTTGTCCTGTTACTATACGCCCTTGCAAAAGTCTCTGTTCATGTTCCTTGTAAGCTCCCTTCATGTGGAAAGCCACAATTAGGTCACTACAAAGTCTACAGAGACTATAAAGTCTCTTCTGGACAATCCTGATTCTCCCAGCCTTTCCTCATAGGAGAGGTGTTCCATCCCTCTGAACATTTTGGTGTCCTCCTCTGGACTCACTCCAACAGGTCCATGTCCTTCCTGTGCTGGGACCCCAGAGCTGGATGCAGCAATGGGGCCCCACAAGAGAGGAGAAGAGAGGTGGAATCCCCTCCCTTGCCCCACTGCCTTACACAGTTTTCGATGCAACCCAGGATACAGCTGGTTTTTGGGCTGCAAGTTCACACTGCTGGGTTATGTCCAGCCTCTCCCCCACCAGAACCCCCAAGGCCTTCATTGCAGGGCTGGTTTTAACCCATTCATTCCCCAGCCTGCAGTGATACTGAGGGTTGCTCTGACCCAGGTGCAGCAAATTATACTTGGCCTCATTAAATCTCATGAGGTTCCCATGGACCCACTTCTTGAGCTTGTTCAGGTTCATCTGGATGACATCCTGTTCCTCAGATGTGTCAACTGCACAACTCAGCTTGGTGTCATGTACAAACTTGCTAAAAGTGTAATCAATCCCGCTAGATGTGATTGATGAAGTATTGAACTGGTCCCAGTGCTGGCCCTTGAGGAACATCACTTGTCATTAATTTCCACCTGGACCTTGAGCTGCTCATCAGTACCCTTTGGATGGGACCATTCAAGCAATGGAACCACAAAACCTAACACAATTTCAAACCTTGACTATTAAGAGAATAGTAATAATTCCCTCCTTAAATAACTTGTGCAAGCTCGAGATCCTTGCCAGAAGTAATCATTTGTATACTTCATAATTCTGACATTTTTCTAAGTCTTTTTCATTCTCTCTTCCCTTGGCTTTAATAGTACTATTGAAACGTGTAACTAATATTCAGATATCTGATACTAAGAACACTCTTGAAAATCAAAATTATTAATATTTTTCTACCATGCACCATAGATCCCATTTCATCTCTATCTTCTTTGGAAGCTGCATGAGAAGTTTTGAAAAAAAATAAGTGGCAAAAGAAAATCTTGATTATGATAAAGAAAGTTTCATTGAGTTAAACTTCAGTATGTGTCCAATTTATATGGCTTGATAGCTTCTTCCAGGTACACCCGAGATTTATAATATGTTTTATTAAAAAAGAGCAGAAGTAGGTGTGATTCCCTCCTCAGAAACTGCCTCTTAATATTTCTGTTACATTTGTCACAATTCATGTCTTTTGATGCAAGGGGAATATAAAAAGGAGACAGCCATAAATTTGGTTGTAAATTATTGAGTCTTGAACACTAATGAATATTTGACTCATGCAGGATGTTAGCTGCAGACATACAGCAGTGTAAACATTTTCTAAATAGCAGCCCAGCTCAGTTTTACTGCTTATTGGAGATCATAGGCAAATATTGAAGCTGTCATAGTTCGTAATTCTTAAAACAAAACAACAAAAGCAGACCTAAAGTGGTTTGCACATTGACTGACACCTGTCACCTCCTTTCTAAATTTAATATTTTGATGTCATTTTGCAGTTGCTAAGTCCAACATATGTACTTCTTATTGACATTGATGGTTTTATTGCAACATTATAATTTTGTCCTCTGTTTTATTTCTCAGTAGCTTGTTTCAGAAAAGAATTATTTTTCATTTAAAGTCACTCATGACCATCTCTTCTATTTAGCCTTTTCCCCTCTGTGTTAACAGCACAAGTCAGAGAAAAACTGAATATACCAAAGGAAGTAAGCACAGTAGTTTGAAAGAAGGGTCTGGGGTGAATTAAGACTGTTCAAGAAGCTCACTCAATAATTTTCTGCTGATCAATTTTCTGTGATAGCAGGACCCCAATCTTGGTTTGTGCTTAAATGTAGTACAGGAGCAGTAGCAACAATAATATGACAATCATGCTAGTATTACTTGCCATGGCATTGTATTTCCTAGTGTACATGATTTAAGAATCACATATGGAAGAAAAGAAATTCATCTAATGTTATTCCCTTAACACGAGATGATAACCTACAGGCAAATTGCTGGAGACAAAATCCATTCAATGCAAATAAAGATGCATACACAATGAGAATTTAGCCTGATATATAGGCTGTAGGATTTTTTCATTAGTTCATGTTTTGAGTTAGAGGATACCTTTTGAAGAACACACTATTTCAAGTAAAATATTTATAACATTGGAAAACCTATCACAAACCATATTAAATTTTTTTTAAGTAAAATTATTCTCATGTTCATTCCTTGGCTCATGTTTAAAGTTATTTGGCTTTAGTTTTCTGTCATTCGATGCCATAAAATTGTTTGCTATCGAAGAACGCAAAATTTATAATAAAAGGATTAATAGGGAAAAATATAATTTTATGAGTTCACTTGGTCTATCCATGTACAATCATAATAGCATTATTTTCTTCAGCATTTTCTTACCCCATAAAACACAAGCTAATTATAAAAAGAAAACTTACAGTTCTTCTTACAGATAATATAAAGACTTCATAAGCAAAATTTTTTGTATACTTTTTTTTATTTACTTCAAAGTAATAAAAGTTTTCTGTTAATCCTTAAGATAACCTATTACAAAACAATACATCTTCCACAAATTTATTAGAATGATGTCATTCCATAAGCATCTCAGTTTGAGGCTTTATGTCAAGAGTGGAAACTACTGCATCAAAAATATTTCAAGAACTCTTCTGTGAAGCTTCATTATGCAGAATTTTCGTAAAGTAATTCCAAGTGAAATCCTCATTCCTAACAACACTGGATTTTAGAGAAAGCATGATGTGGTGGCTTTGAGAATAGTGTTGACCTATTTCATAACTATTTTAGTTTTTATTAAATGTTCTAACAGACACAGTATCTGTCAAGAGTACTTCATTTAAAATATATTATGCTGAATATATCCAGTTGTACCAATATGGTCATATTTAGGCATTTAGATGATTCGATAAAATACTATTCACTTGATAAAATTAAGCCTTACTTTAGTTTATTAAAACTATCCCATTTATACTATTTTCTTTCAGTATTAAGTATTTTATGTCAGTTATTTAACAATTAAAGGAAGTAAAAAAAATCATTTAAGAAAATGTTAGGTTTCAGGCTAGAATTCACATGAGTTTAATAGTAATTATCAATAATGAATCACTACTCAAAACTTTCAGAAAAGCTGTATAACAAATTTTAAAAAGATAGTTCCAAGTATTAAGATCTCAGGAATTCAAGTATTAACTCAAATTCTTCAAAGACATCCTGAATGCTTGTTCAGGTCTCAGAACACTGAAGTTATTAAGTGTTTTGACAGCAATTTAAATGGATGTCAGAGAAAACTCTATCTGTCAATTTACGACTCATCTCAAAAAATATTAGCGCTGTATTTTAAACTAAAAATATTAGTTGAACAAGAGAAACCACAAAGCTATAGGAAGAGAAAAGATTAAAGTCCTTGTACTAACTGAATACTCATGAACTCATATTACCCAAGACACTGCTACATGCTTCCAAAGTCAGTAAAAGCAAAACAATCACCTCCAAACTGGATGAAAAAAAGGAAGATGAGATGGAGGAAATATCACGTCGTAACTCAAAATCTGGTGATTGAATTGTGTGAGGAAAACTCACTAGCCAGGCAGCTGAGAGATTTCTCAATGTCACCAGAAGCACCAGCTCTCCAAATCCAGAATGTCTTCCTGAGCAATGCACAGTCTCCAATGGTTCAGAGGATGGTGGGAACAGGAGCGAACAGTGGGCCCTGAGGAATGGAACTAATTACCAACAGAATAAACAGACCAAATTAAACAGTGAATAAGTTACCTTCTCGACCATCTGCTGCCATCATTCTTAAACAGCAAATGAATACAAGAATAAAATACTTGGCAAAAAACCAGCCTGTAGATGCAACAGATGAATATTGCTATACACCTATGTAATTGCTGCAGGACAGGATTTTTCAGGCACTGGTTTGTGTCTTGTTTTATTTATGTTTTTTCCTTTTACTTAAAAGCAATAAGGAAAAAAAAATCAACTGTAATTTTACATTAATTAGGTATCTAGTTCTTAAAAAATGTAGCAACAAAACATTCCAGCTGCCCCACCTATTTTAAAATTAGCGATACACATGCACATGACTGATATATAAAGCTGGAGGCTTCTAGATATTGGTATAATGAAAACCTGCAGTTATAGGCAATAAATTATTTCAATGATTTTGTTTCCCCATTATTTTTTAAGCACTGTAACTGATACAGAAACCTGAATACAGTGAAGCTAAAATTAATGGGGATTCAAAAGCTGAAAAAACAGTCAGTACCTAACACAAAATTGCTGTTTTTTATAGATTTTTTTAATAGTTTAGTGACTAAAGATCTTCTTGGTTAGCATAGGTTTTGTCTTCTCTTGGTTTTGGATCCTCTTCCAGCACTCAGGGTCAAAATTCTGTTCAACTCCTATCCTGTTCTGAATTTCTCCAAAGATTTTTGTATCTACACTCCTGGTTCCTATGGAAACTCTAAAATATTACACAAAGTTGCTGCAGAAGTCATTCTTCAGAGCACAATTAGAAACAAAGTAAAAGCTCCTCAAATTTGCTTATTCTTGGCAAGAAAAAGGAAAAAAATTGAGTTGAACCTGAATATTATTCAAAAAAACCCCAGTGAATATCAGACCATTATTTTAGATAACTGGTTTCACAAAACTTTATATAACTCTCCTACCCACCAATCACTCCTCCCCCTCTTATTTCTGAATTCTTAATAGGAAAATATCTAATTCATCACCATGACATTAGATTCATCATCACATTTTCTATGAAGTATTCATTCTTTTTTTTTTGCTACATTGCACAGACAATGGTAAAGTTATTACTGTATCAGCAACACCTAAATGTAGACTATAATTGTTGAAATAACACAGCTTTACATCCATAACATGATGCCAGAGTTTTATCAGTTCAAATAAACATTTAAGAATGACCACAGAATTCTCCAAGTGGACCCCACTGTAAACATAAGAAAAATTTTGTCTAAACTGGAAAGAAGTATCTTATCTTCCACTATCCTCTTCCTGAAGGATTAAATTTTCAGATCTTTCAAAGCCCATACTGGCTCACATCTTCATTAAAAAGCTAAGATTTATCACATTTTCATGACATCAGTTTTTGCTACTCTTTAGATAACATAATAGTCTTGGTGTGATAATTATTCTATTGTGAAGAAATATTAGCACCAATTAGATCTGTGATAAATATTAAAATTCATTTTTAAAGTAAGAACAATGAAGAGAAAATTTTCATTTCCATCCTCATTGTCCAAATTTTAGTTTTGATTCAGTGGAGAGCTGGATCCAATACAGCAAGGAAAACAAAATGAAATCAAAATGCTTGATATGGAAGTACTATGATACCAAGGGCTATAGAAAGTTACAAAATAGGTAGTGAACAGTGGAAAATTGAGTTCTGATCTTCTTTTGAATTCTACAACAGTGAATTGGTAATGTCATGAGTAATTTCTGTCACTGTAATGAGTTACCTCTCTGTTTCTTACTTTCTAAGTGTTGCTACTTTCTAAAATGTTCTTGCAAAGATCTGAGAAAATATGAAGATGCATGCTTTAAAAGAATGAAAATCTTGGGAAAAGGAAAAGTAGAGACTGTTTTCCTTTTTGAGAAGTATGTATAAATAAGGTGTACAGTAACACCATGCATACAGGCCATACTAAAAAATACATCATCATATATTGTCTCTACTACTTGGAAATGTTTTCTATACCATGTAGGAGAGTGTTGGGCCATCAAAGTGGAACATTCTAGTTACATTTTTATTGATATGCTTCAGCACTGTAGTTTCTCCACTGAGACTGAATTTTTTAGGAAGGTGGGGAAAGGAATAATAGTAAATTGACATTTTATGGGGACAATAAAGCTGATATTTAAGAGGAGTAGTTCAGGACACCATTTTCCCTGCTTACCTTTTCCTCGTTGTGACATATTACCATTGCGACATTTCATGTAGTGCTTGTCCAAAGCAATTCAGCTTCAACAGCATTGCAGAAAAATACCAGTGTGAACTGGAAAATCATCTACTGTCAATAATTGTCAACAAGTTGGCACTTGTTTAAAAAAGACCTTCAAATATTTCCATTGACACTATTGTTTTCACTCTCATGAGGTTTTATTGAAAATATGAAAAGGCATTGAAAATATGGAAATGGCTTTCTAGCTTTGATGCTGTTTTCATTCCCATTGTTGACCTGATGAACTGGCCTCATCTCATGGCTTGCTTCTCTTTATCAATAGTTACATTTCTTTCAAGAATATTGATCAAATGTGTGTGTGTTAATATAAGCCTGGATTTCCTTGTGATTCCAGTGGGAGTAGGCCTTAACACACAAACGAGATATTGACTCTTAAGTACAAAGTACATACTCTGCTTTTTAAGTAGCAGAGATTTTTTTCCAGTGAACTTCCCCTTGTTATAAATCTGCTAGCAATTTTCCAAGTCAGAGCCAAGAATTTTGAGTGGAGAGAATTTTATTACGAAGATAGCTAATGAAGTGAGATTCCATTTGACCAAGTTGCACTTCTGGTTGCACTTCTAAAATTTAGGTGGAAATTTGTCATTTTGTGGGTAAATTAAGAAACAATGATTCAGTTGCTTTGAGAAAAGAAAAGTAATTGAGATAAGATGGCAGAATTGATATTACAGTGTTAAGCAATGTTTTATACATTAGTTTCAAAAAGCATTTTAGCTTGTTAAGGGCATGTATTTTATGTTAAATATCCCTTTTACCAGTTTTTCTCCATCTGATGTTTCTCCAAAGCATCTTGCAAATGAAGCACAAGGAAGCTCTGGGGATAAGAAAACCAATCCAAAATATTTTTTTTTCTTTTTTCTGAAAGTGCTCAAATATTGAATCTATTAAGAATTAATTATTTGAAAAGGGAATTCTGTGCTTTTGCATAAGCTTCTCTTCCTGTCTATAGTCCTGCATTTTACCTCATCCACTAATCTTTACAAGGTGTGAACGTTTTTTTCCTCTGGAGGAAACCAAAATGAAGATAATATTTCAGACTGCATTGAGTTTGTGTGGCAGGGTTGGGGTTGGAGGGAGAGCAGGATATGGGGTGCCTTCTGTGAGAAGCCTCCCCCGTGTCTGACGGAGAAAATGCCAGCTGACTCCAAGAGAGAAGCAACTCTGGTCAAGGCCAAGCACATCAGTGATACTGGTGGTGTCTCTGGGATAACGTGTTTAAGACAGGAATAAAAGTTTCTGGACAGCAGCTGCTGGAAAGAGGAGTGAGGATATGTAGGAAACAACCCTGCAGACACCAAGGTCAGGGAAGAAGAAGGGGGAGGAGGTGCTCCTGGTAGCAGGGCAGAGATTCCTCTGCAGCCCATGGTGAAGGCCATGGTGAGGCAGCTGTGACCCTGAAGCCCATGGAGGTCAGTGATGCAGCAGAGGTACACCTGCAGTCTTCAGAGGACCCCAGACCAGAACAAGAGGATGCATCCAAAAAAGGAGGAAAGCCCCCACTGGAGCAGGTTCCTACCAGGCCCTGCAGACCCATGGAGAGTATAGCCCATGCTGGAGCAGGCTGGCTGGTAGGACTTGTGAACCTGAGAGGGACCTATGCTGGAGCAGTGTGTTTCGGAAGGACTGCAGCCCATGGGAAAGACCTATGCTACAGCAACCTGTGAAAAACTCTCTCCCAGAGGGGGGACCCCATGCTGGAACAGGGCAAGAGTATGAAGAGAAGGGTGCCACAGACGATATGTGATGAACTGATCTCAACTCCCATTCTCCATCCCCCTGCACCCCTGGAGGGGACAAGGTAGAGAAATTGAGAATGAAGTTGAGGCTGGAGAGAATGGAGGGATGAGAGAGAGGTGTTTCAAAGTTTGATTTTACTTCTTATCACCCTCAGATGTCATTGCTAATAAATAACACTTATTTTCCTGAGATTAGTCTGTTTGGCATGTGATGGTAATGGGTGAGTGATGTGCCCCTGTTCTTATCTCAGCCCAGGAGCTTTTGGTTGTATTTTCTCTTCTATTCCATGCTTAGGAAGCGAGGGATGTAACAGCAGCTTAGGTGGGCACTTGACATCCAGATGGGGTCAACTCACCACACAGATCAAGTGCAGAAGTGGTTGGAAGAACACGTACCATCCTAGGAGATGTTGAATGTTACTTCTTTGTGCTGAGTTAATGAACAAGAAAAATTTGTAGTACCATTATGTTACTGCAGTCAGAGTAGACTGCTATTTTTATAGCCATTCTTTTAGAACATTTTCTTCTGAGAAGCATAAAAAATCCATTTTAATCATGATCATAAATACATACTCATGTTTATAAGCAATTTTAATTCTATTTTTAGATGTATGCAAAAAAGAAAAAGACAGTTTAAAATCTCAATCTCTTAGGCCCTCTGAGTTATAGTTCTTTCACTTATACAAGCATACATCTGTAGCGAATGTATTTAATTTTCATTACTACTGATTATTTAAAGCTTAGTTATGGGCAAAATGTTTGTAACACCTGCATTGCTTTCAGGTATTTTAAGAGGCATAAGTTTTATTGCTTCAGTTAAGTCTGTAATGCTATTAATGAGAAAAACTTAAATTGCAACGTACATTGCATGCAAATGTTGGATGAACCTGTGGTGTTTCTTAGAATTGATATGTTATGCTAAAAAAAATCTGAATTTGGACTTGATAATTCTCCCAGATAAATCAAGAGAAACAAACTGAAAAACATTCCATTTTTAAATAAATCTGAAATAATTCTTTTGTTTCAAAGCAGTTTTTGTTTCAAATATCAGCATACTGGCCCTTCTGTACTTTTTATCGCCCAACAATTGTTATTTCACTCACATACATTTTTAAAGAACTAGAAAAATCTATTCTTGTTTATACCATAATTGCCTTCTTGTTATTGAACAGCTTTGCCTCATTATGTGAACATTACATAAGCATAAATTCTTTGCTCACAATATACAGAGAATGTTTAGCTAAAAGAGAGCAATTTAGGATTAACTAAAGAAAATCGGCAGATATGCAAGTCTTTCTTTCCATGTGCCTTTCTGTTTGCTGATGGTGGGTGGCACAAGGTTTTTCTTCCTAAGTTTAATCTTTCAGATGTTATGACTTGTATTTTATCTTTGTTGCATTTGTTCTTTTTATTTTTCAAAAATAATTTTACATACCCACACATTTTGCAGTCCAGGTAATTAAATATAACATGAAATTGCTGAAAAGTGAAAATTTGAGCTAATTCACAAAACTGAAAGTCCTAGGGAAGAAGAAATACTCAAATAGAGAAATTGCCACGTAGACATGTAGGCAGGGACACAGTCAGAAAAGATAAACTTACATTAGGGTGATAACTTTGTTCTATGAGATGAAACCAGACTGAAGAATAGACATCCCTTTCAGCGAAGTGAACTCACAGCAAAGACTATAAACAAGATAAACTTCATTCCACCCAAAAGACCAATACAATGTATGCTTTCAATGAGTTCTTTTTAGAACACTTTTATAGAAATAGGACTGTTAAAATTCCATAGAAAATTATGCTTTTACAGACTATTTACTTGGGAGCTATGCATTAACAAACTCCCCAGAAGATGACAAATATACATAAATGAGTAGGAGAAAAATTAGACATGGCCATATACTTATTCAGAATGTTAAATCTACTGTCAACAAATGTATTTTAACATTATCACTGGAAAAGTATTGTCACTTAGGAAACAAAAACCCTTCAGAGTTCAGTTATATGCTATTTTTAGCAGCCAGTTCATATTTTTATAAGGACTCATCAAGTACTCACTTGCCAGTAAGTCATGTAACACTTCAGGACTGAATGAACAGCAGTGTTGCAACATACAAGCAGGCCTTCACTTCCAAATTCCTGTTTTAATGCCTTGCTGAGATCACCTTATTTGCCTTGTTTTTGATCCTCCGAGTACAGTCTGTAGTGATCCTGACAGTGCCTGGAGGAGAGTGTGATCCAGAGCACAGAGAGCCTGAGCAGCGGCAGGCAGTGCTGTGCTGCAGGGATAGCGTGCAGCACTGTGCCATGGGACAAGCTCAACCAGCTCACCCAAAAAGGACAGCCCCTGGACAGCTTCTGCTCAGCACTGGTGACTATACCTCCTGCTTAACCTTGCCTTTATATAACAGTGCTTCAAGAACTTCTTGGGATAACTTTTTTATTTTACTGTATAGATATTTTTCCTCACAAGAAAATAGTTTGAAATACCAAAAAGAGAATATCTGTTATGATGAGGGTCTGCATGGCTTGCTGCCCCTGGGTCAGAGTCCTATTTGATGCTACAGTACTTGGGACCACTAGATCTAAGGGGAAATAGAATTATCCATGCTATTCTCCTCTTCCAGCACTGAATTTAATGAAAAGCCTTTTAAATAAAACTTTAGATGGTATAAATATCTTTTTTTTTTACACAAATCACAATGGGTCAGAACCTCCTGGGGAAAAAAAGGCTCACCTAGACTTTTTTCCTTATAGTGTTTCAAAATGTAAATGCCTGTAGTCTGTCCTTTCTCTTTTCCTGCAAAATTTTGAAAGACCTGGGTCAGCAGAAGATTTTTCTGATTCAGAGTCCAGGTGAGCAATCTTGGGCTTATTTCCTTTGTAATGATGTCCTGGCAAAGCAGAGCTATTCTTATGCCAGCAATAAAGATAATTGTTTCCATTAAAATTTTCAACTAACTGATTTTTTTCTTTATAAAACCTTTTTAAATTCAAAACTGAGCCTGTGTTTGGCATGGATTATATTCACAAAATAGATAACTGGATAGTTTTATCTCACATTCATTAAGTAAGCCCTGTTCCAGGCCCATGTAAAACTGTCATAACCACGTGTTATAAAGTGCTTGTACAAATTGATAAACAAACCACAATGGCCTGGTTTCAACCCACCAGACTCCTGGAATCCAACTGATCCAACTAATTTCAAAGTTTTACCAATTTTGACTCCCTTTAGAGACAAAAAGACATTTCCATGCCTATGGAACTGCATGCCCACAGGATTCAAACCTATCATCAGATGAAGAGTTTCTGGAGTCCATTGGCTAAATTTGTTGCTGTGAAAAACACTGTCTCCTGCAAGTGAGAGAACTGGTGTTTAAACAACTTTGAAGAAGTGAGGAGGCCAGAGATGCCTTGAATAGAGAACCCAGTCCCACATCTCCACCATTCTGGATAGTGCCTTAACTATGAGCTGTCAGATGTATAAGGATTGTATATTCAACCATGATTTATAAAGTAGTTCCATTACATATTACTTCATGTACCTAAGTAGAATGGAAAGGAAGGAGAGAAACACATGAATGGGTGGGTAGGTGGAATATTTCAATGAAGAAAGGACTGCATTTCAGAACGTTTTCTTAAAAATTGCTTACAGAAATTGATAGATTGGAGAGTTTGAAATCCTCTACTTACTGATATTCTCCTGATCAATGAGAGTTCAGGTGTTAGGCAGCACCAAAAGTTGTTTCCAGTGGCTTTGGCGATTAATTTAAGTATCAGCTTGTCTATCTGAAGGTAAAAATAGTCCTTCATGTGGAATCAAAGTTGCTACTTAAGGATTTTTTAGAGTTTGACTGGCATATGTTTATTCAATAAGGGTTTTGGAAATCATAGAACTTTTAGATGAGTAGGAGATGCTACTTAAACGGTTTGAAGTCAAACCAGAAATCCAAACAAAACATGAAATTGGTCCCATTTATTCTCAAGTCTATTAATCTATATAAATTAACTCATAGTCTAGAACAGTTAATGTTAAGTATCAAGGGATGGAACCACAGCTACTATTTGGTGGTTTCATCCTAAAGCTTTTAGTATACATGCACATGACTCTTTTATACAGAACAGACTCTCTTTGGATGGAATTACCTATTCCCAGAAGGATTTCCTAGCTGAGTGAACACTGTGCCTCAGCTGTTAGCATCTGCAGAGAACAAGAGATGAATAACCATAAATGCTGCACATTGCATTGCACACCAATGATTTTAGTCATGTCTTTTTAATGCTCTCCTTCCATACACATAACTGATATTTAGATTTTTCAAATTAAATAGATACCAGATTGTAAATTTTGTATTTTTTTCTTTGAAAATTTTAGCAAACAGAAATTTTTGCTACAAATATTCACCCATGGAATTCTCACCAAAAGAAAAGGTATTCTGTTTTTGTTCCCACCACACATTCCACCTCCCAGACCATAATAACTAGGAAGCTAGCACAACATATGTGACAATTGTGACTGACTCCACCAGCCCTAAGATGGAATTTGTCTGTATAATGGTGTGGTAAGTGCTCCTGAATTAGACACACATGAAGAAATTGGTGGTGCTCAAACTATTCATGAGCAGGAAAAGGATAATCATTTTAACTGAAATATTCCTACAGCTGAAGATTTAATTTAATTTCAGGTTGATATTTAATTATTGTTACAAACAATTAAGGAAATTTGTCTGAAGGGTACCATGTGTAAGTCTATTATAGTTGATGAAAAGCATTACATGTAGAGCTGACTTTTAAGAGGTATTAGGAGCCAGAAATTTCCCTAGAGTGACCCTGAATTAATTCCATTTCAGTCTGTGTAACCAGCTTTATAACTGCTAGATGGGTCTATGTTGAGGTTAAAGAAACTTTTTTGTTTTCCAGATAAATTTTAGCTTTGTCCTGTCAGGGTCCTGTCACATCTGACTTTTAATTTGACTTCCGAAATTTCCAAGGGAAAAACAGCAGTGAATTTGTTGATTAATAAAGTACCCTTATTTCTTTGGAGGTGGAAGGAATTGTATTGAAAAACGAGTCTGATGAACCATATCAGGCTGGCTCAGCAAAAACGTTAATTGTATCAATTGTATCCTTTCTCCGGATATGTTGTAACTAATGTGTTTGTTTAGCAGATAATAGAGCAACACTTTTTAATACTGAAATCTAGAGATGGTCCCTGCTCCACAATATGTCCAACATTTTGCTGGAATTTCATGCACTGGCTTTGACAATAGGACAAGAATTTTCATACAATATCACAATATACTTAATCTATCCAATTTACTTTATGCCATCAGTTCAGATTTATTTTTGTAGAAGACACACCTGAATTTCAAGGTAAGTAATTTTTTAGAAGGATTCTGAGACTGTATGAAGAAAAACTTTGAAGTACATGAAAAGGGAGGAAAATATTTGCCTTGAGAAATTACTTCTAGAGAGGAAAACATGTCAGGGAGTCTTGTCTCCAGTCAGAGGCATTGCCATAATTATTTTTTAAGAGAATATCTATATATTTCTGATGCTATTAAACCTCAGAATTATTTTCTATGAACCTCAAAGGATAAGAAGAATAAATCCCAGCAGAAAAGCATAATTGCAGCTGAGGTTATTGACATTTTGACACACTGTCCTAGTGAGGGTCTTAGAACAGTTGCTGAAATACGTGATTTCTGAAATATCTGGAGATCTGAGTGTTGCAGTGCATTCTGGCTTATTTTTTTTTGACACCATGGATATATGTAACAAGTTATTCATACAAATGCAACATTCTATTTTTTTTACTCTTTTTATTTTAAAAATGTTTTCCTTGCTGTGCCGTATGAGTGACCTAGGTTTATATGGTAGGTCACTGTAACATTTCTGTCAGTAGCCAAAGACAATTAAATTCAAATTGTTTTGGACTTTGGTCTTTACAAGCTTGCTCTTTATCTATGTCTGCTAGAAATTGCTTTTAACTGTTCTGCTGAGCCATTCTTCCTATCAAGTAAACACCTGAAAGAGTATACTTAAAATAGTCAATAAAAGCAACTGACCTTTTTGCCTGTCTTTAAATGTAATACTTACCTCTTTTTTTTAAAAAAAAAGACACAGCTTTGATTACTTAACTTTTAAATTATATTTGCTATTAGGGAAGATTTAAGTAATTTATTTCTTCTCACAGTGTGTTATTGATCATGTGAAAAAACAAAGAAAAATGAATTTCTGGTCTTTATATAGAAGTGATCTCGAGCAAGATTGTCTATCCAATTGTAGTTTCCCAACTCTGTATTCTATAAATAAATAAGTATGCAATAGCAGATATGCCAAATATCTATATGGAGCTCCAAATATTGAAGTGTTTAACTCAATGGATTAACACTTGAAAATCAGACCATTTTGAACTTGAATAACTTAGTCACTGACAAAAAAGTTAGTGTCCTATCATTTAGAAAGGAAACAGCTTTACAGTGAGGCGACTTCCTCATTGAGATAAATAGAATTTTTCAGAAACATTTTTTTATTCCAATCTACTTTCAGTAAAAAAAAAAAAAAAAAGAGATATAATTAATTTTAATAGGGGAAAAAACCTATAGGGCAAAAAACAATCTAAAGCATCCCACTTCCTTTGTGGCACCCCAGCCACTAGTGAGTGACTACTGCATGCTTTCTTATATTTTACTATTGGATAGTCAATCATCCATCCAGAAGCTTAAAACAGATCTCTAAGATCACTCAGGTGTCTTAATAACAGAAATCCAGAAAGTAACGTAAGTTGAACCTTAGTTAATGTCCAGGTAAATAACTTGACCAGATCAGAAAATAGAGTGAATATGATAGGTTAATTCCAGTGATCTGATATCATACACCTCAGTCTAAGTACTTATCAGCCTCAAAAACAGTTCAGATTCTTCAGAACTAACCATGTAAGAGGAGGCAGGGCACCCTATTGAAGAGAAGAAACTAGAATGCTTTTTCTTTGTATATTCTCTGTGACTCTACTGACCCACCAAGTGAACAGGGGGATTGGCAAGCATGGAATTGTTAGACCCTGATATGGCTTATGTCTGAAATTAAATTTCTAAAGAAACTGAACAGCCCTTATACTGGAATGACAGGAAGGAAAGGTTAGCCCTCTGCCTCCTGGGTCTCTTCTGGTGCTGTACTAAACATCTGCTCGCAGCTTGCCTCTGAGAAAGTGTCTTGTTCCATTAAAGGCACTTTTGCAGAGCAGAATCTGATGGAAGAACACTTGAGCTTCAACATAAAAGCTACAAATGGCTATTTCAGAAGTTTGGAACTAGCTCTTAAACCTTACTCAGTTCCACCAGTGGGTAGCAAATAATTTATGTTTGCAAGGTAGCTATTTCTTCAGATTTGGGAATACTACATCAACAAACCATTTCCCTATCTGTCAACTCTACAATTTCATTTAGAAGCATACAGAGAATGGTTCTATTTTCCTTACAATGGACTATGAAAAGAGGTAAAAAAATATGTGTGAGAAAACTAGTCATAGACTGCAGATTTCTACATGAGTTACTTCACAACCTTCAAGTGTGGTATACACTGATCCATAGATTGCAAACTACTGAATTTGATTTATAATAAATCAATATTGAATTCCTTATCTTTGTAAGTATATAAAAACCCCTGAATTAAGAACTTAGATTATTAAATGTGTAGGAAATGCTGTAGAAAATTGTTCAGATCTGAAGACTTTAAAATAATGATAAACAGAAATTGATAGTCAAAAGTAACCAGAACAGAGAAGAAGGTTTATTTCAGGCGAGAGATCTCTGCAGCTGAAGTCACTGTAGAGAACCCACATAAGTCAAAAATGTAAATTTCATTAATATTATTTAGCTCATTAATCGAGTTTCAATTTAGATGTAATACTCATATAACTCAAACCAAGCAAAGATTAGGCATCCTGAAGTTATTATGGTACCTTACCAACAGAAGCAATTTGCCTCAAACTAGAAAGAACTTTTTAGATATATCTTTGCTATTCTTTTTCATTTAAATTATCTGGTTTATAGTATTATTACCCCAGAGAACTGTTGTAAAGATGCATGCTGCCCTGAAGCTTACAAAGGCTAGCCAGATAACTGAATTTTGCCATTGGTCAAAACATATGTAATATTGCATCCCTAAATTCTGACAGCAATAAAGCAGTGTCCCTGTGAGTACCCACTAATCTGTAAGCTATCTACACACATTTCAGTTTTTCAACACTGTACAGATGTCACACAATCACAGAATCAAAGAATCCTTTAGGATGGAAAAGATCTCCAAGATCATTAATTCCAGTCTTTGACCAAACACCACCATAACTGGTCCATAGCATAAGGTGTCATGTCCTGCTGTTTCTTGAACACCTCCAGGGATGTAATTCCACCTCCCTGAGTGCTCCATTCCAACATTTAACATTTCTTTCCCAGAAGAATTCCCCTGATGTCCAACATGAACCTCTCCTGGTGCATTTTGACACTGTTTCCTATGGTCTTGTTTCTTGTTGCCTGGGAGAAGACACTGACCCCCACTTTGCTACAACTCTTTTCAGGTACTTGTAGAGGGTGTTAATGTCACCCTGAGCCTCCTTTTCTCCAGGATAAACAAGCCCAGCTCCCTCAGGTGCTCCCCATGGGAGTTTTTATCCAGGCCCTTTACCAGCTCCATTGTCCCTCTCTGGGTACTCCAGCACCTCAGTGTCTTTCTGTGATGAGTGGCCCAGAACTGCACACAGGACTCGAGCTGTGGCCTCCCTTGTGCTGAGCACAGGGAAACAATGACTTCCCTGGTCCAGATGGCCACAGTATTTCTGATACAGACCAGGGTGTCATTGGCCTTCTTGGCCACCTGATGCACTGCTGGATCATGTTTATCTGGCTGCTAACCAACACCTTCATGTCCTTTTCTTCTAAGCCACTTTCCAGCCACTCTTCCCCTAGCCTGTAGTGCTGGAGGGGGGTTGGTGTGACCAATGTGTAGGACTCAGCTTTTGGCCTGGTTGAACCTCATACAATTAGCCTTGACCCATTGATCCAGCCTGTCCAGGTCCCTCTGCAGAGCCTTCCTACCCTGCAGGACATCAACATTTCCAGCCAACTAAATGTCATCTGCAAACTTCCTGAGAGTGCAATTGATCCCCTCTTCTAGATCAGTAAAGATATTAAACATTACTGAGCCCTGGGGAATATCACCAGTGACTGGCCACCAACTGGATGTGTCACCATTCACCATGGGTCTCCATGTCCTGCCCATCCAGCTGGTTTTAACACAATGAAAAATGCACCTGTCCAAGCCATGTTCTTCCAGCTTTTCAAGGATAACTGAATATTAGTTGTTTCAGAACATGATTTATAAAGCAATATTAACCAGGACACTGCTGCAATTTTGTATGAATTTATAATTTTTCCCTTTTGTGGTCTTTATGAGTGTGATGATTTTCTAAGTAAATGCAGTGTGGTAGCTGTTGAAACGCTGCAATTTAGCATGTCAATTAATATGCGTTTGTAACAAGATACCTAATCTTAAATCTTCAGGGATATCATTAAGGGATATCATTACTTGAAGGCTACAGAGAAAGAAAACTTCAAGCTTTAAAATTATGTGTAAAAATAGAGAATGTTAATGGTTTAGGTCTAATTCTCAGTATTTAAGAATAGAAGACATTAAAGTCATCTGTGGACTTTAATCATATTCACTTGTTCACTGATTTTATAGCAAAGACTGCACTGATAACAGGCTAACACTACAGATTTTTGTTATTAAAATTATTTTTCCCCTATAAAGTTTAAATGTAATATTTAATATTTATTTCCCTTCTAAGGTACATATGAATAAAAATATTTATGTGAAAAATTCAGCTTACCTCAATGAGGAAGACTCATCACTGTAAAGCTGTGCTCTTTTTACATGACAGGACCCTAACCTTTTGTCAGTGACTAAGATATGACTGCTGAATATGTATCAGAGATTTCTCAGAGGACCTTCATAGTCATATAAAGATTTGGCCACATCTCACTCCTAACACAGGAATGTGTGCTAGCTTTCAGGATGACCGCCAAAAATCAGAATGAGAAATTATGGAACGTTTCTCAGGCACTTAGCTATTTAATATCATACTAACATTCTTATTTCTTCTCTCTTTCTCCTTTTTTTAAAATATTTTATTCCTTAGAAGTAAATAACTGCTGCTGAAAATTCCTGCAAAAAATAGAAGTCCTGATAAATTTAGCAAATCTTTAGGAAAATAAAAATAGAGTCTTAAAATAGAAAATATATGGCAACTTATTCTTTTAGTGTCTTTCCCAGTATCACCTACAGTAATGTAAAGGCAAAGTGTAGGCAGTTTAGCAAGCTTTCCTCTTACCCTCCTTTTATTTTTTGATTCTTCTATATTATCTCTTATCATGAAGTAGACAAACACTACTACTTGTAAGGCTTAACATTTCCTTTAAATCTGGCAACTGGCACATTGATGCTACTTAAATAATTGTGCAGTTTTGACAAGTAGTTTAAAATGCATGTCAATCAAACAACGAGACTCTTTTTTTCTCAGCTACTTCCACTGTGGACATATGGCATGGGAAAAAAAAATGGGGTACTTGTCATAAGGCTGCACCTACTGGTGTTATCTCCTAAGTAACAGAGCCATAGAACATAGCTTTCAAAATACTGTGAACTTTCCTGGTTTCCTTTTTTGGACTTGATGATCAGACAACTGTCACGCTGTATATTTTACTCAGATTAATTTATACCTAAAATTGGGTAATAATATACTAAAGAGAAGGTCTTGACTTCATCAAAAAAGAAAGAAGCTTTGCCTGTAACTTCAGTAGACTACCTTGAAATGCTGTTTAATGTTTTATGAGTGTCAATTGTGCATCAGAACACAATCATGTGCTGTACCTCTACTGAGAGCACAGTAATAAAAAACTTTCCTAAAAAGTTTATCATCTAAAGCTGTCCATTATACAAGTGACTTTCCAAAAATAAGTCATTTTTAACCAACATGAAACCTCTTATACATATACCTGGGTGTGCAATGATTTCTATAGTATTAAACAAGAACAACAAAATATAAGATATGCAGCACTAGTATGTATTGGAGACTAAACCCTTTTTGCCAGAAATAAATTTTAATTGGTTTAATAGGTCATTTCCATTTCTAGGACAACTCAGACTTCTTGCTATGATTGAGAGCAACACAGGATTTTCAGAAGGGCAGATGATAGCACTAACCCTTTGGAAGGAGTCAATACATGTTTTTCATTGAGAGAAGAAAGAAAAGGACCAAGACGAGTTCTAAGGAATTTATTTCTTTGGCTTCAGAAGTGTTAGGACTAAGGACAGAAAGAAGCAGTAGAAGTTCTGTGGCTGTTGTGAGATATATACATTTTTTGCCTATTGTTCCAATGTCCTACCCTTGTAAATGCCACTTGGTCTAGTTATAACACTGTTTTCATTTGTACTGGAAAGTCAGGAGGACATTGGGCTACCTAGCTCAGGGGTACATGAAAAGAAAGTTGTTTTTCTCTGTATTTTTCATTTTGGTGCCAAATGCAGCTAAACCAGAGAAGATACTTTACCTAATTAGATATATTTAAAGAAATTATTCTCTTTATTAAAGGCTTTAGAGCTAAGCACATAATTAGACCATGCTGTAACTAAGCTCCATTGAATTATAGATCAGTTTGCCTATAGCTAAGAGAACTAAGAGTTTTAATTGCTATATTTTTACCTTCTTATTTTTGTGTTTTTGTCTACAGTCAGGTAAGGATTTATTTTCATGTGTAGAGATTTATGTAGAGAGTCTGAGCAAATGAACTTTGTTGTTGATTATTTTATTTAATTGAATTGTAATCAGAGTTGCCAGTCTGAAGGGCCAGATTCTCAGTAGAACAAATTGAACATGTAATAAATGGATGTCCTTTGGCACCAGATAATATTCTGGGTGCTAGGAAATTCTTTGGTTACCTAAATTCTGTCTTATGTTTCATGGGTTATGAGCAACTGCAAAATTATTTTCTGATATTACATTACTGATTACAGGAAAGGCACAAAAGAAAGGACTCTATCATGTGATCTTGATGTATTAGAAATCCTAGGTAGCATAAAAAAAAAAAAGAAGAAAACGCAAGTAACCTTTAATGTAAAACACCTTCTTCATACTTAGTATAGAAGTATTCCTGGAAGCATTGGTCTGATGCAAGATCTTCCAATGTAGTCTAACCATCAGACTATAAAGTCAAATTTACCCTGCACTTCCTCTCTGGTCCAGTACATCCTTCATTCTTATCTGCCTGGGGACTTGCTCAAAAGAGATACACAGATTTTTTTACACTCCAGTAGACGATTGTCTGAGTATGACATGAAGACTGAAGGCAGAATGCATTTGAGAGCTTTTAGGAAAAGGATGGGGATGAATCTGTGAGTCCAGCCTGCTCAGTGAGTGCACTAAGTAGTGTGCCATGCTGCGTGAGAAACTAGGGAAAGACTTCTCTTTGTCTGTGGTCTAAAACTGACCTACTTTAGATTTGTGTGTGAAGAGCACAGTCCTGCCGTGTTCTGTGGTCTCTGGAAGTGTTTAATGGATTGAGCTTTTGGGGTGATTCACACTTCACTCCTCCAAGTTTCTCAACCTAACCTGAGCTCAGACATGATCTAAGTGCTGAGCTGCTTAAGCCTGCCAAGCATAGGACAGTTCTGGGCACGTGCAGTGACTTAATAGGTACTGAAGAGATTTAACATCAAATGTTAGAGGGCTTACAGAGATTAGGTGTCTCCAGCTCAGAAGGTGAGTCAGGACTTTGCAATTACAATTTCCCCTCTGCAGCCTAAGCTTTATCCTAGTACCTAAATCTTGTACTTTAACCTGCGTTGGATGCACTCTGTATCTCAAATAAAGCAAGCAAAATCTATCACTATGAATTAGCAGGGTTCTTTTTTTCTAGTAGTTAACTGCAGAATCATATTTATTTAGAGAATAAATCTTAGAAACACATGAAATGCTGATCTGTGATCAAAACCCTATAAGTCACATTTCTTTACTTAAGACCCTTCTGATCTAGGAAACAAATATGTATCCATTGCATTGAAGTAGAGAAAAGTCCGAGATAAAATCAATGATCATTTGAATGTGTGGGTTCCTGTTGCTAGAACAAAGCTTACACAGATGATGTATTTTTCTCATTACACAGGTTCCTAAATTGTCCTAGATCAACAACATGTTGATTAAATTGGTTGCATCATATGGGCAATTCACTTTGAATAATTTTCTTTAAACTACATTCATTTGTGTCCAGTAATATTTGTGATTTTTACAGTTAATGGTATGATATTTTAAAACATGCCAACTCTTCTTTGAATCTTTTTCTCACAGTGTTAGTTACCTTAGGATTATTCAGATAAAATTTTTTGCATCCATCCACTGGGAAAGGAAAATGAAGAGTTGAGAAATCAAAAGGATCTGAAAGAAGATAAAAGAGCATTTTCTTTTAAAAATGTATTTATTTTTGTCTCCTTTTTTTTTAAGATCTTTTTCACAGTTCTCAAGCCACAGGCTATTGAAATTTCTAGTGCAAGGATTCACCTGGTGCTGAATAATCACATACGACTTTTGTTTGATCTCTTCGATGTGAAGCTTTTAAGTCAGGCTGCTGAGATCATTGCCTATTGTGCTGACCAATACTGTATCCTTGTTCTTCCCTGCAAGTCTGCATTCATCTGCTGCCTCTGGTCTTGCCTTATATTCAGTTCTAAGCTTTTTTTCAGGCAGTGACTGTGTCATGTGCTTCAAATATATATATGTATACATATATATATCTATATATATCTGTCTGAACTGAATTCTTAAGTATTACTATAGTGCAAATACCAATCGGTAGTTATGTAAAATCATCTATATTTATTTAATGGAATTTATGCAAGAATAAAAACACATATATAATGTTTCTATTACATAATGGCTCTGTAATGATAGCTCTGTATTTGAATGTAATTCCAATTATGAATATTTTAAATAAAATAAAATAAGCTATTTTAACATTCAGCTTTGTGAGAGTTTGAAGAAAAGGGGTTTATTTTTCATAAGAAACTCTCAAAATTGAGACATTCAAAACCAGAAATCCTTTCAGCACTATGTGATTCTGAAAAGTAAGCACAATTCAGAGAAGCAAAGAACTCAATATTTAGTAATTTCTGTTTCTTATATAGTAAGGTTTCATAGGATTATTTTTCTTCAGTATGTGCCTCATGCCCTTCATTCTGACTCTTCCAGAAGTCATGTAGTCACTTACCCAGTACACTCTATATGTTAGAGAAATCCTTCTCCTCTTTCCTGGAAAAAGCAAATATATCGTTAGATCCCAAAAGTACTGCAAATAGATGTAAATTCTAACTGAGGCAGATCAGATTAGAACATGCCAAGTGTTCACTGTCTTTGTAAAATGAGCATAATCTTCTAGATAAAGACAATTATTAATTTATATGCTACAAAGGGCTGAGAAGAATCCCTTCCATTCAAATCATCTGATATTCAGAGATTTCTCATCGGTTTATAAACACTCCACCAAATACATCTGGAATTTTGTATCCCAAAGGCTCATTATGCCTCCAAAAAAACCCAACACCAAAGTACTCACATACTGTCTGCAGAAATTCAAATTAATTTCTTCTATGTACATGACTATATATCTGCACTAAATGGAATTACAGCCAGCAGAATCTCTTCTAAGCAACTTGCTTTTGTTAGAATAATTAGCAATATAAATATTCCAGCGTTCACTTTATTGTTACACTAAAGACTCTACTGGGATATATAAAGACACTAATGGTAAAGTGGATAAGTCAATTTACTGTAATTTTCTCTTTCACATGTTGCATATTAGCTCTTAAAAAGGCTGCGGGTTTATAATCTGCATGAAGACTTAAATCTGCTATACAAATGTGAGATGTAAACTTAAACTGAGAATAAGGGGAAGCTGGCTTGTGTGGATGCAAAATATTGTAACATTAAAGAAGTTTGTTGCAAAAGTTTTCACATTGGCTGCCTATGTCATACTTTCTCTTATTCTTGTAATGTTCTCTGAGAGAATGGCACTCTGGTCTGAGGGTGTGGGTGACCTTTCAGTTCTCATGGGTGTTTGTATCACTTTACATTTCCTACTTATTATGACTCTCAAAACCAAACCATTCATTGCCTGAAAACTAACAGCTCCAGACAGGAAATATCTTTTAGCTGTGTGCAGAGATGTCTCCAGAAGATGGCAATTGGCACTACATATCATTAATATATACCTGTTATTCAAATGAAAAATAAGAAAGATTTAAATGGAATTTAAAACCGTGGCATTTCATTAGCATAGTTGTACTAAGGAAACGATGGTACAGATTTTCTCTTCCACAAAAAAATCTTCAACATTATAAAAACAGTTAAATCAGTTGCAGAAGAATAACCTAACTGTATTAGTCCTTTCCTTTGCAGCTACACAGTTTATTAAAAAAGAAGACTTGGCTGGGGTTTCTGTATTCTGGCACTTACAAAAAGTGGAGGATTTTATTGGCAGTTGGAAGAATTGACTTGAGCTGTACTTTAGACAGGAAAAGCGTAAGACAAAATGAAGGGAAATTGATGCAAAAAAAGCCACTTAATATATTTGGGGTTTTTTCATGTTTTGTCCTAACAGCTTCTTTCATTCAATTGTCTTTTATTTGTTCTTACTTTTTATTCTTTTTTTTTAATACAATTTTAACATATTTTAATACCATTTAATTACATATTGGTTGAGCTACAAGCTTTAATTTCTGTCTTATAGCTCTTAAGACATAGCATTAATTATTTATTTGTAATTATAAGCCAAAGCCATTTTGAGTCAGGTGGTTTATAATTCCACATGGTAAGAAGGAGACTTTTGATTTTTCTACTATCTACATGTAACAATGATTGAGATAAAATGGATACTGCTTATAAATTAGAAGCAAAGGAAACTCAGATAGCATGGCATTCACATCCTGTGGCTTCAGCCATTTAAAAGGCAGATAAGATATGATATTCTAGGCTTTCTAGGTTGGCAGTGATACTTTAGATAGCAAAGAGAACTTTGATTGCGTGCTGCTGTTCGGAAATGGCACTTCTTGGTTGGCATTAGCAGGCAAAATTCTTTTGCATTACCTCCAGCCAGTGAATAAGGAACTCTTCAAACCAGCTAAGGAGTTTTTTTTTCTCTCTTATGGTTCACTCATTATTTTATACAGCATTGGTGTGCATACAGGATCAACACTAAATATATTTGATGACTAAATAATACATTGCAATCCTTGCAATTCATATCATTGCAAAACATCACTTTAGTAATATAAGTAAAGCAAAAAAGCCTATTAAAAGTAAGATGAGATAATAAACAGCATCAACCCTCCTTGTTTATATTGCAGCATTCAGTGCTTATTACTGCTCTGTGTAAAATGCTAAGAAAACAATCATTTCCAGGCTTCATAAAAGCAATGCAAATATCAGCAGGTGTATTAGTGCTATTACCATGGCTGTAAAAGGCTTATTTGAGCAAAATGTTCAGGAAGAAACTCTTATTACTTGGCAATGTTACTGGACCATAATCTTTATACAAAAGCTGAAATCACTAGCTGAAACCATAATTGCCTTAAAGCAAGTATGTATACACAGGAGTTCTTAAAAGGTTGGTAAAACAGCCTAAAGAGGAGCAGGCATCTTCTGCTCATCAGTTACAGTGCAAGTAACAAACCCATGCTGGGCAAAGTGGATTTCTTCTGATGAAAGCTACCCCGTTGAGCTTCTTGGAGACACAAATAAAGGTGTCTCTGGATTAAAATACATTTCAAAAGAGGCCATTTCGTAACCTGAAGCAGAACTGGAAATGGAAGGAGTGAAACAGGTTCATCAGATAACTACTGCTACCAGTCTGAATTATTGATTGTAAACTTATTAGTCCTATTGTAATCGATGATAACTGGTCTGCAGATAAAATTTTTCACTGTCTGTATTTATACAGCTGCTACTGGCTATAGTTGAGTAACTCAGTCTTGTGTAATTCCACTGGTGATGCGTAAGAAGTTCAGACAGAACCAACAGAGAATATAGACAGAATTTTTTTTCACTTGCTTATTTCTTTGAGAAAGATCAGATCAGTTATTAGGGGGCTGAAGTGAAGGAAAGAAGGAAAAAAAGAAAAAGTAAAAATTAGTAAAAATTAAACAAATATTCACTAAACATGCACAAATTCCAAAATTTCTGGATAAAAATATAAAGATACCATTGTGCTAAAAATTGGAGAAATATATAAAACTAATTATAGCAACAAGCATATTGTCCATAACTCATAGACAAAGGAGCAAACAATGTGGATAATACACAAGACACTGAACACAGATCTTTCAGATGGTATAAATCAATTTGCACTTGGTATAAACAATGGATAATTTTTCAGCTTTAATATTTTGGCCAATTTTTTTTTAGATTAAAAGAAATAAAGAAAACCATACATTTAATGCCAATTATGAAGTCTTGAACTTTTTAATTTATACTTGGATAAGTAAGGTACCAAATAAACCACTCCTAACTCAATCTTAATCCAAAGGTAAAGAATGGTCAAAGTAATAAATGTGACTGAGTGATGAATTACTTTTTATCTTCTGTTTAAATGTATTTGAATAGCATAATGAATTATAACAGTCCTAATAGTGTGCAATTAATCTTTAGAAGGATAGCAGTAACTGTAAAATAGAGTAAAAATTGATTGAGAAAAAAAAATCTAAAATCAATTTATTCTTAAACTATAATCCATTTACACTGAATATGGAGATTGAACCTTGAACCTAAACTTCAGTGTTACTGAGCACAAGAAAAAGGAGATCAGCTGCCAAGAACAAACTAAAATGAATGAATAATGATGAAAATTCTGAATGTATGCTTTGCTTTTGGAGAAGAAAAAGGCAACTGAAGGTGATAGAGATTACATCAAACTGAAATCTGACAAACCACATCTGCTACCAAAAAAACTCCCACCAAAACCCAACCACAAAGCACTCTGAACCTGCAAAACTGGAAATGCACCTGTGAACCTTAGAGTTGATTCACTGTGGTTTGTATTTTTCAAATAAATAATAAAAAAATATGTTAGACAACTGTTCAGATCACAGAGCAGGACAATTAAAGCAACTCAATGCCCACTTCCAGTCACAGATTTCTCCACTGCTGAAGTTCTCTAAAGATGTGGTGTCAGCAATAATTAAATCAATAATTAGGCATCTGCAAATTATGATGGAAAAACCTGGAAAACTTCCTGGAAATAAGTTAACCCCTACAAGTATCTCAAAGTTATTAGTCACTGGATAGGTTCAAGCATTTTAATGCATGAGACTTGACCATGAATTTTACAAGAGCAAGTAATTTTGCAATAGTTGAAGCAATAGAGTATTTTACAGAAATCATTTTCAAGGTCTTCAGCTTCTCTGAGTAATGGATTTTAAACTACAACCTGAGATCTTGAAAATTGATTTTACTTTTTTTTCTTCCCCCAAATAACCAGTGAACAAAAACATTTCTTGAGTTATAACCTGAAAACCAATGCATCTAAATTATTAGCACCACCGGAAAGCCTTCTATCTACTGAGAGGTAGCATTTTAAGGTAAATGCAAATGACACAGAACATTGAATTATTATTGTTATCAGCAAACATTGGAACTAGCAGAAGGACAGACTCTTGTTCTCCCTTAGAAGTCGAGTAGAACATCTTAAGGTCAAAGTTGCTAAAAATGACACGGTTAAGATGTTGCTACATCTTGACCCTCTATACACCAAATTATTCAAAATACCAGGAGATAATTTTGCCATACAATTGCCTACAAGAGCTTTTCAAGTAGTTAAATGTGGTTAGAAGCCATTTTCTATCATTAAAGCATCCACATTTCTGATTTCTGTAAGAA
The DNA here is from genome assembly GCF_971803275.1 of Cyanistes caeruleus. Lineage (NCBI taxonomy): Eukaryota > Metazoa > Chordata > Aves > Passeriformes > Paridae > Cyanistes > Cyanistes caeruleus. The sequence continues at coordinate 41,232,469 of NC_141704.1, read as the reverse complement.
TTTGAAAAATAAAACCCATATGAACTGACAGAAGCTAAAAGGATGTTTTGGAACCTCAGCCAAACTTTTGCTCACATTTAATTTTATGGGGAGGTGACACATATCTGTACTGGTTTCATCTGACTTTAAATTGGAAAGATATTTTTATGCAGTCTAATGTGTTTTCTTTATGGATATTCCTTTTTAAAATGCCTTATTCAGAGCTCTTGGGTCAGAGAAGAAAAAGGGCACATATAGGAAATTTCTACAAGAAGTTGTCTCAAAATATAAGGCTTGAACCCTAAACAGGGTTTTGGTATGTTTTTGCCAGATTAGGGTTTTTTATGAGGGTTCTTTGGCTGAGTCTGGCTCATATCTACATTCCCTCAGTGTTCGAAAACAGAAGTTAAACAAGACAGATTTCAGGTAGGAATTATATGTATATAGGTAAATTAGGGAAACAAACAAGATATTTCTTCTGTATATAATAATTAAAGACTGATTTTTCTAGGCAGAAACTGCTGAGGTCTCATATTAAGACAACCAAATAAATATGGGTAAGATCAGCTATTTCCCTAACTGTTAAACACAAGTATTTAAGTGAAAAAAACTAACAAAAAATTAATGAAAATTAGGTTGGAGTAATTACTGAAGCTTTTTAGAGGTCTGAACAAAAGCCTCTCCTCAGATAGGTATGCAGAATCTAAGTTCTAGTGGCCAGAGGCAATGATATAATTCATATAATTTTGGCTTATGATAAGAACAAACCAGTTCCAAACAATTTTGTTTTCTCTGTGTCAGAAAAACAATCTTTGATGAAAAGTGGAAGAAATATATGTAATACATATAAGATAATATATATGCATACATTAATTTCTTTTTTTTTTTACTTGATGACTTCATAAGAAGTCATAAGTTTCATAAGAAAGCATTGAACTGGATGGAAAACTGGTTTTAAAAGGAGAATTTTGATAGTAAAATAATTATTTTTACTGTTCATTATGAAATTTGAGTCAGTTATCTGATGATGACCGCAGAGATTTGTCTTGGACCAGTATCATTATTATTTAAAAATTTTGACTGACAGAATTTCAACAGTCAGTATAGAATGTGTTTCAAGCAAATCAGAGAACAAAAATTCAGCAATTCAAAAGCACTGTCCAACTTTCAAGTTATTAAATAAAATAAGAAATGAGAACGATGAGATGTCAAGAAAAAAAACCCAAAACTGACTGTGGGAAATTTGAAAACTGTCTTATCTAGGGGAAAGACAAGGAAAAGCCCAAGATGGACTGAAAGGGGTGATGCTAAAACAATTTTTACTTGGTTCAGAGGTCCAGCTGATTTACCATTCATTTTGCATTTAACACTAGCCATTAAAAACTGCTTGGGGAAGGGTATATGAAGGGAAGTAAGATGGACTGACGTCTCCCTAGTATATTCTCTGAAAATATACCAAGACTGAAATTGCAGATTTGGGGTAAATGCCAAAAAGAAACTGCTAACAGAGTTCAGGGAAGTTTCAAATCATATCAGGAGACATTTCTGTAACAGTAGGTTAGGCAAATGTTTATGAGAGAACATAGTTAATCCTGGAATGAGTCAGGATACGAATCAAGGTCTTGAGATTTCTTTCAGACATATGGTTCCATATTTTCTCAGTCATCTTCCAACCATCTTCCTGGTTTTATTTTTTTTTTTAATTTTTTGGCAGAAAACATATGATGTGTTTTATGAACAAACCATGTGCAATGTTTGGCTGAGAAAGATGAAGTGAAGAGGTTACAGTTCTTCTCAGGTGGAATATGATTCAAAACCAGACTAGACTGAAAATAAGAAGGTCTTTTCAGAAAACTAGATGAGCTTCAATATTTGTTCTGGAGATGACACTTGAATTTGAAAAAAAAAGTGAATGAAGCCCTAAGGGGAATTAAATGAGAATTCAGACTTCACTTGGGAACATATCAAAATAATATTTTAAGACAAGTTTTGAAGAGAACTATTTTTTCATACAATAAATAAGAATTTTATTCTCCCCATTATTCAGCACAACTCTATGCATTTTACTGTCTTCTTTCACCTACTATGTTAGTAAAATCTCTCTTTTTTTTCTCTATGCTGGTCTTCCATACTTGCAGATGTAGGACCAGGCACAGTACGTTTCTCCTGCATCATATGCCTTCTTGCTAATAACTGAATCTTTATCTATTAAATTAGAAATCATTTGTGTACAGGAAGTCAGCTAAACAAAGTTGTATTCATCACATTATAATTATATCATAGATAATTCTCAAGGCACGGCTAAAAATATGCAATATATAGCTGAAATTATTAAAGCTTCATATAGAACTTTTCTTGAGCAATTTTCACACGGCCAGACACCAGACTTACAGACTTCTTGACCTTGTATGAAATTATACAAGGGGCCTGAGAATACTCAGAGTTGGCTGATGTCAATGCAAGGCCTTTCTTAGTGATTTTTGAATGTGAATCTGAAAATCATTTGGAATGTCCTGGAAATCTGGAAAAGTTTCAGTTGACTGGAAGTGGGCTAGTGTTGTCCAAATTTTGAAGGGCAAGGATTATCCTTGAAACTACAGGCTTGTCAGTCTCGTTGCAGCACACAGCTGGATAAACACCTGATCACTCATGTGGTGGGTGAGCAACCCGTGGGTCGGGCACAAAGGGTTACAGTGAATGAGGTGACATCAGAGTGGTGACCTGTCACTAGTGGGGTTCCATGCTCTACTGTGTTCACTGTGCTCTTCAACATGTTCAGAAATGACTTGGACAAAGGACTTGTAGGATTACTAAGTAAATTTGCTTGTGAAACTAAACTGTGAGGAGCTGCTGGCTCCTTCAAAGGCAGAGAGAACCTGCAGAGAGACTTCAACAAATTAGAGAGATGGGCAGTGACCAACCGTATGAAATTCAACAAGAGAAAGCGCCAGATTCTGCACCTGGGATGAGGCAATCTTGGATGTATGGACAAACTGGGGAATGAAACACTGGAAGGCAGAGCCAGCTTGCCAGGAGAGCCAACTCTGTCCTGAGGGGCATCAGGCAAGCATGGCCAGCCAGCCAAGGGAGGGGATTGTCCTGCTCTGCTCTGAGGCACAGTGCTCTGTGCAGTTCTGGGCACCACAATATAGGAAAGATGTTAAGCTCTCAGAGAGTGTCCAGAGCAAGGACATGAGGATGGTGAAGGGCCTTGAGGTGAAGCTGTATGAGGAGCAGCTGAGGTCACTTGGTCTGTTCAGCCTGGAGGAGACTGAGGGGAGACCTCACTGCAGGCTGCAACTCACTCATGAGGGGAAGAGGAGGGGCAGACACTGATCTCTTTGTGGTGCCCAGTGACAGGACCCGAGGGAATGGCCTGGAGTGGTGTCAGGGGAGGTTTAGGTTGGTTCTTAGGCTCTTCAGCCAGAGGGAGGCTGGGCACTGGAGGAGACTACTTAGGGAAGTGGCCACAGGTAATAGCACCAAGCCTGACAGCAAGGATAAAGCTCTCAGGCCCTTGGTGTGATTCTTACAGGTGTCCTGTGCAGGGCCTCAGGGCCAGGAGTTGGACTTCAATGATCCTGGTGGGACTCTGAACTCAGCAGATTCTAGGAATATTAAAAAAAAAAAAAAAAAAAAAAAAGAATCAAACATTTTATTTGGAGGAGATTAGCTGCCCTTTGCAATTCCATAAAAAAACATGTTGTGGAATAATAGCTTTCTTTATCTCTCATTACTTCTATAAAAGGTTTTTCTCCCTCCCATAATTATGGAAAATCTGATGCCAGAAAAAATGAACTAAACCCCACCTTGACATGTATATATTGATGCTAATCAAGGCTAATCAGGATTGTCCCTGTAGCACATAGCAACATAATAGTTTTTCTAAACAGAAGTATAGTTTACAGGTCTTAATTAACTCTTTTAGAGGCATTGACATGTTGAGGTTCAACTACTTATGCTTTTCTGAGTTTTATTTCCACAAACTGAGATTTTATAACTACACAAACATCTTTACCTTAATTGATTTCCACAGAATTAGAGAATCACAGAATATTCTGAGTTGGAAAGGACAGACAAGGATGTTCGAGTCTAATTCTCATCTTTGACACTTTTTCCTTGATTTCCCAACAAGGATAAGAATTTTTTTTGATCTTATCATTCATGAAGAATTTTCATTGGTGCAAACTACTTGACATATTTCCTTTTTCTTTCATGTCTAGTATCTACTTTTCGTGTTTACCAGTCCTTAGCCAGCTGATAAGTAATACAGGATTAACCCTTTGCCAGACATGTTACATAAACAATTTTTGCATATGATGAATGCTCAGGTGATGAATGTTTCTTCAAAAAAGCAATACCTGTCATGAGTCTCAATATTGATCTTACGGTGACAAAAACCAGAAGTTCCACCAGAAGTTGAGTCAGGACTTCTTTACTGTGCAGGTCACCATGCACTGGAAGAGATTGCTCAGAGAGATTGTTGAATCTCCCTCACTGGAAATATTAAAGATGAATCTGGGTGCAATCCCGTGCCATGCACTCAGTGATGACCCTGCCTGAGCAGGGAGGTTGGACCAGATGACTTACAGTTATCATTTCCAACCTTACGCTTTCTGGGATTCTGGGATTCCCTGACATATATTAGCAGAGGATTACACTTGCTTTTCTGAAGCATGGCTTCAGATTTATTTATGCTATTCTTCCTACAGAGCCAGATTGTAAAAATGTGAAGTTTGAGGAAAGTGCTTAATGATACTTCATGGAAAGTAAGGCTGCTTACATACATCACAATGCCTACTATAAGCATTACCTACTCCAATTCACTATGATATATCATTATCCTATGTGTTAGATACTGATACTGACCAGTAGACAAATTGAAGTGCTTTTAGAAATGTATCTATTTGATTTTAAAGAGGTGCTATATTTCACAAAATGCTTTGAAGAATTTGTAACTATATTTTTTGTTTTTTGAAACAAATTCATATATTTACATTGATTATCTACAGTAGTTTTGAACATTGCTTAAATTTATTCTATAAATATTTTCTCACTTAGATGACTGCAATATAAGTGTAAATGAAACAGCCTCTGTTGGTTTCAGAGAAATCTGGAAAGGCTCACACTATGCTCTGTATTGAGAGCTGAGACATCACTTTCCATGGAACTTATGACAAGGTGGTGGAAAATTTTAGCTATATTTTGGCTGCTTCATCCAGGGAAAAGAATACCATTGCCAAAATCAATTCCCTCTGCAATTCTTTACCTCTGTTATCTGCACTATTCTGCCTGTTATCTTTTTTCTCTCCCCATTGTTTTGGTTGGCAAGGGAAGCACAGGTCACTCCGCAGTGGCACCTGAACACAGCTGCACAGGCTGCTCCTCGCACTGACGAGCTGATTACACAATAGTGAGAAATCGAAACGCACATTTCCTGCTGAGCTGAAAGGTATCACTTTCAACAGAAGGGCAACTAACTCAAAGGGGTAATAGAATCCTTCACATTCATATCCCTTTGTAAAAGGAGCCGGTGCATAAGTTGTGTCTATGGTAAAATTTGTTGAGGTCTGATTATTAAGCAAGCTGACACAATGGGAGGAAAAATGTTTTAGTGGACACAAAAAGTGTTCTGATCAAATGAAATACAAGCCCCATCAATAATGGCTTGAAAGACACTGTTTTACTGCCTGCACCAAATGTGTCTGTTTTTTGAAGACTGCCTAGGTAAAGGTGAATTACACTGCTCAAGCATTTAATGCTATGTTTTCCTGTGCATGACTTGGCATAGATTATAACAGTGGACTGAAAACATAGTGTTCTGAGGAATATTTGTTATAATTTTCTAGCAAGATAATTTGAATTTGTTTCCCAAGCAATCGGTTTCTTTGGATAAGAGAATCAGAAAATAATTTCTCTGAATTGGAATTGATAAAATGCCTTTTTCTAAGCCAGACATGCAAGTCATTACTGATTAAATTATGTATGAAAATAATAAGGGTGAATTATTTTCTCATTGCTTTGTTTTTTTTCTTTTTCATAGGTTCTCTTATGTTTTATAGACAGACCAAGAGATATGCTTCACTTTTGAGTCTTTATAATCACTCTGCTTAGTTGAGCTGTCAGCTGCTTGAAGAAATACACCAAAAAAATCTTCTAAAAACATCTAAAGCTTTGGATTTAACTGAAAGATCTTATTTCAGGAAAAACCCACGAGAATTATATTAAGAGTTTTGTAAGGTAATTTTTGCAATTTAGCAAAATCAGGCAGGTTGAAATAGAAGCATGTAGGTTTTTGTGCAACTACTCAGTTGCAGTGGTTGTTGTTTGACCTTTTCCAAATAAAATCTGACTTAATTTTCACTTTCCCATAAGGTAAAAATATAGATTTAACTGTGGCTCATTATGTCTCTTCCAAGCTGTATGTTTATTACAGCTGCAGAACTATTTGTTTATCTGTCAGATGTCTTCATTCATATTTAACTTGTCTCCCAAGGGAACCTCCTTGAGATTTTGATTTGTCCAGATATTTCTTGTTGTACATTTCTTAATATCTCTTGCCAACTTAGTTTTACCATGCAAGACACAGCAATTACAGATGCTAAGAGAAAGCTTATTTCCCTCAAAGTCCAGAGCAGATTATTATGGGAAACTCTTGATATTTTCCAGGCATACAAGTTTCAGAGGAAATACAAAGAAAATAGTATCAAGAAAAGCTCTTTTGCACTTAACTGCTCCAATAACATAAGTGGGCAATTGGCTTGAAGATCCAGGTCCATCATGAAGTGAATGGTATCCATTTATATCAGAATCAAAACTGATGTGTTTATCTCGGTCATTACTCCTGCTTATGGATGCTAGAGACAGGGCAGACAGGAGACACATGTAAGTTTAAAGCCTCAGAGTGAGAATGCTCTCATGAAACCATATGCAGTATGCTCTCAGAGCTTATGCCAAAAAAAATATGTAATCTTACTTTTCATTTCTCACATTATCTTTATGGAAAAAAAAAATGTTATGGCAAAAAAAGCAAAGCCTTTGAGATTTATCTTTGGTTTTATTTACTTTCCATGACTCTTGTCCATTCTCTCGTCTTAAGATTTGATAAAAGTAAAATTAAGCTTAAAAATTATATACATATACTTTTTGAGCAATACATTTCTTTCTCTTTTTTTACAGTTAGTTTATGTTTCTCACACATGGCCTTGCTTCATACACAGCCTTTTGTCTTCAGGAGAAAATAGCATAATGTTCCATAAAATGCCTGGTTAGCATGAGCATTTCAGCTCTTGAAGTATTTCTTTACACACTTCTCCATGGAGTAAAAAGTTTTTCAGTCATTGTGGATCAGATTCTATCTTTCAGGAAATGCTTCATCTTACAGAGGTGGCTAGGAATTCTCTTCCAGGTAAAGTCACCTAAAATTGGATGTCTTCAATACGAGCTGATGTGTAATTTACCTTAAAGTTAACAGAACTCTAGGCCTTGATGCAGTTGCCTAGGCATAGGCATTCAATATTGTCTGAGGTGCTCTAGAGTCTGAAGTTCCACCTGCCACCTGCAGAACATCCCTGTTTAGGTTTTGTGACTTGCCCATGGCCTCCTCAAAGGAGCCAACATCCTGGAGCATCCAAGGTGGCACCATGGCTGGAAACCTGGGTTCAGGCTACACAACCCACATCATAAACAATACAGCCACTAAAGTCTTGAAAGAACTGAAGTAACTCATCCCTGCATATTCCCTTGGCTGTGGATTAATCTGTTCTGTAATTTTTGTTCAGTAGATATCCATAAATGGAAGTTTAGGCATATGAATATATATGCAAATATTGACATTTATATGTCTTCATTCCAAACTGATTCCCATCCTGATTATTTGCCAAATACTAACTTGGAGAGGCCTTACGGTGCCTCCCATTTTTCTTTTAAATGTTAAAATTAAAACTTTTAGAAATCAATATGTGATTTCAGTATGGGGTAGAAACACAAAATCCATTTGCATGTCAGGAGTCAATTTGAGTAGGTGTGACACGTTGCCTCAGAAAGATACATCTCACTGATCTTCAGTTTAACCAGTTCTTCTTGGGAGCTGAGGTACACTGAGAAAATGTGTCTCTCTGCAAGCAGCTAAAGAGCATTCTTTTGCTCACAAAGAAAATGCTAGCTGGCAGCTCCTCAGTTGTTTTTGTCTTATGAGAAGAGAGGAATTAGGTCATTCTATGGGACACTAACCAATTTGGAATAGAGAGTTGGAGGGATCCATTTCTGAAATTCTTCCAATGTGGTTACGTAGCCAAAAATTTTAGAATTTTAAAAGCTTTCTAAAATAATGTAAAATTACAACAGGGGTCTTCCAATAAATGTTTTGAAATTAAATCTCCTGTAGCTGAATCAAAAAACGTAAAAATTTAGATTTAAGGTCTCCTTCATCTAAAAGAATTTTTACCTCTTCATATTCTTACCAGTAGTGGTTAAGTGAAGCAAAATAATGAGAAAAATGAATATAAATTAATATTAGTATTTTAATCATAAGACAAAATTATCAGTGTAATCCTTAAATTTGCAGAATACTTAAAAGTTCACAAGGGCTCATTGATCAGCACTGAAGCTTGATTAGGTGAACATTTGAATCAGCAAGGCATCCAGGCAGACTGTGAAACATTTAGAGCTCATGTTCCATTTCAAGTCGTGTCTCAGACTCTTACAGTGATGTGCAATAATCTGAGAGAAATTTTTGACTGTCTTGCAGACATGATTTTCACAAGAAAATTTGAGATAAAATACATTTAAGGGGCATCCTGAACAGACACTAATTGATCATTGAGTTAATTGGAAGTGTTGAAGCTATTTTAAATTACAGAAAAACTAATCAAGATTTATTAACCATAGGTAACAAATCCATTTGGGAGAGCTCTGGAGAAATAAGATAATCTGATTTGATAATTTATTGCAGAGGAAGACTATCACTCACAAAAAATGTCCTTTCAAAGCTCTCATTTGTGCTCCTCATTGTAATTATTGCTGGTTTGTAGAAGTTCTGTGGTGTGTCAAGCTCCACTGCTTAATCTGGACAATGTAATTCTCAAACAAATTTTTGATAAACAATTTAAATCTAAGTCTGTCAATAGAGAACAGCAATGTTAGACTATTCATATTTATAAAATTTCTCTAATCCTCTCATTATTTCTAATGATGTGTAACATTCTAAATATTCCCACATACAGGATTAGTGAAAAGATAATTACTAAGGCTGTTCCAGGAATACTCTCAAAAGACTGCTACTTCCAGGCCTTTTTCCAAAGGCATCTCTGACACAGGTGACTCTAACCTATTAATTCCTGTTTCTTCCATCTGAAGAGACATAGCTATTTCTTTATCATAGTGCACTTTGTTGATCTTTATATATTAAAAATATATATTAAAATATATATTAAAATAGTTTAAAAATATAGCCACTCAACAATGTTCTATCTATCTGTGCAGTTGCATTATATGATTTGCTCCTGGAAATTCTTTAGAGTTCAAGCAGCTTTTTTCCTTCTGCTTTTATAAGAAGCTTATAAGTTTCAGTTAGGCTTCAGGGCTCCCTTGAAAACCACAGGTATTTGGATAATCCTATAGCCACTACCTCAAGAGTCACAGACAAACGTCAACAAGTGGATTGAAGGATGAGCTATGTGGTTCTACCTAAGTCAGTGAAAAGTTCCTCATTGGAATGAGACAGTTCTAGATAATAGCAATCTATAACTTCAATATTTCAACATCCAAAGTAAGTATTACAAATCACGTTCAAATATAAGTGTGAGACAGAATTTACAAAAGGGAAAAATTATGAAGGCTTTTTCTAGTGCTTTATTCTGGCTGTCATGATCTTCCAGATCAATTCAGTGTTTTCCATATCATTAAATCTATTTTGAATATATGATTACTTAGTAGTTATCAACCATATTAAGAAATTAATCTTGTTACTACCATGGTGCAGTGACTGATTTTCAGACAGAGAAGGCAGTCTTCAGGGAGATTCTCAGGATCTACAGACAGACAATCTGCATACTTTCTAAATATTTGTATTATTATTATTATTATTATTAATTATTATTGTTACTGGAATGATTTTAATCTCTGATACATTACTGAGCCTGAGGTGTGTTCATACAGCATGACCTCTGTCTCAATGCATACATTAAGTATCACTTTATTCACTTTTCTGTGACTTATTTCTTGGTGTTTTAAAATTTTTTGTTCTTTTCTGCCTTTTCAGATTGACTTGCAAACCGTGAGCATGACTGCAAGGCTCTTAGATAAACTGTCTTGGCAGCTCCTAACCAAAAATCCCTTTGCTCAAATGTTTATCTTCGTGGAGATGGCATGAACAGGCCATGAAATTACAGAATTATTTATATGTTTTTCATAGCCCTGTGATTCTGGTTGTTTTTTGATTTTTTTTTTTCCTGCTGATGTTTATAGTTTTCTTATAGAACTGCAGTTCTTTATGTAGTCAAGTTATGTCATTAAAAAATAGAGAAAGTTTACAGAGTCTTGGTTATATTACACTGAAGCTACTTAGCCTCAGCATCGATTTACAGAAGCTGCAGGCTGGACTTTTAAGTCTGAGAGCTAAGGAATGATTTTGCAAACACCAGGTGCTGCAGCACAAGCACAGACACACACAGACAGACACACAGACACACAGACACACAGACACACAGACACACAGACACACAGACACACAACAGACACACAGACACACAACAGACACAAAACAGACACACACACAAGAGACACATACAGACACACACACACACGGACACACACACACAGACACACACACACACACACACACGGACACATCGTGTTTATGTAGTTTTTTACAATTAAAATACATTCAGTAGCTAGAAACTTTGAAAGCAAGACTTGGGATATGACAAGTGAGGAGAAAGGACCAAAACACACATTCAATGGGATTTGTGGAGGGCAAAGTGAAACTAGTAGATTAATTAATCAAGAGAATGACAGAAAGAGCTGCCAAAACACAAGTGAAAAAAAGACTTGAGGAATCAGTCAGGGGTGAAAGATATGGGGACGGTCATAAGTCTTTGATTAGAATTGTTAATAAGTGATTTCTTCTGTGTTGTGAAACACTATAACATGTCTAAATATAGATTAATCTGATATTTTTCTCTCAACTAGAACTGTTGAAAAATATAGCTACAAAAAGAAGGATGGATAAATTTGAGGCATGGCTTCTTGCAACAAGACTGCATCTCATATTGGGGCATGTCTTCCATTTACACTTATAAAAATTAGAAAATATTCTTTCAAGTTCTGAGAAGACATTATCTGACCCCTATTATTTTGAAGATCTCTTAATAAATATTGTGGTATCATCTAAATTTTAAGATGATTCTAATATGTCATACATCCTTTTTTCAGTATTAAAAAAATATAATTGATTATCACTGTAAAGATGAACACACAAATCATATAACAGAGATAAAAGCTTAATAGTATCTCTTGCTCATAACTTCTCTTTTTATAGGTAAAGTTATGAGTAATAGTTTAGACAAATTAAATTCCTGTACATTTAAATAAGATTAATTTACAGCTCCAAAATTATAGCTTCTCTTTCCAGCATTTAATTTGTGGAAATCTCTTTAGTCATTATCTATGCACATACAATGTACATGGAGTTCTTGAATAACAGCATTTGTATCTTGGAGAATAGATGTTTAATAATCTTGTTTAAAAGTGAATTGCAGGAGTTAATTTAAAAAAAAGTGCAAATAAACCAATTGATACAATAACTAATCCCACTGATATCTGATTGTCAGCCTGCATAATTGTGCAATCTGATTCTGAGTGTAGCTAAACTGAGATTTACTAAATTATTTTTTTTAATCATCAAAAAATGTTTGGATTAACCTTGAGGTTTTAACAAGGAATTTTTAAAAAGTTTTTACAAATAGAATTTCTGAAAGTCTAATTTTGAACTCTCTGAATTTCATTAAATATTTTTTTAATATGTCAGTACAGAAAAGACAGTGTTATATTTTAAATCAATATAGCCAAGTAAAACCAGTACTTAGGCCTTAATCCTGTGAGTAGTCCTGCCAGATAATAATTAATTCACTACTAAATTAGCTTTGATACACCACAACTATCTGTGGTGAATTATAAATACTTTACACTGTAAAAGGAAAAAGGGAGAGGCACTGCTGGACATAGATTTCAGATTACAATTTTGCCACTTTGTTCATTTCAGACAGGGACACTGAAGCTGCAACAAGGATGGTAATCACAGGATGAGTGCTTGAAAAATTGTTCCATGCAGCTCAAGAGCACAACAATGAGGCAACACATACCTGAATAAGAGGAACAGTGGCACATCCATACTATCTATCACAAGTTCAAGCGTTTTATGATGCATTTTCTATACTGGTATAAATATTTGAGGCCTAAAAATGAGAAGCTAAAATAGTGTGAGACAAGCAGTAGGTAGATTTTCTGTTAAACTTGATTTAGAAATTAAAAGACAAGGCATTTCCTTAATTCCCAAATTAAAATTTTATTTTTCACATCTTCCCACCTCAATATGTTGAATAAATAACTTAAGTTCGGCTGAACCTATATTTTGTAGTGAGTCTGAAAGACTACCCAACTTTTTTTTGCCAGTCCTAGTTTGGAAATGTCAGACAAAATGACTGATGTGCATCAAAACATCTTTATTTAAGCCTCACCACTTTACTTCTTGGTTTCCACTCAGTTTATTGTGCTATGTAGCCAATTGTCTCATGGCTGTGTGTGTCTGAGGCTTGAAGTTATGCACTCTTTCTGCCACAGTGTGAACACAGCCGCAAGGCAGGGGGTTCCCTGAAGAAGGCACTTCAGGAGAGAATATGGTGTGGAGGAGGAACTTCAGAGCTACAACTCAGCACTGACCAGTCTAGGTCATTTTTTGCACCTCTCTGAGATGTTATCATCTTGGATATTACTTTTTAGGAGGTGTTGATGGCTTCTTTTAAACACATAATTTCCTTGACAGTGAATACAGACACATATATCAATACATCTGCATGCACAGGAATTTTCCGCAGTTTTTGGGGGATAGAAAAAATGGTGAAAGTTTACTTTTACAGACATGAAACAGTGCAAGTTTCATCTATAGCAGCTTCCATGTTCCCATTTCCTCACAGGTATAAAAGCTGCAAATAACAAAAATGTCTCATTAGCTTATGCAGCCATCCTTTGAAGGGTCAAATGTTCATGGCATCAGTCTCCTGTCCTTATTATAGGAAGTAGGTGAACTTCCTTTTCCTGGTGGTTTCCTGTAAAAGCATTACACCAGAGTAGGCAGCTGGACTGGCTGATACAAACTGAAGGCATGAAAGTCTGCAGCTGTCTGACCTGTCCAAACTACAAATATCCCCACAACCAGTGTCTATGATCTTTAAGTTTCCAGTTGAACATTTGGTTTCTCTAAACCCATAAAATGACAGAAAGTTGTATTATCTGTAGCTCAGACTTATTCATATGTGTGCTCTTCATAGGCCTGACAGAGTTTAGCAAAATCATATGGTTTAATCATCCTAATTTGTTTTATTCTGTCTTTCATTAGGAGGACAATTCAAAATCTCTATTACCAAAAGTTCTTTGGTTGATTTGAAAGTATTACCCAATAGCATGTAGTAACTTGACTTCATGACACTAAGGACATATGAAAAATGTAATATCATCCCAATACTCCAGGACTGAAACAGATTCATCTTACTGTTTGCAAGAGTATTTAAAAATTTTCTTAACATTATGCTGATAATTTCAAGGAAGCTTAACTGTAGACAGTTTTTCCACACTAAAGGAGTACAGTGACGTAAGCATCCTCAATCTTCACTTCTCAATGTGTATTGCAAAATATCTGCAGTCCTGGTGATTTCTTGAAGAAAAAAAATCACACTTTTCAGAATGGCATGCACTCTTTTTACCTGCATATATTATAATCTGAATAATTTTTTCCAGTGTTTTAAATGAATTCTCAAAATATAATAATTTTAAATAATCCAAAATCAGAGTTATTAATTTCTCACACCAGGATGAAAAAAAGCTCTGCAGGGTCAATTTAGTCTGTCACTATTTGCATTTAAAACACAACAGTGAAATTACAGCTACACCCATGGCCCTATCTCAACTTTCTGTCCCCATGTTTTTAGAAAGGAAACTCCTGTTAGGAAACATTTCTCCCTTTTTCAGTCCTTTGAGGTCTCTAGCAAGAGGCCTTTAGGAAAGGTCATATATCTCATTAGATTTATCAAATTTAACCAAGAGTGACTTTTAAATAAATTATAGACACTGTCAGTTGTTTAGGAATAGAAGGGAAAAGAATTAAGAGTAATGTCACATGTATGATAATGTCCCTAAATTCAAAGCTTTGAAAATCATGTCTATCATACTTGAAAATCAGTGAGCACGTACAAGGTATAGCTTCCGATTTACAGTTTTTTCTTGAACTCTTAGATTTTCCATCTTTTTTTTTTTGTTTTCAGAAAATGTTGTAATTGTGTGGCACAGTGAGCACTGATTTCAAACCCTTACTATAGAACTAAAATTTCACAAACCACTAGGTAGGAGGAAATGATATAAGCTGATAACTGAATTCATTTGAGAATGATGCAGTGCTGTGAAGTCTAATTGGCACTATGTTCACAGTCACAGAAGAATTGTATGCGGAAGAAACATCTAAACTAAATTCTCATAAGGGTAAAGCTGAGAATGTGAGCACACAGTGGTGATTCAAAATCATATTATTCAAGTATGCTGGGATTACAGTGTCTATCCTTTGGTGATATCACAAAACTGGAAAATTAAACAGTTGATGCAGTCTCAAAGAAGGATCTTAAAGCCATTGAAATAAAAATCCACCAATTTCCATTTTTCAAAGCGTATAGAAATTAATAATAAGCTAAGAAATTTATTTGTTTTGAAAGTTTGATTTCTCTATATTACCACTTTTCTTTAGCCACTATGATTTTTCTTTACCAGTGAGACATATCACTGCTCTGGGAAATGGCACTAGAAGAATTAGCTGCTGTAAGAGACCAAAGGGCCTCACATGGGCTGCAGCAAGAACCACCTGCGTGTTGCTGAGGCTCTTTTAACTTCATGGGGATAGGAACAAGACCTTTTTTAATCTGATGTTTGTAAAAATTACATAAAATCTGCTTTAGATGACAGAAAAAAGCTGTGAACACAAGAAGCACAGCAAGCATTGAGGTGTGCCAGGGCTGCAACCTCTAATGATATAAATCCCTTCGTTACAGACAATTCTTCTTGTCAGATTAGAGATGAAGCTCATGAGCTTTTTTTGAAAAATGCAACCTGAAGTCATGACTGGATTTCCTAACATTTGAGTCCTGGGGCCTTCTCAGGCATGAAGTGGCAAGGCTTACAGGCCCATTCACATTGTTCTCCTTCTTTGGCTACTTCATGAATTCTGTAGGTACATAATTATCTCTGTTTGAGGAAAACACTGGTCAAAATAAAGAGTAACTTCCCTGCGGAATAGAACAAAATAGAAAAATTGCATCTGGAAGAAAACAGTCGTCCACTAGCAAAATCAACTGCTGACACTGTTTTCTTTCAATGCATGGAATGTTTTGGATAACATAGAGACACATCATTTTAAGTAGGAAAATGACATAAATTTAATTCCACCTTATTTTTGTCAACATCTATATTAGTTGTGTTATCTCTAGACTTTAGAGTAAGTAAGTTCACTTGCTCTGTTTACAATACCTAATTTAACGGGGTTTTGGCTAGATTTATAGCCCCTGAAGACTGCTCTCAGGGGCATTTGTTTTAGGATGGCATGATGTGCCATCCACCCTGGAGTAATTTGGAAGCAGCATTCTACTACAGAGCTATGAAGAATGGTAACAATGGAGTTATTTTAGGAAAAAAGAAATAAAATTTGAACTTATTTGTGATCACTGATGTAAACCAAAACCAACCATCTTCCAACAACAGTATTTATTGCAACCTCTCAGATATAAGTTATATTGCTTGATGCATTTTTTTTTCTGAACATAAATTTAGTTCAATGACAACAATAAAAACTGGGGGAGTGGTTCACAATATCCCTAAAGCTTTTGTATTTCAGAAGCAAGCTAGAAATTTTTCTTTATTGGCAGCTTTTAAGAGACACCAATCCATCAATAATGACACAATGGGCAGGGAGAATTTGGTTTATCCTTTAACAACTTGGACTTTTTTATTTCCAAGTATTTCAGTAATCTAGTTTCTATCTCAATAAAAATCTATATTTCTTGAATTTGGAAGATCCTGGATGTGGTTTGAGTTGTACTCTACATAGGAAAGTTCTTGGTTTATTCTCAAAACTCTGGCTAACACCTTCATGGCCTATCACATTACAGTAGATGGTAAAGGTTAGTAAATAAGACTACAAGACATGATAATGAGGATTTTGAAGTATATTATTCCTTTACTTCCTTGAATTTACCTTCAGTCCATGTGGTGATAGCTTTGTAAATTTCAGATGACCAGTCTTCATGAAAATGTAGTCTATGGTGATACATGAAGAAACTGACTGTATAAAGGACTCAAAGTTGAGATCACTACATGCCATACAAGAGTATGCAAGAATTTCTGTTCTGTGATATACCACTTCTCAAAATTTCTTTAGATATATGAAAATTCTTCTTCTTCCATTTGCTCTGGGAAAAGTATAACTGGCATGGTTTTGTCCAAACACTAGCTTTACTGGGAAGTTAAATGCTGAAAATGTATGAGAAGTGTAGATCATATGTGGGGCTGAACCACATCTTCTTTCTGTAAAAATAAGCACCTGAAGTCACCTTGATATCATGATTTCCATATTAAACTCCCTGTCATCTTATAAACTTAATAAATGTAAAATGCAAAATTTCCACATGGAGATGCAGCTAAAATACTGATTAGCAGTAAAAGAATATCTTATCTTCCAGTAGATTTGTTTAAAAGCACATGATTAGTTTCATTGTTTGGTACTGCATATAGCATGTATTTCAGTACTGAATCCAAGACATGTCTCGCTTTGGAATAAACAATTGAAATTATGATCAGAATTTAAAATTGAGAAATGAATATCAGTAAAATAGAGTGGTGCTTATATGTAAAGAAAATATTTCTGTGATTAGCTAATTTTCAAATTTAAGTGAATATGGATAGTGATCAAATAGGATAGCCCATTTTGTTAAATTTTATGCTTCTTAATTTGAAATGCCTATTAAGTGGTCACTGATTTAAAGACAACAAGCAAACAAGAAAAGAAGCAAAACCTCTATTAAGAACTTAATACTGATTTCAAATGAATGTAAGAAAATATGTGCTATTTTACTGGCTTATTTTACCTACTCTATCATTTAAAAATCACAAGAGACCAGAAAAAAAATTATGTGGCAAACCCTTAAAAAGTTCCTTGGTTCTGAAAGGTGAATTTTTTATTTTACAATTATGTGGTTTTTATTGATATAATAATATGGAAAGAAATTAAAAATAAAACCAGGACATTTAAAAAATAAATTATCAGGAAAATGCAATGCCAAACACAAAGATATAAATGTTAAATTTGCCTCTTTCTTTTTATGAAGAAAATAGTTTGAAGCCAAAACACCTTGAGAATATAAAGTAAGCAACAAGGATTAAAAGTTAATCTGTTACCTTTCTGAAATGAAGCAGGGGGGCAAGGTGAAAAGTAGAAGAGAATACTGAAATAACTTTTTATTTATGACATTGAGATAATGTTGTTCCTTAATCCTTTTAGACATTTATCCCTAAATTGATCCCTAAATTAATTAATTAATTAAATTAATCCCTAAAGATGTTTGCATCTAATAATTTTACCTAAGGTTCCATTAAAAATTTCCAGGGATCAAATGCAAAAATATAATAAATATCTGGTTCAGAACTGGAACAAGTGAATCAGAACACTTTGAGAAGGAGAAAAGGCAATTTTCTGACAGGACTTTAGAGGCACTACAATAATTCAAAAATATATTCAATTACCCATAAGAAAATAGAATTGAAGTCAAATGCATCATCAGTGAAATAATTTTTTTCTGATTTGATTCTCTCAGTAAGAATGAAGAGATAGAAAAGAGATAAAATTTCATAATTTTCCAAAACCAGCCACTGACTCTGCCTTTGTCACTTGTGATTCATCTAGGTTTTTTTTCTAAATGCACCCTTGGTTTAAATCTTCATCTCCAAATAAAAGATGGTTCATTCCTCCGTGCTTACACTTTACAGCTTTCATTGGCTGTATTCATTTCTTATAAGAACTTACATTTTATCAAGTAAGATGAAATATGAATTAAAATTAGCCTTAGAATCTATGTAATTTTGGTTAAATCTTTTCTAATCTATATAGCTTGCCTTAGGTCAAGTAGCAACTTGCTTAAGCCCCAGATAGAACAGTTTGGGAACTGAAGAGAACCTCATATCTAATCCAACCTTTTGTTCAACCTCCAAGAGCACTACAGACCTGCCTTTTAGTACATCATGCAAACATTATTTTACTCATTTGGCTCTATCTTTCACAGTGATTTACAGATCTTTTTCAGAGATTGCCTTTTCTTTTCTCTTAAAGATTCCATTGAGCTTATTTTCCCCATATTTTTTTTACAATCCTGCTTATCATCACGATCTGTTTACCTTTGGCTCTGCCCAAGATGCAGTGAGGAATTACTAGAGTTGACTTTGTTGTATATATATATTTTATAGCAAAGTGAACAGTCTAAAAGTTCTGATGTTGGAAGTACCATGAAAACTGAAAGCAAACTTTGTATGAACTATTTCTATCTGCAGTTTAGAAAAGCGAGAAAGCAATCAGATGAAACACTTCAGAAAAGTTATAAAGACTCAGAACCTTGTAATTGAGTAAACCAGCTTGACACAAGAACATTAGTTCAGAATGATATGGGCTTTTAGTTTAGTAAAAGACTCTTTAATTGTACCCAATGTTATTTGGAGATATTATAGGAAGCAAGGTGACATGGTTCATTCAGATACACCACTGAGCAATTTCAATATGATATTGAAGATAGTTAACAATAGTCACATTAGAGTGTCTGCAGGGTGAAAATTATACTTTAATATCCAAAATGCCTAAAACCCAAACTTAAATAAGATCTAGGTTACATAGGCTAAGTGATCACTGCAAATTTTTTAGACAGTAGCACAAACTGGCAAGCCAAGTCATATACTGCTTTATTTTTGTCACTTGCCCTGTGATTTGATTTGTATATATTAGTAAATTGCTATATTTTCATTACCAGTTTTCTGTCACAGTGGTATTTTCTGTCCCAGACAGCTTAATGTTGGTTTAAGAAACTCTACTACCAAATAATCGAATATTAGGACAACTGAGTAAATTGCCTTTGAAAGTTGTGCCAAGTCACTATTAGATCTGGCAACAAAATGTTCAGAATACTTATGCAATCCTCCTTTCCTGGTTTCTTCTGTGCCTATAGAGGCAAATAAAGGAAAGGCATGTTATCTCTAAAAGACTTTGAAGGTTAGAGCAGATACAATTGCCTCTATTTCCTGACTTGCAAATCAAGACTGATTGTAAGCTGACCATTGGAAAGTTTCCCATCTAACTTAACAGCTTTGGTGTCAGGCACAAATCACAGATAAGAAATTGTTACCATATATCTGATGAGAATCATCACTTCTGTAATTGACAAAGGGTTGGCATTTTTGGAACATGATGCTTACCTTTGTCTATAATATTTTTTCATCAGACATGACCTGTGTCAGCTGAAAAGAAACCCGATATCCATGCTTAGGAAAGTGTGTGTGCATCTTTAATTCCATAGCCATGACCTGTAGCTTTTAAAAGATGAGAAGAAAGGGCTAAATGCATCTTAACATATTCCTATCAGATTTAAATGGAACTTTGATCTTCTAATTAATTTAATCAATTCTTTGTTATCACAATTTGTTGAGCCAATGACACAAGGTGTTGCTATTTTGCACCCCTCCATTCTGAAATGACACTGACTATATTTTCATTAGCATATGATATATTATCATAAGAAAGGCTTGTGAAGCATGATATTTGCTGCTGAGGACTTAATGCCATAGTGCTATCTAAGAGTTTAATCTCATTATAGGTGTTGAATGTCTATGAGGGATTGGAGTGCATTTTTGTGTTAAGTATCATCCCCAAATGGTAAGTCAGTGTAGTCTGGGAATCCTTCATGAAGGAAATCACATCAGCAAGAGGGGACATTTGGAATATTCCCTTCAAAATCTCGCTCCTCTCCAAATGAACATGGTTAGGCAGAGAAGCATGTAATCTTTATAACACTCATGGTAAATGAATAATCATGGATCATTCCACCAGGATGGATTCAACACTTCTAATTTTACTTTTGTACAAGATAGCTCAGAAAAAACTGAATCTATAGGAAAGAAGCAAGAAGAGTAACAGAGGTAGAGAAATATATGAACAGACAATTTTTTGGGGTTTTGCATTTCTTTACTGTTAAAACAGATAAAATTAAATGCTTATTATTTTTTATGAAACATTTCTCCATAAGAAATATTTATTGTTTCCCTTCAATTTTTTGTAAACTATAAAGAAATAGATATGACAATAGAATGCCAGTAATAATCTGGTAGAAAATAGCAACTGACATTTCCAATCAAGGTTTTTTGTTATTTTACTTGTCAAACTATTATTCACTAAGACCACGGACAGTTGAGATAACCCTTATGTATGTCTTCATACTACTACAAACTGCAAACTTGATGCAAAGTTTTTGCTTGCATTCTCAATTTTTCAAAAAAAAAAAGAGAAGAATGTTTCTTAGTCTAAAGACCAGGTACTTCAGTGTGGTTTACCTCCAGACCTGTTCACCTCAATACTGCTCTGCAGTCTTTCCTTGTTTGCATGGAAACCATGTGATTCAAAGCTATATCATAACATCTAGTCAGGAAACTGCAACACTTACCTAATTTAACCTCATGAATGAAGCAATTCCTTTTTCCAGGAATCTGTTTTTGTTTGTCTATTCCAGCCTCAAGGTTTTTAACAACTCTTCTCCTCCTTTGTTTTAAAAGATTTTTAAAATATGAAACATTACATAATTTTGAAACTCTATTCCACTGAGGTGGGTTGATCTTGGCTGACTGCCAGGTGCCCACCACACCACTGTATTATTCCCCTCTGCAGAACAAGATGAAGACAAAATGAGATGGAAAAATCCCTCACAGTTCAAGATGAAGGCAGTTTAATAAATCAAAAGCAAAGACCTTGCGTGGAAACAAAGAAAAAATATTATTCTCTGCTTCACATCAGCAGGTGATGTCCAGACAGTTCCTGGTAAAAAGAGCTTTAGAAGACATAGCTGTTGCTTCAGGAAACATCATAATAATGAATGCACACAAGCCCATATTCTCCCTTTCCCTCAGTTTGCGTTATAAGCAGATACCACATGTTATATGGAATATCCCTTCTGTCAGCTTGGGTCAGCTGTCCTGGCTGTGTCCCCTCCCAAGAGCTGGGCCACCCTCAGTGTGCTGGTGAGGGGACAGTGCTGCACAGACAGCCTTGGTGCTGTGCCAGCACCGCTCAGCAGTAGCCAAACACCCGTGTGTTATCAACACCTTTCCAGCACAGCGCTGTGAGGGCTGCTATGAGGAAAATTAACTCCATCTCAACCAGACCTAATACATCCACAAATCAACCCATAAAGCCTCAGCATCATTCATCACACTTAGAGGTTGACCAGGACAACCTGCAATTTCATATGTGTGAAATATTGTTAACATACTTGAGGAGTCAAAATGTGTTCTTCAAAATGCAGGCATCACTGATGACCTCCAAGAATAAAGCACGAGGAAAGAACCAAGGCATATTACCAAGTATAACAAGGAAAGGATGCACTTGTATACCTATTGTGTACCTATTTCCAAAAAAGTTCTCATAGCTTCTTGTCGGAAGCAGTCCAGAAACGCTGTCAGCATGTAGTAAATTTTGAGATCTTTATCCTGCTTCTCAGAAGAGAGACTTTTAATTGACTGGGGCTTACTATAATCCTGTGCACATGAGCTAAACATGCAACTATTTTAGCATTAACGTCCCATGGCACATAGACGAAGATAAGGTTCATTGTTATATTAAATATTCCCAATGAATGGGACAGCTTTAATTGTCCTACTATTTAGTTAATAAAACTTCACAATATTTTATTTCTAAGTTGCATGTTCAAAGACAAAATATTTGCAATATACAAATTTTTAAAATATATTCCCTCTACTTTATGGCAAAGCAGTAATCTTAAATAGGAACAAGAACTGAAATGGTTACTGTGGGTTGCTTAAATTGATTTTAGATTGTGAGTGAAGATGAGCCCGAAACTAACATTAGCTGGAAAAGTCACCCCATGACTATCAATAATTATTATATATTTATATAATTATATTATATATATTATATATATAATTTATATATATATTATATATATTATAATATATTATAGAACATAATATATTATATAATATAATATATAATATATTATAGAATATAATATATTATATAATATAATATATAATATATATTATATATTATATATTATATATTATATATAATTATATATATTATATATTATAATATATAATATAATATATTATATATATTATATTATATTATAATTATTAATGACTATTAATAAATGCTCTAGATGAGCTCAAAAAGGTTCTCTACCAGACATATTATCAAATTTATGCTAAATAGCCAAATAACTCAATAAACACATGCTAGACCTAATGAAGGAATCATGTATGCTTCACTGAGACCATATTGGTCTGCCAAAGCCATTGCAAATTACAATAGGGTGAAACCAACTTGAAATGCCTGTTTGCCACACATAATTGGACTTAGTAGCTATTGTAGAAGAAAATCATCATATTGTTCCATCTTCCATGTCTTGGTGAGAAGGTGGGAGGTGAGGGAGAGAGGGAGTATTAGAGCAGTTCTGTCAAAAGAGTGTGAACTGGTTGTGCAACAAATATGTGCATTCTATTTACGTGATGATCTCCCACGGGGTGACTGCTCAAGTCAGCTCTGTGGCACCTGTAGAAGCTACGAAGGCAAGATGTAGGTAGCAGTGTGTCAAAATTTGAGTAAAATTAATAATAACTCCTACTGCCAAGATTTTTTGATACACTGACAAATCATTGCATTTGTTACACCTAAGGCTGTATTTTTTTTAACAGAAAAGTATGCAGCATAACACAGAGAGTAGAATCTGAACTGAAAATGCAAAGCTAGGAGTAGACATGAAAGATGTTGTGCCCTGTAGAGTACAACAAAATCCTTTAGGACTGTTCTCTGACACTGAGGATACTCTGAATACTTTCACCCCATATATTTCATATTCATATATTTCATATTCATATATTTCAATTTACTCATCCTTGCAAAAGGTCATGGTCTTGTCCTAGTTCACAATTCATTCATTTGGGAAAGGAAAGAGTTAAATGATTGGGGACTAGTAGATGATAGCTGAACAATTTTATATTATAGAAAAAATGTGACAGTTTTCCATTAAAAATGTCACTGCCATAATGGAAAATGTATGCAGACAATATGTTTCAAACCCACAAATGTAGGGAAATGCTGAAATAAGCTTGCATCCATGCTTTCTGCAGTTACATCTATCTAGAGAAGTGCTCAATTTCATGTTGTGAAAATTATTTTACCATTATTAAGACAGAGATGTAAGATCATTTTATTTCTGGACAATTGTCCACATACTACTTGAGGCACTTAGGTTGTACTTTTATAGTCAGATAAATCTCCTTTCTCAGGCTGCTCAGGATCTGATACTGATGGTTTTGGCCCAAATCCTATCTTGGTTGAACTGTCTGACAAGAAGAATTTCCAGACTTTGTTACACATGTTAGGTAGCCCCAATGAAACAAAGATAATCCAAACCAATATACTATATTCGCTTCAGAAACAAATGTAAGAGTAAATGCTACACTGGACTCAAGTAGGAAGTGTTGCTGTCTACTTGTACATTTTCTCATCGTACCCATCCATCATCAGTGATATTTAAACTCAATAATTTTTTCCATTAGGTTTGGACAAATGTATTACAATATTTGTTATAAAGAAAAAAAAAAAAATCAAGCTAAGGCTGGTAGATTGAATTAACAGGTTGCCTGTTTCATCATAAATCTTGCTGTTTATCCATTTGGAATGATCTCACAGTCAAAAGCGTTTATTCAATTAATAGAAATTTAATTACATTATAACTTTTATTTATTTTTATTAATATAAGTCTCAAAGTAATTGTGACAATTTTCATGTTAACTTCCAGATCTCCTACAGCAGGATCATACCTGTGGTATTGCACAAGTAAATAAATTATTTCCCTTCTTGTAGCTAAAGGAAACCTACAACTGGGAAAACTAATTTGCTTCCTTTTAACTTAATTCAGAGAATTTGATTTTTTTTTTAAAGTACAAACAGATTGAGGTCTTTTCAAATCCAGGATTGTGTTTCTCTTTCCTTGTTATTATGACATCACAGTGGACACGTGAATCCTCATTTCAGTACAGTAACCCTGCTACATTTTGAGACTAAAATGTCATCATACTTGAAGACTACACTAAATATTATAAAAAAAGAAGGCAAAATAATCTGAAGTCTACAAAAAAAAAAAAATAAGCATTAGTGATTTATTTGCTTTCATGTGAAACACAAAGAAATAAAAAGAAGAATGATATTTAACAAATATTATCTGAAAAAAGAAATCTTAATTTTATCAATCTCAAAAAGGTTTTCTCTGAAAATATACTCCAGCCTCAGAAATGTTTCCAGTTTCTTGAGTAAGCTAGAGCTACGCAAAGGAGTAAGATTTTAGGTCTGACCTCATAAATACTGAGTCTTTTGTCTGAAATCAGTTTTCCTCTGCTGATGAATACATGAACATTTTACCTCATACACACGTAATTAAGATAATTAGTGTCATGTTTATGATCTAATAGATCAGAGGCAATGCAAGAAGCTAGTATGAATAATGAAAGAACAGACTATCAATCTAATGATAACATTCTTTACCTATATCACCATGATACTGAACATCTCAAAAGCCGTCTCACTGACAGATTTGCAATGATCTATCTCATTTCTTTTGCCATTCTATTAGAAGCTACATCCTAATGAAAGTGAATTTGGATCCATATTTGGTTAATCCAGGAAGAACAATGAGGCAGATTAACAAAAAGACTCCAGATTTCAGGCAGTTAATGTCTCATTTTTAACAGCAAATATTTCATCAGTGGAAAATTTATAGACCTGAGTTAGCACAATGCTGTTGAGAGCACAAGATCCTTATATGATCTCTAATCATTGTTTCCACTGATTCACTACTGTCAAATACATGTACCACTCCATTGGTGTTCAGCCAAAAGAAAACCACTACTGTTCAGAGCAAAGCTTGATCTGGAGACTCCATCGTAGCATATCTCAGTAGACTGTTTTTTAATTAATACCTTTAGACAGTAACACACAACATAAGTACAACATACCTATAGCTGAAGAAAATACAGCAATTTTGCTAATCAAGCACTTGAGGAAAAAGATTCTGTGTGTAAGACTGCTGAGGTGGAATGCTTTCAATAGCACTTTATATTATTGTTGCCAGCTGTAAAACAAGCAGCCTTTTAGAGAGGACCATCATCTCCATTTTACTATTTAAACTGCTCAGGTACATCCTTCCTGCTCAAGGAAGGCAGTGGAAGAGATGATAGAGTGTCACTGATGAAATGGGTGTTCTCTGAAAGGATCCTTTCTATGACAAATTCACAAGCATGCTCACTGTACTGACCACCTTATATAATCAAGTCAAAAAACCTAAGATGATATGAGTGTGACAAAGTAGATAAGCATTGTATCTTTTCAGGCGATATTTTAAAAATATTGTCTTGCTTAATGTCACCTTTTTTTCCTAAAAAAATTTAATATGGGAGAAAATAAAATGGAAAAAGTCTCTATAGTTCTACAGGGCTGCAGTTTCTGCAATTATGAGTAAAAATACCCCATACTTTTATGAGCATAATTAAAAAAAAAAAAAAAAAGTCAAAAGTGGGAAGGTGAAAACTCAGAACTAGGAAGAAAACTATTCAACCTTCATTATGAGCTCCAAAAATAAAAGCAGGTTTATTAAAATAATCTCAGTATCTATGAAGTTTCTCAGGTTTTCAGCAGCCAAAGTAATTTAATCAGTACTACTGAGAAAAACAAGTGGAGCTTATTCAGTACATTCTGTCCATGTAATTAGAAAAGGTTAATCAATTTTACAACATAGTAAGACAGACAGAACAAGGTATTTGCAGGAAAACAGGTCTTTAAAACTTCAAAAAGCTGCCTATTAGGTAAACTTACAGATTCCAATTTTATAAAACTAACTTTTTACTAAAAATATTGTCCCACAACTACATGCAAAAGGAACAAATTTTCCAAGCAGTTTTGCATAGAGCATGTATTCTGTTTTATTTCCCTTTTGGTTTTTTAATGAGTTGTTGTTATTGTCTCATGAAAACTTTTTCTAACATTTTTTGTTTTCATTGACTACTCAATTTTAGTAAATGACACTTCAAATAAAGTAATAAATCATTCTTTTTACACCATGCATGATTGAAAAAGCATCAGCTCTTGCAGTAAATTCATTTTACCTAGATGAGAAATTGCACAGAAGGAAAATTATAAAAGTAATTGAGATCTAGTATAATAAAATAGGAAAAATTGTTCTAAAATTTTATAAACAAAATATACATACAGTAAATCTTGAAGTGCTCCCTAAATGTATCTCTCTAAATCACAAGGCCACTTCTGGAGTATAGAAAGCATATGAAGCATATTATTCTTCACTTAAGCTTACAAAAAAATATTTCTAATTTTCTTGGTTTAAAAGAAATGTTTAAAAAAATATCAAAAGAAAGTAGTATCAAAAATAAATATATTTTTATTGGTAAAATCCTCATGGTGTATTACATGCAATAATTGCTTCTAGTAAGATTAGACAAGTTGTTTTGATTTCTGCAATTCCACTGCAATAAATTCAATTCAAAAGATGAATTTTTTTTCTTGAGAAGGGCAATGTCTTCATTCTAGCATTGAAGTATTTAGGTATTAAATAAATATTTTACCACCTAAGTTATAGGACTTCATCCTAAGCAGAAATTTGTTCAGTGCTCTAAGCAATACAAAACAAAAGCTGTAGACAACCAAGATATGTCTTAGGCAAAGATAAAGTGTTTAAGCTTTTCCTGTCTATATTTAATTTTAGATGAACACGAATGTGCAGTACATTTTTTTTATAAGATAAAATCAAGCTTCTACAGCAGCTTAATTGATTTTGTCTTTAGGAAAACAATAAAGATTCAATGAGAATTCAAAACTTTGGTATTTTGACTCATGCCTATCTTTTGGTAAAGATTCCTTCCACAAGTCTTCTGTAAAGACTCATGCATTCTCTTTCAGTTTTCTGGTTTTGAGATTCATAATGGCTTAGATCACTAGTAAATTGATGTTGAAGACAACCAAGGCTATGAAAGGAAACCTTTTCTACAAGAAGTAATTTTAATTAAAAGAATACACACCAAAGAAAACATAAAAAATACGTACCAAAAAAGTGTCAGTAGGAAATGGTTAATTAAAAGCAATACCCCTTTTCTTTTTTTAAAATGGACAGTGTAACAGCTGGCTACAACAGCTGCCAGTGCTCTAATTTTTGGACAGATGTGTTTTCCATGCAACTTTAAGTTCACAAAGACCAGATGCTTCCCATGGTCGCTTGCAATATTTTCCCCATGTTCACTATTCTGTGATTTGCTTTGAGTTAAGGCTTTAGTTCTGAATTTTTCATTGTTTACATTTATAAAGTTGTCAGGCAAGACAAGAGATATTAGATTCAAAATGAGATTCACTTTGACATCACACTATTTTTGATGTATTTTTGTTTAGACTCAAAGGTAAAATTATCACACTGTACTTGCATGTATATAATGTGTACATACATAGATATAAAAATCAATGTTTCATGTAAACACTAATTAAAATTTAGAAAGTAATTTGCTTTAGAAAGGTCCATGTTTCTGGTTTCAGTCATGCTGAGGAAAATTTGAGTATATATATATATTTGCTCACATGAAGGTTGGACTACTTCCTAGAACTGTACTGGAAAACTGGAAAAGAAAACAAACTACAGGATTTTGTTCTAAAATTTTCTGGACTTAATCTTGATCTTACGAAATGCTGAGCATGCTGTCACTGATCCAAGAAAATAATTAGGCACAGCAATTACAACAACTGTTTAGCCTCAAGGATGAGAGAGATGTCTCCTTGGATTCAGCTGGACAGTTCCAGTGTTTTGCTCTGAGTCCAAGTGTAGTTGCTCTGCTGGAAAGAGTTCAGAGCATTTAGCATATTGTTAGATAGACACTTAAATGAACCACAGATTGATCTTGTCCTCATGTTTAGGGCTTTTCAACTCGTTATTTTTCAGCATAGGCTGAAGTGATGACAGACAATTAAAGAGAGGTAATTGCAATGAACTCTGCATATTTCATATGTGATGGGACATAAGGAGAAGCTGGGTTCCCAAAGTTTGTTGCCAGAGCCCTGGTATAGAGGTAGTTAAGACAAAAAATGTCAGACCACACCCTTCTCAGTAAGAACAGCACATCCATATGAAATTATTTTGGCTGTGCTGAAAGAAGAATTAAGCACAATCTTTTGCCTACATAGCAAAGGAAATAAGGATTAAAAAATTTAATCTTTATGATTTTATGTGTATGTTTTATTCAATTACTCATTCTCCTCAAGAAATTTACAGCATGTATGTCCTCAGCTATTAATAATGTCTTATCTCTCTGGTCAAGGTGTAGAATAAGAATGACAGACAACAATTATAATACCTCAGGTTTTAAATATTTAATGGTCATACCTGATGAAGAATACCTGATTCACACTGTATTCAAAGAAAGACATTTGCACTACTAAAATAATTGAGGCAGTTAGTACTTGTATGGAAAATATATATAAGCTTCTTAGCTTGTCCTCAAGCTATTTTTATTTCTATTACTTTCATGTATCTTGTCAATTATTAAATGTATTGTAGTATATATGCCTGAATTGTATCCCTGTGACCCATGTACTGTGTACTAATTGTTAAATTTCCTGTTATCTCCTAGAGGCAACTCTTTATGTGTTTTGTGCCTTGTACAGTCTCTTCATATCTTGGGGGAATGGTGTGTCTTATATTTTTAGTCAATTTTTTGTGTTTCCTGGTGTCTCAGGAATGATATTGTTAAAGTACATCCAATGCCTATTTAGTCAAGTCTGCTGATTCTGGTTGGGGACAGTGTCAGACAGAATGCAAAAAGTAAATTCCTAGCAGCAGTCATGAAAAAAAATCTGGCTTCCCCCAGAAGGCAGCTTAATGCTGGCCTTAAAAAAATTAAAAAATAATTAAAATTCTGGAATTCTATAATTTAAAGCTGTACAAAAATTATATTCTATTTCAAATTCTCTTGCTGATTTGCATTGCCCTAATTCATACTTACACCCCTTGGGAATATAAAAGTGTTTTTTAATTTTTTCTTTTTTTAAACTTTTGATCTCAAAGCATATCCATGTGTTATGTACTCAGTGACCTTTGTCAAGAGCATTGTTATGCATAACAAGGTCTCCTGGTTAACCTACTTTATTCTATAATTATATCCAATAGTTTTTGTGACACTTCATTTGGATACTTCCTGGGAATTTCTTTCACATCTGTCTTCATTGATACCTGCTCTTCTTTCAAAATTAGTCTCAGGATCATTCCTTGAGCTTCTTTTAGAAGTCTTGAAATGGATTGAACATATTTTCATGTGGTCCTCCAGACAATGTCTGGAGTTAATAGTTAATCCTTCAACCATTGTAAGAACTAGATATGAAGTAGTTTAGTTACTTTTGCAGAAAGTGCCATTTTTCAGAAAAAAAATCACAAGGCTAAATTGGAAAACAAATAAAAGAAGAGGAAATACTCCTGCTTAAATAAGCAGTATAGGAGAAGTATTTTAAAGATAGCCTTGTGCCAGGAACTCAGTGCTTCAAAATCACAATTCTTTCCCCCCAGTTCCTCTCCTGGTTAGACTGTCCTGCATAATGAGATAGATTTAAGCTCTCTTCTAGAGACACTGGTTCATATAAAAACCATGTTATTTGAAGCAGCATATCAATAACAAATTTAATCACATGTTGGTTTTTTATGTGGGTGTTTTTTTGGTTTTTTTTTTTTTGGTCTGTTTGTTTTGTTTTGTTTTCTGTGGTTTATTTGGGTTTTTTTAAGACAACCTTTTAATTTTTTTTCTATTCATGCATTTTTATATTGCACATATTTATCCTGGATTCGTGTATCCAAGGATGCAAGTATAGTGAAAACATTATTTAATCATAATGGCACCTTGATAGAAGCACAGAACTAAAAAATCTTTCAGGGTCCATCCAAATTAAAGAAAGTGGAATTTAATTCTCAAATAGTTAACTGAGGAAATCTTATTAATTTTTCATATCTGACTAAGGATAGTAATAAATAGTGGAGGACTGGGACCCCAACAAACCACAAGCATTGGCCAGATACTAGGATCCAAATAATGGGAGTAAAGGTAAATCCAAAATTTTTTATTAGAAATTGCTGCGGTTTTAACATGATTTTCCAAAATAAAAAGCACTTTTATGATGTAGATATTCTGTTCTTATATGCTTATCTTTCTGTAAACAGAAATATCACCAGAAAAGGGAGAAATTTGTGTGCATTTAGAGGAATGAAGGAGTTACAAATCATATCACTAGTGCTGTTACTTGCAAGTGGAGTCAGTGGTAATTTAAGAATTGCTATAGGGGTCATGGAAATTTCATTAACTACAGTCAGCACTATTTCCGTGGTACAAAACAGGTGATTCTGCAAATTTCTGTCTTTCCACCACTCAAGTTTTCCTTTTCACTTTTCATAGACTAGCTGAAAAATGTCCTTCCTTGATTGCTTTTTTTCTTTTTCTGCTTTTTTTATTCCTTTATTGTTTAGCATATTAACTGAGAAGAGTTCATTAGACAAGAATAGTTAAATAAATTTCGTCTTAAGATTTCTGACTGTATTTAAATTGCAACATGCAACTGTATGTCCTTACAGCACACATTGATGGATTTTACAAGCACTAAAGAGCATGAACCACTAGGTTAATGTTCCTACAGACATAGAACATTAGATTACTATTTCAAAAAGCATTACCTATCATTTGGTATGCTCAGACAGCCATGTGTACATAAATTGGTAACTAGTGTTTGACTCGATTTACGTGAAGTAATCAAAACTTGCTCATTCAATCCATTTCCTGGCAACTACAATGACTCATTAGTAAATTGTCTGCTTATAAGCACTCAAAAAACATGGCTTCTTCCCAAAATTGTTTGCATTACCTGGATTACCTTCCAACTTAAATAGGTATTTCATAAAATACCAAGAAATGGAGTCAGGTTTATTAAGTTAATCATATGATAGCACACTTTAATGGATACATAATTCAGGGGAGCAAATGGATGACTCAATTTATGCAATTTCAGGGAACAAGAGGGTTCATACAATGTTCTTCCATAAGTCTAGAGACCTCTTTCCCTGGGTAGAAAATACATATAATATAATGGTCCTTTGCTACTCTTCCATCTGAAGAGGAGTGAGAGACATTGATCAGGACAATGATCCCCGTTAGGTTAAAAATTCTGATAGGCTTTATGGACTTTGGAAACATGGTTCCTAACTCCTGGGCTAAGAAGCATTTCAGAGAATTTCATTCTCTGTCTCTTCATCCTTCACCCCAACAAGGTTATACACTGAAAGCAGAATTTATTTGCTCTGCGTACTATATGTAGTTTTAATTAAATCAATGATCAATACATATTTCTGTGGTATGCAGTTGCTGTGGAGATTTGGAGGGATTGCAGAGAATTTAAAGGAAGAAGAAACCATCAATTACATAAGGTATTTGTGTAAGACAGGCCATTCAATCACCCTAAAATTACCCCCCGCACTGAAATTTTCCAAAGTTTTATCAAAATAACATATAAAATTGAGATTTTTCTTGCCTCTTTACGCCTATAACCAGTCTATGACAGAGCACATAAAATTTACTATATCATTGGAAGCTTCCAAAGAAAAAAAATTGGTTTTACTTCTTCATCAGGGTAAAGAAAAAGAGCTAAAAACGACTCTTTTGCTGTAGGTTCTGTTAAGAACCCTGTGTTGCCTTCTGGGAGGGAGTGTCTTTGCTGCTCCTTGATGGTCTCAGAATCACTCTCTGGCATTGACTGGAGAGTGTTTGTGGCCCTGGGCCAAACAACAGTGGGTTCTTTGCGCTATGCTGGCCGTTTGATGTCAGTCAGTGCTACTAAGGCAAACAGCTACTTGTGCTCAAGTCTCTTTCCTGGCCCTCACTGGCTTGCTAATACCTATTAGTATATATATATGAGCACCTGTAATCAGCTCAGTCAGATTTTGGTATCTGTTTAATTGCTTGCTTTTTTGTGTGTTTTGCTTGAGATATCAGCAGAGCAACAAATTCTAGAACATTTCAACCTTAAACAGAAAATGATGTATTTACAAACACAAAAATTAAATGGAGGGATAATTCATTGCGTTGGATGTTTGGATGTTTGGGCTTAGAAGGTTTTTTATAATTCCCTGGTCCATCAGACCTTCTGTGAGACTACCAGATCACTTGTCTTCTCTGTGTTTCTGTTCCACACCTGCAAAGTTGTACTTTTCATTCCTCCCAGGAGTCCTGTTAAAATTATAAGGCTGGCTGACTTTCTGACAATTGCAACTCTGTCACAGTGCACAAATAAATAGGGAGTGATTGTTCCTAGCTCTGATTGTTAGAACAAATTTGGTCTATAACTGTCTTGATTATTCTGGAGTTCAACAGCTATTGCCATAGCAACCTGTTTTAATAACTTGCAAAGTGCAGAAAATACACTAGAATTAGGTTAATTCTGTGGTTAGGCACTGTACATAATGCTGCTATCTGGATCCCCATAGAGACTGCAAGGAATGCACATTCTAAACAGGAGCTTAATCAACAGATCAAGCATCCTACTCACCAATGAATGAAGATTTCTTCCTCTTTTCTACAAAATACTTTTATTATCTGAAACTTTTATTTAAAAGGAGATCATTCATTTTAAACTATATCTTAGTGAAAGCAGTACTGTGTACAGAAACTTTTGGCATTAACTGTCCTATCTGGAAAATATTATGTTTCTGGATTGAAAAGAAAGTTATTATTTTTCTACACCTTTATGTCCCACCAAATACCAAATCATTTCAAGAACTTTCTGACAATGCTTTAATAATTTTTTTCATTTACAAAAGGTTAAATTCTTCAATTTCAGCTTTGCTTTCTTTTTACTGGAGTAGACTTTCTTAATATTTTTTGATTTAAAGCTTTTATCTTTTCATTTTGGATCACTGATATTCAAGATACAAAATCATTAATACAGATAAGTAATATATTGGAAAGTATTACTTTGATGATTACCTACCATGAGAAACAGACGAAAGTAATCTTATTTGTTTTCAGTAGAAGTCTTTTAAAAATACATTTTAAAGTGAGACATTTGTAATGTAGCATATTTTTTTATTTTTGTGTGAGTACCATAAAAGTGATTTTACAAGGAAGAAAATATTGCTATGCATGCCTCCTGAGAGTTGTTGCTTTCAATTCAAAAGTCTGTAGACTATTTTGATTTTTGAACTTTGATGTTTGAATATCAACTGGGAAGAGAAATAGCAGTGTGGAGAGGAAACCCAGAACTCAGAACATGAAGTACTGGGTTCAGTTAAGTACAAATATTGAATTATTTTTCGGTAGTAACTGTAACATGTTTAAATGTTAATATTGACACCTCAAAAATACATGCATATATATGGAGTACAAATGTGTATTGCAGTCACTGGTGTTACATAAATTGCTTTAAAAGTGTATAAAAATTTTCAAGAACAGTCCAGCTGCTGAGGAGAAGGATGCCTCTGTACATGTGTTCTGGCTCATCACAGTGTTTAAATGACACCACTCCTCAAAGGATAAACCTTGATTTTTGAATCCATGACCAGGAGGTGAGGTGTGCTAGAAAAAGATAAGTCAAACAAGCAGCCATTTTTACACTACTTCCAATAAATAAGTGCATCTTCTCTTGCATTTAGGCTGAGTTTGCTACTTCAAGGTATAATTATGAAACCATATTTTTTCTTCTAGTGAACTTAATCAAGATTTGCATGAAAATGCAAGCTTGACAAGCCAGAACAATACAAAAATTTCCTAAGTTTGTGCACCACCCACTGAGAATATTGTTGTATATCTGAATCAGACATGAGTCAACATCTAACAATTATTTAGAAGGGGATAAGGTAGCATAATTCAAAACAAAGCTCTTTATTTTCAGTAACTACAAAATTAAAAACAATATTTTAGATCATAATTTCCTTTTCACTTTGTTGTGTGATCCAAAGGTCTAAGGGATGTAGTGCAATTTTTGTTTATTTTTAATTTCTATCATCAAGCTTAGGTGAGCCAACACAATTCCCATCATCAGTCAACAATGACCTTGAGGTTTTGTTGCCTCACCCATAGACCCAGGCAGGTGTAGACTAGAATGTTTGCTCTTACTTTTAAAACACTTCAGAAAGTGATATTGGGCAATTTCTGTGACTCTGGCCCGTCCACTGAAATTCTAATCTGCCACCTATCATGAATGAAGAAGAAATATTTCTGTTTCTTCTTTAATTCAGCTCTAACAGTCAATTTTAATGCTTTCATAAATGTTTTTTTAAAAAAAATGTGCTTGGACTAAGATCTGAGTAAGAGCAGCTCCTGAAAGAAACAGGAATAGGAAATGGAAGGGTTGATGTGTATTCATAGTATTCAAAAGCTTTTAAACCCTTTCCTACCTTTTCATCTTTTACAGGTACTGTCAGGAAGGTAAGTGCCCAAAACAACCTTCCCTCTCCTCTGGAGGTGATAAAAAGTTTACATTCATGCTGAGTTGTACCTGTGTTGTTGCAGCTTTGAGATGAATTTTATCTTATTGTTCCAGACAGATTAGGGAACATCCAAATATAACTCTAATATTAATAAAGATCTGTTGCCATGATATTTTATCTTTGGCTATGATGCCAAAGATACACTTAAAAATTTAAAAAATTAGGTTTTATATATATATATATATATATATATATATATATATATATATATATATGCATTATTTGCAGAGAAACATATCAAAAGACAATGTAGTCCCATAAAAGTCTTAATTGTCCTGGTCATCTTGAAGACAGTTTGGCTCAAGCAAGGTCATGTCCTCAGCTGAAGGTAGCACCACTGTCTGTCACTAGAGAGAACTGAAAAAAACCCAGTCCCCGAAGTTTCTTCCCAAGAGTAAATGCTATTTTTAATTGGTGAAAAATAGAGCATACTAATTCTATCAAATCCGTGAATGAATTACATATGTGACAGTGTTCACTTGATTAGGGTATTGCTTATGAAGACAGTTTTGGGAATGGAAATATATAAATAAGCATTTAAGGAAATTTTGTCAGGATAGCACTATTTACAGAGCAAATTCAGGAGGAATTATAGTCTCCCACCCTTGGGAAGTTTTTTTGTGTCAGGTTCTAAAAATTCATAAAAAGCTGAAGATCTCAAACTCCACCCCCCCCCAAACTTTTTCTTGAAAACAACAAAAAATTAGTATTCCTCCATCAGAAATTGATAAGAATTAAGAAATTATCTGTTCCACTATTTGCAATTCATGTAAATACTGGAGACTGTGCTTCAAGGCTTTTAGGCAGGGGAAGAAAGATAAGATTTCTTTCATTTAAATAGAAAAGAAGTAATTGGCATAAGTTAAATTAGAAAAAAAGACACCAAGAAAAAAATTAAATCAAAACAAAATTAAATAAAACCAAAACACAACAAAACAAAACCTCCTTAACAAAACAGCACCAAATAAATATAAAATTCACCCTGAAACACAAGAAGACACTATTTTACTGTGAGGTTGAGCAAAACTGGCACAGATTGCCCAAGGATGTAGAAGTTCCTTTCCTGGAGATATTGAAAACTATTTGCACATGGTCAGGGGCAGCCTATTCTAGGTAGCCCTTCTTTAGCAAGAGGGTTGGACAAGACAATCTCAATAAATCCCTGCCAGCCTCAACCATTCTGTGATTATTGTGTCTGTGACAACTCAGTATAGTTTTCTCAGATATCCAGATTGACATTTGCTTGTCTAAATCTGTTGTTTAAAAAGTAACATGATGATAAAGTTTGAAATTTTCAGCATATTTTTGGTTGGATTCAGAATTAGTTCTATTTTTCACTTACTACTACCATGCAAAAAAGACCATGAGCAAAAGATGTATCCTATATGTCAGTGGTATTTTAAAAAACCCATAACAACAAAAAATGAGGACATATTAATACAATAAATTAAAAATACTTCTAGAAGTATAATACAATAGCACAGAACAAGCCTTAATGTCAGCTAAATTCTTCCTTGAACTAATTTGAGGTGCTATGGTTTCTGGTTTCTGAGCAACTCAGTGTCTGAGCTGCCTGCTTAAGCTAATGTGCAAATGGCTATTCATGCTTCAGTGCTTTTATATCAGCTTTTATTGAAGGTTGTTTCCAGAACTATTTTTACTATGTTTGCTGATTGATTAATATTTCACTTCTCAGCAGCAATTGAAAGAAAACTTGAGTTGATAAAACAAATTAAACAGTAAGCCTTCACCATACTTGGATTGCTGCCCAAGACTTATATAAGTTAAACCAAAGATCAACATATGTGGCAAACTTTATCAGCAAGATTTTAAGTGAATGTGTTGTGGAAAGAACTTTATTTTAAGTGAATGCCAGATTTTTTGTTCATAAGTACACAATTCCAATAACAGTGTAAGAATATTTTAAAAAGAAACATCTATAACATCAATCATAGATTAAGAAGTAGTCCTGCATTTATAACAGACTTGCTTTCTTTAGAAAACCCAGAACTTTACAGGAATATGCTTCATAAGTGCTGCTTGCTGCACTGACAGATCTTCACAATAGTGAACCCCTGAATTTCCAAGTGTTGGGCCTCTGCATGCAAATTTAAAGGCAGTGCTTGCTTTGGTGAGCAATAGGTGGATCATATCAAACACAAACAGGCAAGTCTGCTTCCATTCACAAGGCTTTGGGTGGCTCACTTCATTATAATATAAATTATAATATAAATTATATGGTATAATTTAAAATGCAGAGCAGGACATAGCTCTAATTTGAATAGGGTAAGGAGGGAAGGGTATTGTGGGTAGAGTTCCTTGTGTGATTAGTAGCATTAAGTTATTTTGGGCAGTTGCCCTGAAGGGAAAGAAAAAAATCTACTAACTGCTTGGAGGTTTCATCCCCCAGTAAATCACAACATAAAGATCAATTCTTTCAAAAAAAGGCTCAACTGTCAAAACTAGTAGCTACAAAGACAGAAAAAGGTACACATATGCTATGAAACACACATACAGATGAAGGCAAGATCACTTGAACTATATATTGACATATATTATGTCCATGCATAATATGTACAAGTATAAATGCATATATGTATATATTTAGAAGAAAACATATAAAAGACCACAGATGAAGACATAGGTATGATTTTTAATTGCTGTTTCTCTCATACCTGCATTAATAAAAGACTTAAAGGAAGGAAATATATCT
The DNA here is from genome assembly GCF_971803275.1 of Cyanistes caeruleus. NCBI lineage: Eukaryota > Metazoa > Chordata > Aves > Passeriformes > Paridae > Cyanistes > Cyanistes caeruleus. The sequence goes on along the minus strand of NC_141704.1, from coordinate 41,194,630 downwards.
TTTATTCAAAAGTAAGAATGGTGAACTGATGGACAGTTAAGGTTCAGACTATCAGAAATCATGCATCAGCTTATTTAACACAATGACATTCATACTGACTATATATTACTGATATTCTGAACCTTTTCAATGTCTGAGATGATGGAGTAAACTGTTCTCTATGAAGATGAGTATATCTAAGCAGTAATTATTGTACAAATCATTCTCGAGTTTTCTTTCAAATGAGAAAGACGTTGATAGAGTAAATTGTTCTACAGAAATATTTTATTTTTCAGAGGGAGGAAAGAAGAACTGATACCAAGAAAACATCTGTGGAATGGGCCTTCTGCTCTTTGGAGGATGTGATTCAACCTATTTTTACTAAATCAATTAAAATGTATAGTTTGGACACAGTTAAATACTCATAGCTAAAACTAACATCCTGAAAATCCCTGTTATTCTGGCACTGAGCCCTGGAGGAAATTCAACTCCTTAGAAGATGAAGATTTTTATCTGAAAATTTCTTAGGCTCCTGAAGTTTTGCTTCTCTCAGTTCCCAGAAATGTTCCACTTTTTTACAGTTCAAGAGAGAGTGCAAATTTCACATCAAAATCTTACGGGTACCCCATATGAACTGTTCCTTACCTTCTGAGCTCTCCTCCTGCTGAAACATAGCCACCATAAGGAAACATGGCAGAAACATTAAGCCAGAAACAAAGAAAGGAAAATAGAGACAGAAGCTCTTTCATACAGATGAGAAAATAATAACAACTTGCAATTCTGGTAGGAACCTAGTTTCTGTGACATGTAAGGCAAGTCAAAGCAGGAATCAGAAGCTGATCTCATATATTAAAACACCACAGAGTGCTAGAGTCCCACTTTTTGACTGAATGACTTCCAGGACTGAAGGCAAATTTTAACCCTGGTGTTCCATACTAACTAGCTCAGATGAAGACTTTGGACACCGTGTCTATGTGCTTAACTTTCTCTGAGACCAACATAAAGCCTTGGTGTACGCTTTCAGGCTCATCTTCAGAGACAGATATTAGTAAGAAGGCAGTTTGGTACATCATGGATAGATTTTGGATCTAATTAAAAAAGAAAAGCACCATTATTATGTGCTTAACTTAATAGGATATGAGGCACAAATCAAATACCCACATTTATGCAAGTGATCTGTTACACATCTCAACCTGTTATCCAAACTGTCTTGATTTTTTTTGTTGTCATTTTAAAAAGAAAACAATTAGAATAAATAAACTGTGCAAATTCCTCTGATAATTTACTATCATTACAATCACAAGAAATATATTACTGGACTATAATTTTAACACATTTTTATACATTTAGCTCATGACAGAGGTTAACGTCACAAAATCTTGATAGTTGTGTACACCTTCCTCTACATTTTTGTTGCTGTTTCTCCCCCTTCTCCCTCAAAAGTACGCAAAATATCATATTAGGAGACTATATTTACACTTTTGAACAAAGCATAGTAAATTAAATAATAACTAAAGGAACAAAGCCTTTAGATTTACAATTTGTCACAAACATTAATTACACACCTTGCATATATATAAATAGATACTGTAAATTAAATTGGTGTTAATTGTTTGATCTGCAGATATATACTACATGATATTAACTCATAGTATTCACTTTTCTGTCATCTTTTCCCAGTTTTTTACATAAAGTTTGGATGTGATTGCTATTCCTGCATACATGATTCAAAGGGCAGGAACTATGAATTTATATACTATAAAAAGTAATTTGATTTGAATTCCATTTCTTGCCTAATCTTTCCTAACTTCCCACTTTCCATTAGATTTGCCACAGAACATCCAGTATTTCAGACAGCTATCTGCAATAGCTTATTTCCAATATCATCCTGATAAATGAAAATCAAATCCTAGTGTATCCAAGTGCTTCTATTATCTAATATCCAAAACACAAGCAAAGATATTTTTTACTTTTTATAAGACTTTCCCCTAAAATGGAGTTCATGATTTTCTGACTCAAAAACTGGGATACACGGTTATATGTACTATTGAAAGCTGAAATTAATTTTAATACTAGAAAACCCATAAATTATTTAACTAATTATGGACCTGGCCCATTTTGACTAACCCATTTCTTTCAAGAGTTACTGAAATATTCTAGGCACATCTTGGACTGCACTGCCCCAGACAGCTTGAAATTGAATCTCTGCAGAAATAATGCTGCTGAAATTCTAAGGGTGGAGAGTTGTTTGTATCATAAGTACTGGAACGATCCACATTCAAGGGTGAAATATAACACCTCTGGGTCCTTGAGCTGGAATCCGTGTTTTCAATGGGCACAATTTAAATGAAGTGCAATATTTCTAGAGATAGAAAAACTCTTTAGGGAATAGAGTAGATTCATTACAATGGCTGGCATTAGCAGGTTACATCTCTGGTGAGTATCTACCCCAGAGAAAGTGTTCAGCACAACTGAATAAAAATGTGGGATAAAAAAAGCTGTAGAAAGCCATTTCATTGAAAATATCTATAATAAAGACAAGCTGTAAAATCAATAGGGTTAAAGAGAATTAAGAATTTCCCTAATTACAATTATTTTAAGCCTTTTAGCACCCCTTACTGGAGTTCCATTTTTAATACCTAATAGATAAACTATGCTGGAAAAAGTAAATAATCCTTTTAAACAGAAGCTCTGACTGAGGGAAGGATACATAAACAGAACCTAAATAAATCTGGAAGAGCACCTCAGCTGATATAATCCAGGGTGGTTTTACTGATTCAGGAGATTACAATTAACTACTGTTTAAGTTCTAGTAGAGGGAGTTTATTCTACAGAATATGGTCTCAGCTTTAAATTTTAGAAGTCATACAGGCTCTCTTGCTCAACAGGTTTCAAACAAGACTTGACTGAAGATCCTGCTAGGGTTATTTATTCTGTTTAGTACTAAGAAAGCTGAATGACCCCATTTCTAGGATAAGTAATAACTTGTGATTTCATAAGCTCTTAAATTAAGAAGGATATAAAGGACCCTTATGAATCCTACTGCTCGACCTCTTGCTCAGAATATGCCAGAGAGCTATATCATCTGAAATACAGTGATGTGCAACCTCCATTGCCCTCTATTTAAATGCTTGAGATTCTTGTGTTGCTGAAGACTGCAGTTGCCAAGGGTAAAAGCAGATAATCTGAAGATAGAAAACACAGTTACTCAGGATCTTTTCCCTCTTCCACTGTAGCGCATCAGAATTGCATATGTTCTGCTGTAAGCCTGGCTCTCTTGGGCAAAAGAAAAGGCATAATTCTTTTGTTTACCTCCCTAGGGTCTTTATTAACACACATACTTGGAAGACATTATGTTATTAGTTGATTAGTAATGCAGGAATAGTTTCCAACATGAACTTGAATTTCACATATGCCAGTGATGAGCTTTCATTATTTGCTCCTTATGGTCTCGTCTTTTTAGACAGTTACTTGACAACAATAATGCCTTCCTTTTGAGAAATACTGACAATTTGTTCTGAAAAACTTTTCTGTAAGGAGATACTGTGCAGGGATTCGGCACAACAGAGCATTGTGGAAATAGAAATCATCCCACTGATTCCAGAGGCTGTAGATGGGCTGTGCATGTACTGCTGCCTTCCTGACCACAACCTGATCGGGCAGCCAGCCTGAATAAATTCTCTAACGACTGACCTAATCTTCATATTGCATTTATAACTGCCAAGGTGAAAGGAGTGACCAATGCAAATACAGAGAGCACTGGCCAACACAAAGCTGTTGCCAGCTGCTGTTTCAGCTTTGGAGGACTTATGTAGCTTGACTAAATTAGTGCAGTATTTTCTTAAACAGGCCTGAACAGCTCAGACACAGTTTTGGGATCAGAACGCTTGGGAAGGTCAGCTTTCCTCCTTCTTGGTACCTGTGACTATGTCTAAATATTCCTTAACCATAAATAAGATCCCAGCTGTTTATTTATAAATAATCTCTGCCTGGGAGAGTCCATGAGAATCATGGAGTCAAACCACACAAGAAACCAGATCCAGATCTTACCTTCAGAAGCAAAGAAAAAAGGAATATATTTAAAAATATACACTCAGACAAAATATATCACATGATTAAAACTCAGATTAAGGAACCCCTGTCGTGTTCTCTATCTTCAACAACTTCTTATTCTACAGGGTGTTCATTTATATCAGGCTGTTTTATATTCTCTGGGTTTAATGGAATAGTTTCTAACTGAACCCTGTAGAGAAACTAGTTGCCCCCATGGTACAGATTTTTATTCCTAGAGGTGCATCCAATCACTCTGAGTAATTTTTGGTTATTCTCTTTATTATCTTTCATCGTTCTATGAGTTATTAAATCTGAATTTTTCAATTATTTGCAAAGATTTATTTCAATATGGTCATTTAGTTTCAGCCTATTAATTATTTTTAAGAAAAATGAGGAATTTATCTGTTCTTAAAACACATAGTAGTATAAAAAAAGCCTTTTGAGGCAAGTACAAACGTATATTACATGAATTAAATTTCCCTTTAAATAATCAGCTCTACGGAGATGACTGTAGTACTTGCACATTTTCCTGTTGCAGACCAACAACCTTCACCTTAGTGAGGATTCTGTTGGAGGCTGAGCCAGTGTTAAATGCAGGACTATCCATTTTGAGGAGACAACAGATATCTAATCCTTTATCTTTTTCAAGTGGAAATTTCGTTTCTGCTTTAGATTACATATTTTCTATTCCTTCACTTCTGTGGATAAAATAATCTGACATGGGTTGTTTAAAAAGTTCTGTAATAGTCATAGCTTTAGAAACCAGTCTTATTTCCATTTTTAATAATTAGGTGTTTACAACTGTATAATTAGTATGCATTAGATATTTAGCAAGTTTGCATGGGGCATATTAAACTGCATTTATGAATAGCCCTTCACTGCCAGCCTATGGGAGAGAGATGATGTACTTCTTAGACATTACTTAAATGTGTTAACTGTCCCCCCTATCTGCTTGTAGCTTTTTAAATTCATCTTTCCATGCTCTATTGAGCACTTGGCATCTGATAATTTGATCTTGTTTATGAGGTCTCTAGGACATACCTTAATAATTCAGTGAAAAGTGATTGTGACTTTGAATTTCTCAGTTTTCAGGTGTTCCAATTCCAGCAAGAGATCCAGATTGTCAGAATTCATTCTCCAAAAATGTTCCATCTTAAGGGTACCTCAACTCCTGAAAATCCTAAAACACCACTTCTGTCCAGAAAAATTTGATAAATTGCATTTCTTCATCATTTGTAGAACACAAGCCAGAGAGAGAAGAAACTTAATTAATTTAAATCATAGCCAAGAGTAATTTAAACTCATTATTATTCAATGTTATCACCCAAAACTTTTTCAAGATATTCTAATCATTTTGAACAATACCCTTTTTCCTCTTTTTAGCCTTTGTTTCTGTAGAGTACTTGAATCACTTAAGGCAAAAAAAACCCCATGTCTTTGTTCTAAATGGGATTCTACAAATTATAAATCTACCTCTCCATTTGCAGGTACTAATAAGACAGTTGTCAGTACTTCATCAAAATTATACCATATACATTGTGGGCACTCACAAAATGGTACTTAATGCCTTTTCTCACTGCCTTCATGTTCATGTTTTTTGTACATAAAATTATTAATGTGCAAAATAGTCATCATGTGTGTTTGTTGGAGCTATATGATAAAGCTGATAAATGCTAACAAATTCCACATGAAGATGTAAATTATTTGTTTTCTACAGGATTTATTCCTATTTTTTTAAAAGCTATGTTGTTTTCATTACTATGATCTGTTTTCCATCTGCTCATGCTTTAAACCTGTGACTTGAAAAATTATTTTTCATGAGAAAGGTAATAAAATAAATCAGGTAAAATTACCAGTTAAATATTTTTAAAGATTAAAGATAAATTACCAGTTTTTAAAGATTAAAGATAGATTTCTGTGTTTTCTTTATGATTCTTTATTTTCTTTATTATTCTTTATATATACCAACTCTGAATTGTTATGCAGAATGTAACTTGCAATACAGCATTTCTCTAAGCTGGTACTGCACTGCTTCATCACAGCCCCATTTTGTGCATAAGGCCTAGGGATAGGATAAAAGAACTCAGGAAATAAAAATCCTTTTTGAGCCCTGGAGCTTCTGCTCCAAAGAGGAGGAACATAAAACCATACAAAGAATGCTGGAAGGGACTTCAAGATATTGCCTAGTCATTTTTCCTTCCCTCTCTCAAGAATTAGGTCTGAGGCTATCTTGAAAGATGTTTGTCTAATATTAAAATTTTCAATGAGTAATATAAATCTCTCCTGCTGCAATTTAGGCTCTTCTTTTTTTTCTATTGATTGTAAACATTGGAAAGGGATTCTTCCCTTCCTTTTTGAGGCAGTTTTTATGTACTTGAATGCCATTAACACATTTCTCTTTTGTCTTTGTTTAGACTCTAAAGAACCCACGTAGTCCAGTCTTTTCTAAAAAAATCACAGTTTTTCAACCCTCAACCATTCTTGACTATTTTTTTCCACTTTTTCCAACTGTTCCACATTATGCTTGATGTACAAAGGTTACAGCACAGAGATTACAAATCATGTATTATATATGACAGTGAAAATATATTATTTGAATGTCTTAAGTATAATTCCCTTTTATACTACACCATGAAATTAGTCATTCATATGCAACATATAAATTTAAAGAACAAACCTATTTTGACAGGCTATTTAACATCCTCTCCAAACTACTTTTGCTCTGAACTACCACCTACATGCAGACCACCTGTCTACATTACCACCTAAATGGAGACCACCTGTCTCTACTAAGTATAGCTTGGTCTCCATGTGTTTATATGTAAATTTGTATGTAAATACTCCCAATTCTATATTTGAACAATAAAAGTAGTTCTCATTAATTAAATATCAGCCAGTATACCTCCCTGACTAATGCCTGTGTAAGGGTGATTCATTACAAGTATTATTCTATCTTGAAGCATTATTAAGACTTCTGAATGTGATCATCCTGCTAATTATGGACCCACCACTAAACAATTTCACTTAGACTTAGCATTAGAAGGCTTGTTAGGTGTCAGTTGGGGTTTTTTTTGTGTTTGTTTTTCAGTATGTCAATATCTTTGTAAGAATCTAGATATAGCTCTGCAACTCTTTGCCCACTGGCCACTGAGGATTCATACAAAAGCTGCTTTTCAACAAGTTGGGCCAGTGCAGACACTTATTTTTTTACATTTTTCTAGGAGTTTACAAAGTCTGACAGTTTGACAGTTTTTCACTATTTTTCCATATTCATCTTACAGTTTCCTTCTCCTCCCTTTTCCCACTTTTTAAAGGGAGGGAAGTATTTCAAGTTTACAGCCTCCAAAAATTTTTCTAACCCCTTTGTTCCTCAAAAAATATAATTCTTGTCTCTGAGCTGCTTCAGACATAATTCTGAGATTAATTTTATCTAAGTTCTCACCTATAAAGCATTCAGCAGCTTTTTTTTATTTTCTCCTGTTCTGGGAAACTGAATGCTGGGTGAGAATTTTATCCTTTTAATTTGTGCTTAATTGCATTAGTCAGACACATAAAACTCTTTGACCTCCTCAGCATTATCTGCTCCCCATTACCTCCTTACTCAATTTTTCCTTCTGTTTGCATTATTCTCTTATATTTGTCCTCACTGTTTGAGACATGAAAAAACTTGTGATTCAGCTTTTCATTTGTAAATTGATCTGATATTAAACTCCTATCTTCTCCTTGTAATAAAATATCACTTGTCTTGAAGAAAATTTTACAAAGATTTTATGAAGCTTTACTGGATGTAATTAAGGTCTGATTTGAAAGGCAAGTATTCTGAGCTGGAGAGTAAAAAGATCTTTAGAAATTCTGTGATCTTAACTGCAAACCAAAGATAGATAATAGATTTCTGAATGGAACCTGAATATGGGTTCATCAAAAGTAACAAATATCTTTTACGAGTTTTCCTGAATTTTTTTTTTGAACAAAGAAAAAGTGTTTAGCAATTGAGATGATGCAAAAGAAAACTCACTGCATTTCTTGATTTTGAGAGAGATTATTACTATTTCATGGAGTGACTAAAACAAAAATCTGTATGTTTAATATGTTGTCTGAAGCTCAAGAATGCCTGGCTAACCTTCAGAAGATGACGTTAACAATTAAGTGGCTAATTCTGGGAGTTCTTTAAAATTGAAAAAATTAGAGAAGCATGTATTATTGCATTCAGTATGTTATGTATATCCACTTTTCATCAGTTTCAACTTAAGAATTTTCATTAGGATTTCATTTTCTCTTCTCATCCTATATTGGTCATTTCAAGAATTGGAGTCAATTCATTGTATCATAAAGCTGATATTACTGTCTAGTTTCTAACCTTAACAGCAAATAAGTAACCAAGCATGCTATTAAAGATTGCATTACAGGAGAACAGCTCTTTAAAACAAACAACAGTAGTATCACAGTACTAAAATGATGAAAATATCCCATCAGGAACAGTGTGCACAGTGCTGATAACCATCCCACAGGAAGGAAGTTACCTCAGAAAAGGCAATGTGTAATGAAATACAATACGACATCACAGAAGCCTGATTTGACTTTCCAAGAGTTGGGACTAAGTTTTCAGAAAGCAGAATAATTATTCAAAGTTATATAAATGTTGTGAATGGCTTGTACATTTTTGTTTATTCATTCATTCTAGTAAGAACAGAAGTACTTGTCATATTAGTGAAGTGTAAGGTGGGAGTGAGGTCCCTGATGATCCTATTAGCAAAATTCAGAATTTTCTATATGAGCCAGATAGAAAAAAAGGAGCTAGAGATCTGTCTGAAAAGATGATTAACGAAGAGCATGCTGCAGCTTAGTAGGGATAATTGCTGTAAAGTATATATGCTAATATAAAATACTTTTGTTCACAAATAAGTTTTAATGCATGATGTGGGTAAACTCTTCTTGTGAGGTTTCAATTCAGTATTGCCAGCCACAGGCACTCAAGTTATTTTAGTACCACACCTTGCACCCACCCCACCCAAAAAATGAGATTTGGAACTAAGCACATGTCAGGGTTAGTGAGTTTGTTTGGTTTTGTGCCTCACTGGGAACGCTTATCTTGCAATTAATATTCAGTCTGGAAGGCTAGAAACATTTTTGATTATAAATTAAGGCTGAGGTTTCTTAGGTAATAATCTGTTTTCGGCAACTCAAATTTCAAGCAATAAAATAAGTGAAGCCAAGACCAACAAACAAAACTCCACCTATTATGTGATTGATAAGAAAAACACCTCATATAAAACTTTTCCAACTCAACTAATGTTTCCATATAGGCAGGAAAAAAAAAAGAAGAAAATATTTGTATCTTGTAGACTTCAACTAGTACATGCAGCAAAAATGGTGCTTTTATCTGAAAACACAAGGCATGGCACAAAAAGGAAGCCACACAGAAATAGGAATTCACACAGAAAATAGGTATCTGTGTAAGGATTTTGGTATCACTTTTCCCTCCTTGGAAAGAATATGCCAATGTCCTATGCGCTTCTGAAAACCTAGGAGGATTCCACTACATGGACACTACAGAACAGCAAAGAAAACAGGGAATGCTCTGTCTGTTGGCCCTTGAGAATCCCATTCTGAAGCTCTTAACTCTGTTGTAAATTCTGTATAAGTTGGCTACTCAGCCTTGGCTGGGGTACAGTTCATTTTCGTCATAGTAGCTTGTATAGTGCTTGCTTTGGACTTGTGACCAAAACAGTGCAGGTGTCACAGGGATGTTTTAGCTGCTCCTGAGCAGTGCTTACACAGCATCGAGGCCTTTTCTGCCCCTCACACCTCCCCACCAGCAGGGGCTGGGGGTGCACAAGGAGCTGGAAGGGAACACAGCCAGGACAGCTGGACCCACTGACCAAAAGTATATTCCATGCCATATGATGTTGTGCTCAAAAAACAAAATCTGGGGGAAATATGGAGGGGACATAGGGTCGATGGTGTTTGCCTTCCCAAGTAATGATTATGTGTGACGGAACCCGGCTTTCCCAGAGATGGCTGAACACCTGTATGACCATGGGAAGCAGTAAATGAAATCCTTTGTTTTGCTTCTGCACACAGCTTTTGCTTTCCATAAGGTGCTTTTTCCTCAAACCAGAAATTTTCATACTTTTACCCTTCCAATTCCTTCTCCCATTCCACTTGTGGGGAGTGAGTGAGGGTCTTGACTGCCTGCTGGGGGTTTATCCTTAAAAAGAATGGAGGCATTCAGCTTCCTATGCAGAAATACTCAGAGCTATCCTAGAGAATGTAAGATACGTGGAATGTCCAGAGGGGAATATGACCTGTAGTGGAAGACAGGGAGAATAACCCTGTATCTGGGTTTAGATATCCCCACTTAGGGTCTCTAAAACATCACTTAAGGAGTGTATTTAAAGCAGTAGAGTTACTTCCTGTGAATTTTGAATCCAGTACATTTTAAGTAAACAAATATTTTTAGTATGAAAAAAATCTTAGAATGTAATGTGAATGTAGCTGAAAAACAATCCCATTGCCTACACCATCTGCACTGCACCTACATAAATACCAACATCAGAAGAAGTAACTTTAGTTTTGTTGTATTTTAGTACACCCACTTGCTGTAAGCAGACTCTGCTTCTAAGGCAAGGGTAATTCATAGGCAGAAAAATCCTTTAAACAGGAAATAGTATAAAGTTTATTTGACTTTTGCTCCATGTCCACTGAGATGATAATGTGAATAGGGTTAAACTAGTCAATGCCCAGAATGATCTGGTCTAAGTGCTATGGGGCCATACCACATTCAGCCTTGAGTTCTGTGATTATAATATTAAAGATTCATTCAGAAAATTACTAAATTATTTTGTCCTACTGGCTATTAATCTTATGTTCAACATAAAAGCAAATAAATAATTAAGTCAATCAGCCACTTAAACATAACTGTGTGCCCACGTACAGGCTCATCCAGGTCATAATATACCTGTTTGATTATATTTTCGAAAGCTCTTCTCTCTTGCTTATATAATTCAACATACTAAATTGATTCTATTACTGTCTTAACATGCTGTCCAGGTCTCTGGCTACATGAGCCATTTCTGAGGCTCTGAGCTTTTGACACTCTTGCAGCAGAAACAGCATAATGTAGAAATATTTGTCTTGCCTAAGGAAGGGGCAGAAAAAGTCCCACTTTTGTGTGTTCTGAGAGCCACCAGAGGTCGGTGGATTGAAGTGAACTCGAGCTCCAGAACAGACCTAGCTGTCCCTTCTCTGTTAGCCTGCACAGCCCCACACTTCCCTAAACATTGAACAAACAACCACTCTTGAGGTGGAATTTAATCAACCTGCTTTTGTTTCAGCCCTCACCTATTTTTTTGAGCGAAGTTGTAAGTGAAAAGAGCCCTTGAGTGAGTTGTGGCATGCATTAGTTTTAATTTACTTTACCTGTAGAGGCATATATGTTAACATCTAATAGATAGCTTGATGATTCATTCACCTTTGCTGCTGAGGGCAAAAAGATTTCTTGCATAACTGAAGTGAAAGTAGCTTACTCTTTAAAACTTTTTGTGCCCTAAAAGGGCTGAAGAATTTCTGACACTGTAATAAATGATCATGCTTGTGATCAAAAAAAGCCTAAGAAATGTAGAACCGTCCAACATGATGTATTAAAGATGAGTGAGGGCAAAACTCCACCTGTTATGGCAGTTTTTGCCATTGTTATAAGAAGTAGTCTGAAAGAAATAGGAGCTAAAGCAGTTAACAGAATTTTAAAATTTTTCTTCTGATGAAAGATCAAACTGACCCATTCTTGAGTCCAGGACCTGAATGGTTAATTTAAAAGAAAGGCGTATCAAGATAGAAGTAGCTTGGTCAACTGAATGCTCCAGAGACAGCAATAGCTGATCTGAACTATTTTTTCAGTAAAGAATTCTGCAAGCTATATTGAGTCTAACATGCTGAAGATTACACAAGATGAGCAGTCAACATTTTCTGTTCCTAAATTGCAAGCCTACCAGGGGGAAACTAGAGATGGCTGCAATTTGTTGGGTATTTTTCCAGGGGGAGGGGGTGGGAAGCAGTGTGTGTGGTCCTTGTGGTTTTCTGTTGTTGTGTTCTTCTACACACTTGCTGCTTTTTAAATTTTTCTTCAGCATTATTCAAGGAGAGAAAGTTTGGATGTGCAGGCATTAGCATGTTTATACCCATATTCTAATCTGATTTTTCATGGCTTTTAAATATTGTCCAAGGTAATGCAAAGGTAGTGCAGTGCTTAAATGCTTTGTAAGATATTACACTATGTCAAAAGCGAGAAGCTAGCGAGGACTAATATCATCTTCGTGCCACTCTTGATGGTAATTTAAAAGGAATCCAGATACAATGGAGACTGAAAGTTAAGCCTCTACAAAATTACAAACTTATGCTGAAGTTTATAGTTAAGCATGTATTGTGTTGACACATTCTCTTCATTAATTCATGATTTCAGAGATTAATTTATTGGAAATGTTACTATTTCTTTCACTCCAAATAAGAGTTCACTTTTATTATTTGTTGATTATTAACTTCAACACAGTTTTGAGAAAGTATGACTGTTTTCAACTTACAAGATTACCACAAATATAAAAGGCAATTATGTAAAGTATTTTAGTCAGTTCTGTCTCTTTTCAAACAGTGTGTATGTCACTCACGAAGTACATTTAGCTCTCTTGGATTCAAAAAATATTCTTCCAGTTTAAACATGAACAACAAAAATCCTTCTTCAAATATGCAATACTCTCATTGTCCAAAGTTTAGTTATACAATTATAATGTTATTGTATTAACAACACAGAACTGTATAATTGATTAAATGTGTTTTCATGCAATAAACTTTGGGTTTTTGAAAATTAATATGAAGTTTGGCTTAGATAATATAACGTTTGGGATTCCACCAAAGAATTCCACCCAAACTGAAATCATATGTACAACAGGAAAGAGTGCAAGAGAAATAAATCACTCTGCATAACATAAATATCAAGAGCTTGTTATAATAAACAGATACTTAAAAGGAAAAATAAAGCACGTTAGGCCCAAGGAACTGCAAGTCACATTCCATGTTTTTTAAAGACCAGGCATCAAATAACAGCAGTAAACTGGCTTTGTCTGTTTCTAGCCACAGCATGACAAAGCAGTCCCAAGTATCTTCTGAACTGAGCAAACATTCAATAACTGCCCATGGTTTTCTATGCCAGGGATCCTTCTGGCATATTCTTTACTATTCTTCTGACTTCTGTATACTGCTTAAATATTACAAAGAGACAATAAACAACATTCACATGCATTTTCACCAAATGAGCTTCAATTTGAACAAGGGAGGACTAGGATTTCATATCTTTTGTTCCATTGCAAAGAAAAATATAATTACTTTGGTTCATTCTTTTCTATCTGTAGAGGCGTAGTTTTATAACTTCTTGAAGAAAGTTGTACTTAGTTCAAAATTATGAGGTAGTGAGGATACTTGTACTTCTAAAATTACACAGAGGTATGTAAGCATATGCATTTGTGTGTGTGAAGCTACAGGCAGATATATTATTATCAAGCAAATTAACATATTTAAGAAGAGAATGTCAGAGATCTTTCGTATGGCAATAGTGGGAAGTTCTGTAGATTGGCATTTTTAGCACAGTCATATAGAAAAGTTTATTCTTTCTTTTAAAAAAAAATTTGGAACTGTTTCATAAAGTTCACTGCTATAAACTGTCAGAATAACAGAGAATAATGGTATGAAACTAAGAAAAAGCAAATTTAGGCTGAGCATCACAACAAATGAATGGTGAGGAAATAACTAGAAGTCCCAGTTGGAGAGGATAAAGTACTTTCATTTGAGTGATTTAGAGCTTGGAAATTCATTTCCATGAAAAATCCAGCTCT